>NC_079339.1:50641141-50953284 GCF_029582105.1 Oenanthe melanoleuca
CTGAGATATGAACTAAATTAGAAGTGAATTTGTTAAGTACTCCTTGCTGGTAAGATTGCTTCAAAGATAGCAGAACGAGGTTGCTGAGGTGTTTGAGTTTTCCCACACCACAGGGCTGTGAGTAGAAAAAAAACCCCCAAACTTCATTTTTAGAAATGTTGTTGGCAAAGAGCAATGAAGTTAGTCACATTGGGTTCTCTTTTCATTACAGGTAGAAGTATTTTTAGTGTGATTTATAGAATCAAGGTAACTATAACCAGCTAACAAAAAAAGTTTAGTAGCATTAAAAAGCAGTGAGCAAGAAATGCAAGAAATGCATTTTTTCATAAGAAATTGAGACTAAGCCCTTTTTCTTTCTTTTGAAGAATATGTAGCATAGCAAAAATCTACTTCTTAGAGGTAGAAAGTTTAAATAATTTCAGATCTAGCAGCTGGAAGCCTAGCTTAACAGACTTGACTTGAGTTTAACAGCTGTTGAAGTGGTGTGAGAGAGCCAGTGGGTGTCACATGCAATTTTCTGTTTTCAAAAAGAGAAATAGAGAAATTTGCAAAAATCTTTGTTGACTTTCTAACCTTGGCCAGGATTAAAATGTGTGATTGTCAGATGCCGTTAGTTCCTCAAAATATAACAGGTTCAAATAATAGACAGAGTAATAATTCTTCTTGATCTTAATAATTTATTTTGGAATAACTCAGTGTGATAACAGGAAAAATGGACGAGTTGTTGTGTGAGAGAACTTGTTTTATCAGTTTTCTAATAATGATTTAGAACTGGCTAATAATAATAACAACCCTTAAAGGGGCAATTCAGAGGTAACAGCCATGATGTTGTCCAGCCATATGATGTTGTATCAAATTGTCATTTCTTATGGGATTGGCTTGGTGAGTGAGGCCAAACCAAAGGTGGGAATGAATTAGAAAGGAAGAACAAAACTGTGCTTGGTCACCTTGAATAGAAAGCCTTGATTCTAACATTGTCCAGGATAGTGTATAGAGAGAAGGCTAATAGTATTCTGCATTGTCTTAGTAGATACATAAAAATTAACAAAACCTAGCCTTGCTTCTTCTTCCTACCTTGACTTTCAAGTGGTTGGGAGACTAACTGTTTACAGGCTAAGATTTGTCACTGCATTTTGCTGTGCTTATTCCTCAATCTGGAATCTCATTGAATTCTTCAATCTAGAAGCTGTTGCTTCTACAGCCAGAATGGCATCCTACAGCATATCCCACTGGCATGCTGATCAGACAGGATGGAGTCAGGACAGAAAAGAAGTGACAACATATTATAGTGTATTGAGGTTGTGTCTTTTTTATTTTTTTTTAGGTGAAGAAGGTAATGAGGGGAGGTCTGGGGAGTGATAAGAGTAGGGTTGTGATATAAACACCAAAAATGTGTGGGATGGTGTATTTCTGCTTAAAAAAAAAAAGCTAGCAAATAAATGATCAAACAAGATTTGGCATAAATGAAGGATTTTATTTGCAGAGGTATCTTTGGAGAAAGGAGTACGTCCCACGCACCTGTGCAAGAATTTGATGTACAGGAAAGCTCTTGATAATAAATATGGATGGCTGTCCTGAGTTATTAAATGAAATGCTAGAGCCTGATGGTAGGACTAGATGCAATGTGTCAGGCTTGATGCTGTTACTGACACCAAAATGAAATCGTGTATCTCCATCACTCAGAGAAGGGCAAGAGCTGCAGAGTACTGGAACTCACTTTGTACCTCCAGCCCAGTGTTTAAACCACTGCTGAGCACGAGTTTTATGTTACATGATGTTGTGAAGTGAACTGTAAAAACCAAGTCACAATTTTGTCATGATTTTAGGTTTGGGAGTTTTTTTGTTTTGCCTTTTTTTTTCCACTACTGCAAGCATAGTAAATTCCAAGGAAGAAATGGGAAAGCCAAATAAAGATGTATCAATATCTTAATGTTGTAGTCAGTTACCAGGGCTCAAGCATCAGTGCCTATTGCCAAATATTACATACATTAAGTAAAATAGAAACAAGGGCATTTAGGGAGTGTTTTAATAATGTTTTTGTATGGCCTTATTCCCTGTTAGAACTCTCTGAGCCCATATGATGCATTCCTTAAAGTGATGTCTCTCTGTTCTTCTGGTCTCTACTCATTTTCCTGTAAATAGATTTATTTTTTTTAAAGAAAGCTTTAATGTTTGTATACAAGTGACTTTTGAGGTGGTGTTTCCCTAGAGCTATCCTACTTACCCAGATGTTCACATCAAGAGTAAAGAGGCTAGTGTACAATGGCAGTAAATTAATACAGAAGAGTTCAGCTTCCATTGTTCTAAGATGATGTAGAGTATTAATCTGTTTTTACTAACCAAGATAAGTGGTGACTTGGGGTCATTCTTTCTGCAGATACCCACTGTGGTCCATCAGTCCTCTTTGACAGTATCACAGCTTTGCTATGACTGTGGCAGAACTAGTTAGACAATCCAGACTAACTTTGGAAAAGCAGGCAGTATGAGAATTGCAGTCAGGCTGATGAATTTTCAGCATTAACTGGTAAAACTGGTACTGATATGGAGTAAGAAATGCATGGGGGAAATAGATGTTGGAGTGTTGCACACGCAGAATCAGTAAACACTGCCTGCAGTTTGCCCAGGTGTAATTGTTTCTGGTGGCTGTCTAAACACAGGAGGCTCAGGGTTGTCTCTAGTGTGTACTCAGACGAGCTGTGGAGTCTGGGAAGCCAGTCTGTCTTACAGGAGAATTTGTGGGAAGGGCACTGTAGAAAGGCACAAGTCTCCATTACAGAAATAGGATCTTTCTGGTGTGGAGAGGTGTCCTGCCTGCTTTCATTTTTCTCATTCACCAGAGACCTAAATCAGGGGCTGGACTAAAGGCTGGAACACAGCTCTTTGTTGCTGCTGCAAGGATTTTTTTTCCTAATTCACCCTTTATCTCTAGTCTAGGTTTTTATTGACATTTTATTTCTTGTGTGGTTTTGTTTTGAGTTTTTTCCCTAATTTGCATTGAGTTTTGTGTTTCGGATCACTGTACTGGAATTCTTCCCTGTACCATGTGGAGATACAACATTGGAACAGAATTAGTGAAGCTTCTCTGCCATTATGTTCCTGACTGAATTGAGGCAATGGCTAAGTTAATGGGTAAGCTCTTACCAAGCTTATCAGAGTAGCTCCAAGGGTTCTGAGCTCTGTAGGGCCATCTTGCAAAGCAGCCGATTAAACTTGCTCCAGCATGATTTCCAGATGTTTAACTTTGTAGGAAGATCTTGAGATTTGAGTGGAAGACCTAAGGCAGAGCACAAAGCCACTATTTTTCTGGCTGTAGTTTTTCAATAAGGCAAATTGGGAGTGCAGCCTGCCAGTTCATGGAGGGTGAGGACTTATATCTGTGTATGGATAAAGATGGTGAACTCCATGGAAATACAGCACCGTACAGGACTGACCAGAAGAGTCCAGTTGCAGGTGAGGAGCAGTGTTCACTGTCCCAGGAAACAGAGCTGTGCTGCTGTTTGCTTTCCATGTGAACTGGTGACACATGGACACATTGGGAACTGTGCTGAGGATCCAAGAGAATGCTTTGGTAATTATGGAGATGTTGTTTTTTACTTGAGCAGTGCAGCTGCATTGCTGGTCCTGGTCTGTATGTTCCAGGCATAGAATTTAGGCCTTCAGATGAATGAGTGCATCAGCAGATAACAGAAAGAAACATGCTTTTTGTTTTCTGTTCTGCATGGGCTTTTTTGTTTTTTCCATAATTACAGGCTGGTGCTGTTGTGCAGTGGAGGCAGCCCCCATCACTAGGTTTAACTTAAAAAGAAGCATATAGTTTCTTGAGTCAGAAGACCTTTCTCATTCATTCTTCTGTTGCCATCAATTTGGCTTTTGCTGGCAATTACATAGGTAAATTGTCCATCAGAAGAAAAGTGAGATGGGATGTCTTGATGTATTGTGGAGAGATGAGAATGTTTCAGTAGGACTGAATGCTTTAGAAAGGATTTGCATCACCAAAGGCAGATAAAAAAATAAGAACTACAGAAATAGTTGTTCATATATTGCATTATGGAGCACCAGCACTAAGGGTTGGCTGAATATGAACTGAACTTTCTGAATTTGAGCTGCTACTCAGGTGTCCCCCTAAATGCTTTGTGGCCTGCTAGGAAAGTTGTTTTGCACTGTCATGGTGATAGAATTAAACTGCTTCAATACTAAAACAAATGTGGTCTCTCTGTACTTTTGAAATTTAACACATAGGCTTTAGTTTATGAGCAGCTTCATAATTTAAAGTCTTTTTTTAGAACTCTAATCCTGTTGCTTGTGCATGTATGATCCATGACATGAATTCAAAATATTTATTCAATTTCCAATTTTCAAAAAGTTGTGTGATGAAAACGCTTCCTCTTAAGTATCATTCAAAATATTTTAAAAACAGCAACTAAAATAAAATTTCAGTTTTTAAATAGGTAATTTTTATCAGATTAAGAGGAAAAATATAACCTGGGTAGTGTTTTGAATTTACTCTTTGGTTTTTAAATCCTTAGACTGTTATCAGCCCTCTGAAAACTGAGAAGGATTCTTTCATTCAAGCAACTTTACTTTGAGTGAAGTACTGGATTTTATACTGTAGTGGTGTTAGACCATATTTTCCTTGTTAAAATAAGGAAGGAACTCCTTTCAGATCATTACTGATTAATGATTGTTGGCTCTCTTATTAGCTTTTTAAAAGTGACAATGGAAGAGCTAAGATGGTGTCATGCTTTCTTGTAAATACGTTCTGACTGGCTCACTAATTTTCTACAAGAACAAAACTGGTTCCTTAAACTACTGCAGTTCTTCGTATCACAGTTCAGAAATGGCAACAATGTGCTAACCAAAGTTTTATGCTGACTAATGTGTTTTAATACCATTTGGGGGTAGTCTGACAGCTACCTCTCCTCTGTTTCCAGTGTTCACATCTCCAGCCTTTAATATCAGTGTAAGTCTTTCCTATGCTGAGAAGGTTGAAGAGCAGTAGCCAGTAAAATTAGAGCTGTGTTGTGAAATGGAGCGTGCATCTCAGATAGTTTCTTTTCTTGGTTTTGGTTTAGGTTAACAGAAGTATCTTTACATCTGCAGTTTCTGGAAAGAAAGAACACTGTGAACCTCTGCCCAATAAAAATTTTCCCATTATGTAAAACATTCTTGTAGATATTGACTCACTGATGGTAGTGGTGACTTCCTCCATGAAGTAAACAGACTTTTGCAATGAGTTTTCTAGTGAACTAGTAAGTTTCAGTGCAGCTTTTTGATTTGCTGTAGTTTGTTACCATTTAGTGCAGCCTTTATCTACTGTTTTTCTTTTTTGCCTTCAGGCTTGTGAGAATTGTTTCTGTGTATTAATAGGAGATGCTTGAAACCGACTTGACTTGTTTGTTTCCCAGCAGGAAAGCCTAAGTGCTTAGGCTTTAACTGAATCAAGACCAGCTCTCAGCAGTGGGAAACTATGTATTAATCTGTCGGAAGCACAGACTGCAGTCTTGTGTGTCACTGGGGTTTGTGTTGGGAATTTTTTTCATGTAAGCAGGTAGGTAGGAACAATTCTTCTGCTGTGTATGTTTTTAATATGTATGTTGAGAAACCTTGTGACAGTTGTGTGAGATGGGGGTTTTTTTGGTGGGGTTTTTCTTTGGTTTTTTTGTTTTTTTGTTTTTTTAGTATTAGTATCATTGCATGACACTGTGAAGTACCTCGTTCTCCTTTGCTTTTTCACATCTTTAAGTTGATGATATTAATTTAACAAATCGTCTTCAGTGCCTGGGCTTGGTTTAGTTATGAATGAAGGGGATACCTCAAAAGTCAAAACAAGTTTCATTTTCATTTCTGTAAATAAACCCTCTTGTAGCATTGTTCTGTCTCATTGTGTGTCTTGCACACAATCAGAATGGACTATTTGGCAAGTTCTGCATTCTGCCTGATGGGCTTAAGTTGCATGATAGTGTATGGAGGCTTGGTTTTTTGTTTCTTGAATTCTGTTTGCAAGGAAGGTAAGCAAATTATTATCTCTATTTCACAAAAAAAAATCTTCCCCTCAGATGCTTGATGTCAAATAGATTTAAAATATGATTAAAACCAGCTTCCTCAGTCAGCCACAGCCTAATTTGGAAAACTGCATTTACCTTTGTTGCAAGAGGAGAAAATACCCTGAATCCTTTAGAACAGTACCTTTTATATGTTTGGGGTTGTGCTTTCCTTCCTTGTTCCACTCTGCCTTTTCTGGAGTTTAAAAAGAAATTATACTTCTAAAAAAAAAAGTTAGTCCTGTTTGCCTTCAGTTTAAGCTTTAAATTAGGAATGGATAAAAGAAGTGAAACGTGCTCCTTTCAACTTCTTGACATGAACATAGGAAATTCTCCAGTGCTTCAGGTGAGTGATGGGTTGTGTCCTCCAGGAGCAGCAGGTGATGCTCTGGGACTACTCTGCCTTTTTCCTCGGAACAGGTACAGCTGGAAGGTAGAGAGGCTCTTTCAAAATCCTCTGTGGAAAGGGAAAAAAATTTTAGTTTTTTACTACAGTATTACTAGACCATATGTTAAACACTAAGTGACTAAGAACTTCTTGTTGGTAATAAATTATGTGAATTAATGATGGTGTTTATATACAGAAGTTCATGTTCTTGTCACAATAAGTTCTTTTTCTAGGTTCACGTGACAGTATAACAAGTCCTTTTTAGGTTATGAACTGGAAGTACCATCTGAAGGGTTCAGGAAAAGGAAGTAGTCTGCTGGAATAACTGGACACTCTTGGCTTTCTCTCTTTCTCTTTTACTCTCCCACCCAGGACCTTGAACAATTTATGAAGCAGACTTGCTATCTTTCTGTAAGATTTTTTTTTTTTTTTCCCCTTGGCCATGTCTTCTAAGTTAGTGCTAGCTAGGTTTTTGGTGTCATTTTCCTAAGAAATGCTGGTATGTGAATGCCTGCCAGAAAACAACTAGGCTACACATGGCTGCCTTGAAGTAATTTTCACTTTCCTGAAGCAAAACAGGTTAAGTGTTAAGGTATTAGTCTTAGGCTAACTGCAGAAACAAAAAAAATAAAGATCTTATTTTGCCATTTATGTTTGTTTTTTAGAGGAAAGGGATATATTTGGTCCTTCTTCTCCCCAACTTTACCAAGATATAATTGTTTTTTTTGTTCCTTATTTCTAGTTATTTTTTCACTTTTGACAGTTCCCAGCTTAAGACTGGAGTCCTATTATGCAAGGTAATACATATGAAGAGATGGGAACTTGGTAGGTGCCCAGGTAAGATCAGAGAAGGGGGATCTGTTCCTCAACAAAGGAGAATAGAAATATACACAAGTGCTTTAAGTCATGCAGAACATCTCTGATAGCTTTTCTGATTTTGTTCTTCTGTTTCAAAGCCAACAGGCTTCTCTTTCCCCTTTTCAAATTTGTGATCATGTTTTTAAAATGTTGTATGTCATATGGTCTGCAAACCAAGGAAGGGATTGAAGCTGAAGATGACCTTCAGTGGTGAATTATTTTCAATAGATAAAACTTTGAAGCAAAACTAACTACAACTGGGAGCCTAAACTGGGCATATATTGTCCACTACATGAATGTCAATGTTAGCTAAGCCATGTTAGAAGAAAAATTGTAAAATCACTGTGTCAGTGCATGGGAGCTCAGGAGCCCCTCTGAAGAGAAAGCAGAGGACTTGTGCACAGCTTTGAGAAATTAATCTTCCATGTCTTGGTGGGGGAGTGGGTAGTAGTTGTGTTCATTGAGTCTGTACCTGTGTTGCCTATTATATTGGCCTTTTCAGGGAAAGGAAAACCTTGAACCATGCCCCTGAAAGCAGCCAGCCTTTGCACTGCTCTGAGCCGAGCCCCCGGAGGACGCAGCTACCGCTAACCTCTCCATTTCCTCTCTGCTCATCCCCATCCAACACGCTCTGATTGCTGGCACTGCCCCTCTCCTGGGGCTGCACAGAAGGTGGGGAGGTGCCAGGAGGGCTGTTCTGGAGGTTTCTGAGCTCTCCATGTCATTGGCAGCATGTGCTCAGCGTTCCTCAGTGAGGCTGAAGCAGGGAGATGGGCAGGATGCTCCCCCAAGGAGGACTGGATCTCCAGCAATAATGGGCTGCTGATGGAGGCAGCTGCCATGAGCTAACAGATCTGGCCTTGAGCCTGGCTCTGCAGGATGCAGAAGGAAGCAGGGGTGCAAAGCAGTGATGAGCCTATTGTTTGTGATGAGCCAACAACTGGCTGATTGACACTGAGGGCTCATTGCTGCTCCCTTTGCTCTTAAACACAGCTGTGGAGAGTGGAGGGGGATGGAGGTAACTCAAATTATAGTTATTATGTATTATGGACTTCTAGTGTCCAGAGAGGCAGTGGGCATAAATTAAGACAAAAAAAAAAAGGATAAAATTCCATCTGAATACAAGAAAAGCTTTTGACTAGGGGTGTGCTCAAATACTGCAACAGGCTGCCCAGTGTGGTGGTGGAATCACTCTGCAAATATTCAAAACCCAATGGGTGGCTGTGCTGGGCAGCTCTGCCTGGGCAGGGGGCTGGCCTGGATGGTCTCCAGATGTCCCTTCCAACCCCATGGCTTCTGTGAAAGCTTCTTTAATATTTGAATGTATTCTTTTGCTGCTGTTGTGGAACACTTGGGGAATAATTATAAATGCCCCTGCTGGGCACTTGTCTCACAAATACTGCTGTTGTGTAATCATGGCAGTTTTAATTGTATAGGGAAGGCATCCAAGTGCTAAGTAGTTAATTGACTAAACTCCCTGATTTAAGCAACAAAAGCAGAAAAAAAATCCACCAGTATCTCCCCCTTCCCTGAACTGAGAAAACACCAAAGCACCCTAAATCTTAAAAGACATTTTGGTTTTAATCCCTTAAAATATTATGGTTATGAGAATTAAATGCAGCTTTATTATAACAAAATTGTTTATTATTTCCTTATTTCCTCTAGTTTTGCCACAAAGTACTATCATCCAATTTTCCTGTGAAAAATGAAATAAAAAGTAGGCAGGAGCATGAGAGGAGAAACAACAGAGAAAATGCTGAGAGATCCCACTAAATTGTGCACTTTATGCCTTTCAGCCCACAACTAGGAAGTCATGAGATGATGTGACAGAACTTTCCTGTAGCTGTGATCCTTTGCTGGGCTCTTTCAGCCCTCCCCTGATTGCATTTTGCACAGCCCTCAGAAAGACTGCAGTGCAGTAGCTGGCAAGGAGGGAATTACTAGGAGGGAAAATCAAGCTGTGGTGGTTCCTCTTGCAGTGTGGTGTTGCTGAGATCTGCATTTTGGAGGAGGTAATGAATGGCTGCCTTTGGGTTTCCAATTCAGAAATCTGGAAGCTTGCAATAAAAAGGATGTGGATAAGTTTTCATTAAATGTCCCTAGAGTGTGCATGGCATGCTGGGCAGCCACTAAGCTTATTGATGCAGTGGTTTGGGTTTTCTTCTTGATACAAAACACCTGCAGTTTCTCCCTAATACTTTGTTTTTAATCTTCTGTGCTCAAACAGTGGAGAATAAGGTAAGGTACTTTTTGTTGACTAACATATAAAGGATAATGGAAGTAATTTCTGTATGTTGTAGCATGCAACAGTAACTGTGCTTGTTGGAAAGTAAAAGTTTTGATTGCCTTTTTTATTGCTTGTAATTCATTGAAATTCATTGTAATAATTTCCCTGAATTAGCTAGTATATTCAAGTTGAGAAACAGTTATGTGTACTTCATTAGTATTAAAAGATTTTTTTTTTTTTTTGGTAGTCAGTTTTCACTTTGGTTTTCCAATATAATACGGAATTATTTTCAAGATCAATTATTTTCAATTGTTCTGAGAATGTTCCTCTTTTTATGTTAATCTTAGGAGCTAAATCCCCAATCCTTTCTATGTCTTACCAATATCTTTGGATTTTTTATTTTTTTTTTCATGCCGGATTTTTAAGGGTGTAGCACTGTCATAATGCTGCTATTCAGCTGTGGAGTGCACTTGTTTAGCAAGAATGAAACTTTGGAGCCTCCTTAATTCTCTGTGGTTTGGAAGGGGTTGGTTGGTGTCTTGGGAGGGAAAGGAGAGGCTGAAAGTGCAAAACTCTCTGCACTAAATTTGGATTTATATCTAAGAATATGAAGGAGCATATTCTGGGCCATATAATGGCCCAGGGTCATTGATATAATTGGTGTCTGAAGTCAGAATGGGAGCTAAGAGTTTTAGAGCTCCAGTTTTTTGCTGAGTTAATATGTAAATGTTTAGTACAGAAATTTGTACTACCTTCATGACATCTGTAGGTATAATGGGCTGACTTGTAATTTATATACTGTTTTGGTGGGGAAAGTGTTGCAGATCTCCTTTTTGTTTGAGTAAGCATTTATTCCTGGAGTTTTCTGTAAATCTCAGTGCTGGGCTGTTTTTCCAGGTAGTGTGTTTCTAGAATGAGCCAGATTGGGTTTTCACTGGCCTGTGTGTGTTTTGCCAGAATCTGTAACCACTCATTAGCATGTTACTTACTGTGATTGTGGTCCAAAGTAGCATTGCTGCTACTTTGTTAGCAGCTGTAGCCTTTCCTTTCTGCTTCCTGAGGACCAAAGGTGAATTGTAGCGCATGACTAAGATAAAAAAAAAAAATCAGAAAGCCACAAACCCTCCTGTCTGATAGCTGTGGCAGTTTGTGGCATTCCTCTGGCTGTCTTGATCTGGTGTTAGCGAGCCCAGCTGTGGCAGTGACAGCCTGGCATGTAGGGTCAGTGGCATTTCTGTGACATTTGTGTGACCCTTTGCAGCCAGCTGTGAGTGCCAGCTGGGGCTGAGCTGTGTCTGCAGGATGGGAGTGTGGAGCGCGCTGCCCTGCTGGGCTGTGCTCGGCGCCGCCCGGAGCGACCCTGGCACCGCAGGATAGCCCAGCCTGGCGCCGCAGGATAGCCCAGCCTGGCGCCGCAGGATAGCCCAGCCTGGCGCCGCAGGATAGCCCAGCCTGGCGCCGCAGGATAGCCCAGCCTGGCGCCGCAGGATAGCCCAGCCTGGCGCCGCAGGATAGCCCAGCCTGGCGCCGCAGGATAGCCCAGCCTGGCGCCGCAGGATAGCCCAGCCTGGCGCCGCAGGATAGCCCAGCCTGGCGCCGCAGGATAGCCCAGCCTGGCGCCGCAGGATAGCCCAGCCTGGCGCCGCAGGATAGCCCAGCCTGGCGCCGCAGGATAGCCCAGCCTGGCACCGCAGGGCAGCCCAGCTTGGCACCGCAGGGCAGCCCAGCTTGGCACCGCAGGGCAGCCCAGCTTGGCACCGCAGGGTAGCCCAGCCTGGCGCCGCAGGGTAGCCCAGCCTGGCGCCGCAGGGTAGCCCAGCCTGGCGCCGCAGGGTAGCCCAGCCTGGCACCGCAGGATAGCCCAGCCTGGCACCGCAGGATAGCCCAGCCTGGCACCGCAGGATAGCCCAGCCTGGCACCGCAGGATAGCCCAGTTGGCACCGCTGGCACCGGGGCTAGGGGGATGCACGGGGCACGGGCAGGGCTTGGGCAGCTGCAGTGCTGTGCTGTGTGCCTGCTCTGTGCTCCTAGTGCCAGCTGAGGCTGCCGCTGTGCGCTCACAGAAACCGCGCCTGGGGCGTAAAGGTGAGAGGGGCTGTGGGACTTCAGGCTTTGTGTGTGGTGACCTGGACACTGTGAACTTTACTGAACTCTATGTCACCTTTAAGAAGGCACATAAATAGAGATTACTGTAAATTTGTATTAATTATGCTTTTGGACTCATTACTTCTTTGTGCCTGTAAAAATTCCAGGATCAAACAAACTTCCCCAAACTAAGTCGCTTACTTCTATTGACCTCTTGGAATATTGTCGTGGTGTGGCTTTTTTGTTTTTGTTTTAGTTTTTTTATTTTTTTAAAAAACACTCTGCAGAACACTTAATTACTTTCCCAGAATTGAGCTGGTGTTTTCAAATGGAATTTGTCAGACTTTCTGAGAAAATAACACTGCTTTGAAGATTTTGTGTAGTCTGTAATGACTGACAGTGTGTATGGGTGGAGAAGTTTCTGTGTGAGCGAGAAAGCAAAAAATATTAGCTGTGATTTTACTGTGCATGTCCTCCTTTAATACTGTTTTATTGAGAGTCCTTTGTGAGCAATAGTGGAGGAGAAGCAAACAATAGTTTAAAAATTATGTTGATATGTTTTGTGTAGTGTCCTTTATTAGTTATGTTTAGATTATTTTTAAAATTCATCATTAAGAATTAGTTTGGTGGTCTAATGAAATTAACTAAGTAACTTGATAGATATTCTGAGAAGCCTTTTACAGGGTTTTTGAATGAAGGTAATGTAACTCAAGCTTTTTCTTTCTTCAGGGCAAAGAAAGAAACCAGGCAGACTGTAGCAAAGCTCCCTTTATTGGCAAGAGTAAAGAGAACCCTATCAGAGCATTGAGAAAGCCTATTCTTCCTTCTTCTCAAGCTGCGGATCAAATGAGATTCAGATAAAACCAAGGAAATGTAAGCAATCAGAGAGTCTTCCAAATCTGGGGGAGGTGTGGGAAGAAAAAAAGTATACAGGTTGGATCAAGAAAGCTGTTGCATGGGCTTTGGAAATTAAAAGCTTTTATTTAAGCTAACAGCTCAGTTTTTAATATTATAGTCTCTTCAGTTGTCTGTGAAGGAGAATTGTTACGTGAGAAGGAACATATAATTTCCAGACTGATACAGAGTTTACCTGTTAGCAGGTAATTAGTGAAGAGGTTAGAAAGAGCAGTAAGAACCAAGTCTGGGCAAGAACTGTAAAGGATTCCGACCTTTATTCTGTTCTGGCAGCACCTGTGGTACCAAAGAGGTCTTTAAATGGGAAAGGGTCCTGTAACCTCTTCTTAAGGTGAACCTTTTCTAAAGGTTATATCCTAAGAAAATACATACATTTCATGGAATTGTGTTACTGTGAGTTTGGACACTCACCTTTAAACTCCTCATGCTTGTAACTTGTGTGAAACTGTATTCACATATATGACATGTTCCTTGGTGGCACTGCCACTGCTTTCTGTGGCTCTGATATGGTAAAATCCTTCCTTTTGTTTTTAATGTGAGATTTTTTTTGGCTGCTGGGAAAATTCTCACGTTTGTCAAACATGAAAAATTGACAGCATTGGATAAACTCTGAAGGAGATTTATTTGGAATTACAGTTTGATACACTTTCTCTCAAAGGTTTCTTTTGCCTTTGCCCGAGTGCAGGGCTGAACTGGGCTGTACTCAGCCTGAACTTCATAAGCTTGCTGTGTACTGGTTAGGAGACAAATTGCTGCTACATTTATTAAAGATATTGTGATTTATTTATTTTTTTTTTCTCCTGAAGCATTAATGTTTGGGTAGAAGAGAACATTTTACTAAGCAGTCTTACTATTTGCTGTGAAGTAGGTGCTTGGAAATCTGTTTTCCTTTGGTTTTAATTCTAGTCATGCACATAATATCCTCTATGAAAAAAAATTTAATACAATTTTTTGAGGGCATTTCTTTTGATCACCTTGGCCTGAATTTTCATGGGCAATCCTTTCACCAATTCAGCATTGCTGGTATGATGAAAAATAGATTTTTACAATATATTCTCCTGGCATCTGAAGTATTGATTTTTGTGTTGTGCATCAAAGTAAAACTTGAATGTGGTAATGAAGGGCTTGATTGAAATTACTGTTAAAACTGAGCAAATGAGGGGGAAAAGGGGCCTATATAGAGGAAAATAAATGAGTACAAAAAGTTTGTACTAAGAGAGACAATCTCTTATGTGCCTATTACATTCAGCTAAGGCCACTTGAAAAAAAATTATCTGGAGATGGTTTTAAAAAACTGGGTGTTGACATATTAAAGATGTAAAATTTTCTTGTGGGAAGTGAGAGAAACTTAGGATTTTCTTCTCTCAGCTGAACTTAAGATGCTGTGGATTTGCCTTAATTACAGCTGTTGCCAGCCCTGTGTCTTGTGTTAGTGCTTTGATGGAGTCCCTTATTTCACTGAGACACAGAGGCTGCTTGGATTGATAACAAAGCCCATCCTTGTTCCAAAATGGAATAGCCTTCACTGTAACTAATCACAGCTACCACCAGCACAGCTGTCAGTGAATAAGTGTAACTCTGGTGCAGTCTGTACCCCAGAGAATAAATTAGTGAAGTAGTAAAACCATATAAAGATAAAAATGCAATGTGAGTTTATGTATACCTAATTTAATGATTTTTTTTTTTCCCCCAAATAAATGTCTTGAAAAATGGAAAATTGTTTTTAAAAGCCCCAGGACAAAGGCAACCCACTTTTTTGACACTGTGACACTTGTCTAAGCTGTAGAACTCACTGTTCTGAGATAACACTAAGAATTTGCTGCTCTTGACCTCAAAATAATTGCTTGTAAATTTAGCAGATGTATAGAGGAAATAGGAATCATGCTTAACACAATCTTTGGAGCTACCTTCCTCCCCCCCCTTTTTTTTTTTTTTTTTCTCTTGCCTATCCCCTTGTGTATTGTAGATGCTATATAATGATGGGAAAAAGTTCCAGGAAATGATTTGAGCCTGGCTTGGTGGATTAACATTACAACATTTTTAATGTATTTTGTGACTTATGCTTTATTGCAGGAAGTGCATTTATATATATTCTGAATTGGATTAAATTTGGCACTCCTTTGGGATCTGCTAAAGGCAGCCATAAAAGAATTTCCAAAACGGTGTGAAGCAGGTTGAAGAAAGGATTCTTCTCAGAAGTATTTGCAATGTTAAAGTGGTAGTTCTCCTTACCTAGAGATGTAGGTTTGTCTTTAATATTATACCTAGTGTCTTCAGGTCCTGAAATTGCTTCCTAAGATAATAAAGCATTGGTGTACAGTTTATTGGAAAGTATAATGTAAAAAAAAAGAATATCTTGACACCTAAGAAGTGTGGGAAAGTTATTTCTTTTTATGGGGACTTCTAGGAGGGTTTAGAGTGGTGACAAATTCTACTAGAAGTGTCCAAAAAAAAAAATACTTCCTACTGATGTAGAACACTTCAGGCCAAGGATGCTATAAAAGGTGAACAATATATTGCTTATTATACAGTTTAGGGAGAAACAAAATGATCAAGTTTTAAAATCATGTAGCAATTCTGTAGAATTGGTGGGTAAAAAATCCAAACCATTGCTGTAATATGGAAGCTTCATTGCCTAGATACAAGTCATTTTCAAAAGTGGGAACCAGCACTCTTTCCTCTGAATGTCATTAGCAGTGCAGGATCCTGTAGCTCTAATCTTGGGACTTAAGTCACTTGCTCTATCAGTGAGTGTCCTCTGCATTCTTCTAAATCTGGCATTTGCTCCAGTTGTAAATTATTCTTTTCATTCTGCATATCTAGACTGTGCCTCTGTGAATCTTTATAAGCAGATAATTCTTCATGAGCATAAATTTTCCAACAAATCTGAGTATTCTCACTTAGTTTCTAATGTAACACCTGGAGGCTTTCAGGTTTGAATTTTCAGAAATAAAAATGCGTGTTTAAAGGTTAGATTGCCATTAATGCATTAAACAGGATTGCTTTATTAAGTATTTATTTGGTAGAAGTGAACATGATTTCATTAATATTAACTAAAGAAGCCCTCAGGCAATGAGCATGCAAAAAAAAGAATTTTCAACTAAAACTGTCGACTTCACGTTCCAAATCTGAAGACACATCTCTTCAAGGCCTTGTGGATGGTGTGGAGTGCACCAGCTTTAATGTGTTTCTGAAGCAGCAGCAGTACAGTATAACTTTATCAGAAGTTTCTTTGAAGGGTTGCTATTGCTTGTGTGAAACTTTTTTGGCTGTGTAACAGTGATAAACACTTGATTCTGGGTAGTGATGTGAAATTCAGTCAGAAAAAATTATGAATTACTTTTACAACCTCCACGTTAGGTATGTTGTAGAAGGATAACATCCTCATTGATTTTTGTTAATTCTCTTAATCCAGTACAAGAAAAACCTTCAAAGGGACCTGGGGTTTTTGGTCCTTAGTAGTATCCTGTCTAACCCAGGGCTGTAGAGATGACTTTTTCTCAAGATGTCAATGATATCTATTGATCTGAAACCTCCAGAGCTGCACTTGGTGTAAACCTGCAGGCAGCAAATAAAACATTTAAGGTTGGCAAGACAAAATAATAGCATAGTTTGTTACCTGGCAAAGTAATCACAAAGAAGAGAAGCTAGGAGAAACTGTGAGAGAAACAAGGAAATTGCATGCACGTTCCATGTAAGAGTCTTTTAATGGCACTTAACAGTTTGAATAATGAATATGGTCATACACCAGCAGGCATTTGTGTTTTAGGTGATCTTGGCTTCCAGCAGCACATTCCTAAAGTCTGTGTTTGCTACAAGAGGAACCAACATGCTCCTTCCTTTCTTACACTACTGGGAAACATGTTTTGTGAATCTAAATTTTCAGTTAGGGAAATCATAGCTTCCTCCATGAATACCTTAATAAAGGTAAGAAATGGTTTAGATAGCAGTGAATGTGAAGTTGTGATTATGAGGGCTGTGACAAGTCTGGGTAAGGGGTTTGTGACTTTCTCCTGAAAACTCAACTTCAGTAATACTTTTTTACTAGAGCCATAGAAACTGGAGTGTACTTTAGTATAACTAGAAATTCTAGCACAAATGGTTTAGAGGATTCTTTTTTTTTTTTTTTTTCCCTTCCAGATTCTGTTTACAAATTTGGTTTGTTTGGTTTTGGTTTTTCTCATCTAATAGAAAAATCTTAATAAAACTCCCACATTTTTCCCAAATTCCAAGATGTTGGTCATAGATAATAAAATCTAAACACTGACATGTACAGTGTAGACATTGAAAGCACTGAAGTTAAACCTGCTATTGCTTCATTACATAAGTGGACAATGTTTTCCTTTCCCTCACATTCTGATAAATAATAAAATATAGGCAAATGCAAAGAGACTTACACTCTCTTTCCCTTTTACTTCCTGAATAAGAAGCAATGGATTGAGACAAAGCTGAAGACATCATCTAGAATGGTGGGAGATTTCACTCAGGATTAGTGAGAAGTTGAATTATGTGCATGAATAAATGTCTTCCATGCAGTTTAGTGTTCAATAAATATTCTGACAATATCACATGCTGTGTTAATTTCTAGAGTTTGATTAAGGGCAGTGTAAAAAAGTATTTCTTTCTTACCTGTGTTCATAGTATGCTGTGTTCAATGGTATAAAATGGAGGAGCAGGAAATGTTTTATGACAGTGAGTTCATTTCCATGAAAGACAGATTACATAGATTTTTCTGAGTTTTGGATGTAGGCTTAGAAAGCTTACTTTAATTAGAGTGGAAAGAACTTCATGTGGAAGTGAGATACTGTGTTTTCAGTTTTCTGGTGTGGTCCTTTCTGTGGTTCTTTCCTTTTCAACATTTCAGTGTTGAGTTCAAAAAGTGCCCAGCCATGACTGAAGTTGCATTCTGTTTCATTTACCAGAGTCCTCTAAACTCTGCTGTATTCAGAATTTCCTGGGAGGACTATTTTTGTTAAAGATGAGCTGCATTTTAAAATTAATTAAGTAGTATTTTGTAGGTATTCTTGAGAAGGCAGTTTTGCAGTAATTACTTATAATAAGCTTCTTGAAGTGCTTTGGGATTTTTCTTTTTATTTGTTGGTCTCTGACACCTTTACCTTCACATACTTTCTTCTAATTGTAGAAGATGAGGTACTACTTGTCTTATTTTTTTACCTCTGCTGAGATTTCAAAGCTGGGTTTATTAAGAGGCAGCACAGATGCACTCTGTCAGGAATTGGCAATGCAGAAATATTCTTCATGCACTTGGCAGACAGCAGTGTAGATAGGTAGGCTCTGATTTGGGGAATATTTTCTGCTCTTCTGATAGACTTGAAATTTTGTTAGTTTTGAAGCTGAGGATCTCTTTTGACTAACAGAAAGGAAAAGAATAGCATTGATTGATAGGTCTTGGTTTAAGAACAAAGAAAAGGTTGACAAAAATACTGCAATAATCTTTTGATTCCTGCTTGGTGATTTCAGAGATGCAGAGACTTGGTTGTCTTAAATTGCTGTAATTTATAAGCAAGTTGTTCCTGGTTATTCTTGCAGCAGATTTTTCTTGAAGGCACACCTTGGGAAGAAAAGGGACTAGACTAGGTCTCTGGAGGATGAGGCATCATTTTCTAGGACTGTATGCCAGGGTCAGAATGACTGGGACATGCCATGTGCATAAACCCCTGTTGGTCCTTGCTGGGGTTTCTTGTGGCTGGTTCCAGTGCCCTGCTGCAGCAGGAGTGGGAATCCTGGGGAGCACTTGGGCTTTTGGGTGTCTGACATTTGACACTACCACTTGTATCATGTGAACCAAGGACTTGTGTGCTGTGCAGAAAAAGTGAAGGAAGCATTAGGCTTGCTGTGAAACAGGAATTGGAGGAAATCTGGATTGATGGAAATACCTTTCCATAAAAACAGAGTGTTCTGAATGCAAATATAAACTGGTTTTTCCTAGTTCTCTCTTCAAAGCACATGTAAAACCATTTTGAGAGGAAACTACCTTTAATTTCAAATATGATGATTTTCATGGTGTTTCTGGCAATATTTTATCTGAGTGTATTTCTTCTGTAGAAGATAGAACTTTTTCTTTGTAAACAGAGCCAGAAGTTAAAAAAATAAAAGATTCATAGTGTTCATCCACTTCCCCCAGATAGGACTATCAGATATATCTCAATCATGGACTTCCCCTAAACAGCAGAGGAAGAGATTAAAGTATACTTTGTTCTGTGTTCATCTGATCATCTTTTGATCTTTCCTGTTCTTTATCTGCTTCTACTAAAAGCCTGGTATAGAAATACAGATCACAGCTGGGGGTTGACTCAATAGGTAAAATGCAATAGCTTTGTCTAGGGGTGGATGAGAGAAAAGAGGAAATGTACAGGAACCTAAATTGGAATTGGAAATGCAGAGGAATACTAGTCATGAGCTTGGACAGCATTTCTCTTATCTGTTGTCTTGTAACCCAGGCTTTCAAAGCTTAAGAGGTCTTTTGATTTCTAAAAGATGCTTTTGATTTCTTGCACTTCAGATGACTTTATACTGTATTTTGGAAGCCCAGTGAGATTAGGAAGTAATTACTGAGAGCTGTAGATAGCAAGTGTAAATCAAAATACAAACACTTTATTTTACTGCTGCCTGAGGCTGAATCTTAAAGCTGTTCTGCTAACCCATGTGTCGTGATTCAAGGGAATGCTATAAACCTTCAAAAAAGTAAGAGCTGAACATAGTGTCACATAAAAATCAGCTTTCCTTAATTGCACTGACTTACTTTTTCTGCTGTCTTTTTTTTTAATAGATAAAATTTAAGCCCTTTAAAAGTTGTGGGGTTTTGTTTTCTCTCATCTGGGGAAATATGTGTTAGACTAAATGTTGATTGTATTCAGCAAAGTATTGGATAGTTACTAAAAAAAAAAAAAAGGTGCCAGTCCCTGGCTTCTTGGGCATTCTGAGCTATGCTAATACTATGTAATTATTTATAAATATTACTATTCTAACCTCTTATTGCTGATGTAATTACTTTCCAAATCTGTCTTTTATTTGGAATCTAGAAGTTTGTTACACTGAGCAGGAGAGAGTATATGCTAGAACTCTTTTCATGACAGCATAGTCCAGCAGACTTGCTAAATTGAGAACCCTTGTATGGGGATTCTCTTTTGTTTAATCCTCTCAGAGACTTCACATAGGTGTGTAGACTCGTTTTTTAAATAAATTCCGCCAAGGAAATTGAGAAGTTAAAAGAATAAAGCAATGTAAAACTTATCTTACCATTCATTTTCAGCTCTTCAGTCATCTTTCAATCTCTAGAACATGGGAAATAGACAATGTTTGTGATTCAAGTGACGTGCATGGTTGTTTTTTTTTTTTTTTTTGCAAGAATGTCATTATAGCATCTTTTGATTATACTTCTGATTTTTTAGGTCAGATAGGAAAAGAAGTATTAGTCTGTACCTTCCAAAACAAAAATAGTTTTCTGTTTTCTTCAATAATTTCTACAGGCTAGAGCCTTTGGAGATTGTGGTGAAATATGCTTTACTTGCTTGAGATCATAGGAGTTCAAGTATCAGAAGGGGCCTTTTTGCTCCCTCAGAATATCACATCATTATTGCTGCAATAAAAACTCCTCACAGAGGGTTGGTGAGTGCTGGGAGAGGTTTCTTCACCCAGGCAGTTCTGAAAACTCGGCAGTGGGCAGCCTGACCTGACTTTGGAGCTGCTCTCCTGGGCAGGAGGCTGGGCTGGGTGAGCTCCAGAGGTGCCTTCCAAGCTCAGCAGCTGGAACACTGCACTGGTGGGAGGCTGCAGATGGCAGAAGCTTCCTGAGTGGAGAGCACTCCATGCACTGCTTATGTCTGTTTTCAAATGTTTGGCCTCCTTGCTTATACCCAAGCACTAATTTTTTTTTTTTTTCCCTGTTGGTCTCCATCTGTTCTGTAATATAGTATGTGTGATCTCCAGGTGTTCTCCACAGCAAAGAAGGTCCATGCTTATGAAATCAGAGGGCAAAGTTTAAAGTAGCTAAAATAACAAATTTATTTTACCACAGAGAAAAAGAAGTTTTAAATACCAATATTTATTATTATAATACCTATTTCCAGGATGTGCTCTGAGAGAATATGGGAAGGGTTGCTAAGTCACCAATGATGATACAACCTTACACAGTGAGAAATATAAGACCACTCCTCACCTTCTTTTAGATTTACACACAAACACTAAGTCTAATTCTTTTACAGAAATAAAAGCAGCATTGATATTTAGGGTATATTAATAAATATATTTGATATTATAAAGTATTTAGGTATCTGGAAATACCTGAACCTCTGGTTAGTTGGTCCTATATATATATATGTATATGTGTATATATATGTGTGTGTGTGTATATATGCTCTGGAGAAGTAGTAAATAGTACTTCAAGCATGAAATGCATGAAAGTAAAAATAAATAAATCAGTAGTTCTCCTGTGCAGACGAGGAGTGAACATGCCAAGACCTCTGACATCACACAAAGCAAATTTGATGGATGGTCAGCTGCTTTTCAAACCTGCCACTCTAGGGCTGCCTCAGTCATGAACTGAGTCTTCTTTTGGAGTGATTCAAGCCATTTGCATTTTGTTTGTCTGCTGTTCAGTGCCCCTGCCCAGACTGAGCAGTGGGATAGTGCCATAAGGCCAGGCTCAGGTGTGCTGATGTTGTGACAATGATACTCTGCAGCAGGACCCCTTCACACTTGAGAGCTCCAGAGTCAAGATTCCCCCTGCTCAGCCTTATTTTAATATTTTTGACATGTGTGCCTTGAGTAAACTGATAATATGTTGTCACCAATATACTGCTTTCAGCTTGCATTACTGTTTTAACAAGGCATCAGAGTATGCCAATAGATGTTGCATATTATAATCCCCCAAACCAGCTCAGAAGATTTGTCTAAAATGGTGAAAGAAAGATGGACATTCTTTTTAGTATGTGCCAGGAATTTATTAGAAGCTATAAAATGCTGAAATACAACACAGAGGAAAAGTTCAGGTTGTTTTAATAATTTAATTTTAAGATAAAGGTTTCTGAGTGCTAACTTGAAGCAATAATTCTTGATGATAGAAAGCAAGTGAGCTGGAAGAACTGAAGATCTGAAAATACCTCTCCTGGTACCTGGTTATCTGTCTCTCTGAGGATGTCTTGTGGAATATGGAAGAAAATTCTGTGAAGAGCAGTGAAACTGAAGAAGTCTGTTTTCCTGCTAATCTGTGTTCTACATTCCTTTTTTTACCCTTACTCAAAAAAAAACCAAACAAACAACCCCAAAAAAATCCATCACAAAAAAAAAAAAAAAAAAAAAAAAAAGGCAATCAAGCAACAAAAACCTCTAAAGCTGCAGCCCAGCCCTGCTTTTATGGTATAGGAGGTTTGTACCTGTCTGTGCACTGGCTGACTGATAGTGAGTGCACTTCTACAGCCTCTTGCTCACTGGGACACTACATTAAGTTTCTCTTTCTGTTCCTCTCCTAGCTGCTCATTTTCATGAAAACTCTGTCCAGTTGGTTCTGATGTGGTTTTGGGAGGCTGAGAGACAGCACAATCACAAGCCCTTACCTCATTAAAAACTATATAAAAAAATTGTACCCCAGACTGCCCAAAAGAATGACCTGGTTAGGATGAGATGCTGAAGTTTGTGTGCTTTTACACATTTTAGATACAAAATTTTTTTTGAAGAGGAAAGGTTACTTTTCTGCTCTGATCTTAAGCTCCCTGTCCCACTTTAGGTTTCTCTTTCAGAGCTTAATTTAGATATTGTGCATGCAGTGCTGTTCTGTTTCAGGAACTGATGTTCTCAGTGCAAACTGTAATTTGATCAAAAATTTGCTGTCCTGTAGTAATAACCAAATTAAACCGTGTCATGCATTATTCTCTTCTAAGGTACTGTAATGAAAACATTTATTTCTAATAGCTTTTTGCTCTTTTTGAATTTTAAAACTGTGATAAAAGCTTATTTACTTCATATTGTCAATACACTGAAACTGTCTTCATGCAGAGCTTTCTAGGTTCCAAATCCCATGGTGCCAAGTGCAATCAAATTTTTAGGAGCATTTTAGATTTATATAAGAGGGAGTTTTTTTTCTGTTTCCTTTAGGATGCAAATTTATTTTGAATTTTCATAGAAGCTTTATTGTATTTCTGTGTCACAAACTGGCTTTATTCCCAAAGAACAGATCATAACAATATGTGGTAGTACAGAACACCAGTGCAGATTTTTAGGTTGTTTGCTCTTTGTGCAGTGAGAACAACACCCTTGTTCAAATAAGGAAAGAGCAAAATGCCTTTTGTTTGGGAATTCCCGTGCTTCCTAGTTCTCGGAACAATTTATGGGTAAACTCACTTTTGCTTCCAGTTTCTAGGCTTCTGTACTAATATTAGTATTAGTTAAGCACCAGCAAGTTGTTCTGACCTTCACTGCAGTATATACAGCTTGAAGCATCAGCTGAGGTCCAGCCTCAGGTTCTTGAATCCCACTTGTATTGAGCAATAGTGACCAGACTGGGCAAGCAGTGTCACAGTGCCACCCATCTGGTGGCCACAGCAGTGTCCCCAAGTGTGTGTTAGCACATGCTGGCTGCAGGAGAGGTGGCTGAGAGACAAGCAGCAGTGCACAGAACCAACCTTGGTGACTGTGCCTCTTTTTTTTATGTGCTTATCTGTCCTGAAAAGTGATTGTCCAGGGTTTAACAGTTTTAAAAGATGTCTAAAAGTTCATATGTTTTTATTGTGATGATCTTTTCCCACAGATAAGAAACTGGAATGTAAGAACTAGCTGGTGATTAATTAGGCATTGAGATTTAGCTTGCTGAGCAAGAACCAGAGTCTCTGGGTGGATGGCAGCTTGCCATGCCTTTAGGAGTCAGAGGCCCCCATCAGAACCAGCCCATCTTAAATGCCCTAGCTAGGCTCCTCTCCCTTCTCTCTGGAAATATGTTACCTTCACTGCCATAAGTGCAGAGTATCTTACTGAGGTGTGACTTCAAAATTGCTTCTTGTTGGCAGTTTGAAACATGATTATGGGGGAATAATCTGAGTCCTGCTGTTAAAGGTTCCTGAAAAGGAAGAGAAGCCATTGCAGATGACACCCCGTAGTGGCATGGGAACCATAACAGAGTGCTGTTTACAAAAGGGTGGCAGCTGAAATGTTTGTGTTATCTGTGCTTGTGTTCACCACTGATCCCACATGCAGATGAAGGAGCATATAACTAATATGCATGATGGCAAAGCTGTGTGCATACAGACAGATAAACATCACTTCTCCCCATCCCCTTGTTAAATACAGCTTATTCATTGAAATAAAGCTGTGGTGGTCTTGTGAGCTCAATGCTCTGCTGTATTTTGTGACAGTACTTCATGAATGGCTTCTGAGTTTTGCTGCACAAGAAGAGGCTGGCATTCAGAGTATAGTGGAAGAGAATTCATCACCAATCTGGCTGCTCTGATCCAGAGCTCGTTTAGCTTTTCTGGTCCGACATACTTCTTCATAAAATAAATGCAAAACCCAAGGCAGACAGATCCGACTGTTAGGATATCACATTGTATGTTTTATTTGTCATTGTGCTTTCTGCTTGTTTTCTGTGACAAGATCTCCAAGGTGTCAGTTTCAAAAGTGGAGTCCTGTGGCACCCTGTGCAGTTTATTGTGGTGTGAAATCTCTCTTGACAGCTGACAGTCCAGCCTGGAGCAATTTTGTATCTCTGTGAAACTCTCACCTGCTGCTCACTTGGCATTCGGTGCTGTCTGTGTTGAGTCTTGAATATTCTCCTGTCACCTCTGCCTGCCTCCTTGTGACTAATTATTCAGTTTCCTTGAAGAAATCTTGCTTTTGGAAGACTTCACATCTCCAATCATCTTTAGCTTTTTGTTCAGAAGAAATTTAATGGGGAAGCAGACATTCAGTAGTTGGGGACTGTGACTTGCAAGTTTGGGAACTTTGAACTCTCTTGACTTGACAATTCTCCTGTCAGCATCTCTTTTTAGTACCTTTTTTCCTATACTTCTTTTGAGGGTTGGAAGCAGGTCATGCCTGGTTTTTTCTGTCATTTTAAGGGAAGTATTGTTCCCTGTGTTGTTCCTACAAGTCAACATGGTTGAAGTTGGCTTTTGACTTCAAGAACTGACAGAATAGTGGAGATCTCGAATATGGTTTTAGAGGGAAAAGAGGTATTAGTATCTACAAATCAAGGAACTGAAACATTTACAGATTCCTAAACAAAGTGCCAAATGAAGCTTTTCCAGTCACACACCGGAAGCAAGTCCATAGGCAGCTAAGATTCAGCAGCCTGGATACTTAAGGAGTTGCACTTTTTTTCATCTCTTGCTAATCTTTTTCTCTTACAACCACAGAAAAGTGTCAGGTCCTGTGCTCATGACTGCATTTCCCCATGTCCAGCCACTGATGTACAGCAGCAGCACTCATGCCTTGGGCAGTATCTCAATCTAGACTACTTTTGTGAGCTGCTTTCTTTCTCATTCATGGCACTTCTGTGAACCTCCTTGTCTGAATCATGTTCTCAACATCAGCCTTGTTTCTTTTGTGCTGGTTACAATCTCGAGTTGCCTCTTCAGTGTCATTATTACCTGCTGGGTTTTTATGCTTGCTGGTGAAACTCTAGCTAAGGTCTGAAATAATCTGAATTTCCTCATTAATGAGAAGTGTGAGTCACTTTCAGTTCAGCACAGACTTTTCGGTTCTTTCACATATTGTTCTGTCAAGACAAGTCTCAGCAGTCTTTGAAGAGCAGACAAGGAATAGAATAACATTAATTCAAATTATGGCTCAGAGTTTATAGTAGCTTTTCATTTAATTTTCTCTTTTTTGGGGGGGTGTGTTTGTGTTGTTTGGTTGGTTTTGGATAAGGTACCCTTTGGATAAGATATCCTTTGAATAAGGAGCAATCAGTGGGACTGCATGCAGAGTTGTGAGGATGAGTTCCTTGGGCTCTCTCTGAGTTTGGTGGAGACCAGAAAGGCTTTCCTCTGGGTAAGGGGGCAATGAAGTGAGAATTCTTCACCCTTGCTCAGCTGGTGTTGTAAAAACATGAAATGGTCTCAGCATTGAGTCACAATGATTTTGTCTTTTGTTTCTGTAAATAATGGCATCAGAAATCAAAGAAAATTCCTTACCCGTTCAGTTTGCATGGAGAATTCTGTACCAAAATTATAGATGCAGAAAATATCTACAAGTAAATATGTTTCACTACAAGTGTGTGGTTTTGGGCTTAGCAAGGGAAGGTAAGATACCACAAAAACTGTGTGCAAGAGGATTTGTGTATTTGGAATGTGAAACATTTGACTCTCTTAGTAGCATTTGTGGACATACTTTGAGAAGTGAACTGAGTCTCATTTCTTCATTCTGCTTTTTAAAATTTGAATTATAGCTAAATCAGCTGAGGCAACTGCAGAGCAGTGGAATAGGTTTATATCTAAATTACCAGTTAACATGTAGAGAGAATTGAAGTTTGCTTTCCTCTTGCAGATTGCCAGACACTTCTCATAGGTAAATAGCTGTTGTATCCTCCAACTGTGCTTTCTCCTGTATATGCTGTGCCTTCCAAAGGGCACTTATGCTTCTTTGACTATGAGATTAGCTAGGAAATGATTGAAAACACATTTAAAAACTTAACCTGGGATATTATTTCTCTGTTGTTCTGCTAATGCTTTGCATGCTGACCTAGAAGATGGATTGTCCAAGATAATAGGTACTGTAATTTACTTTTCAGCTGGATTAATTATTTTCTCAGCTGCCTGTCAGTTGTGCTTTGCCATTTTACATAGGCTCTTCTCTGCTGTCACTTAGACTTGGCTCAGCTGCTCTCTTCAGGTGAAGATGTGCAGTGAAAAGGTTGGAAAGTATCTAGTAAGTAAAACCCTTTAGTGGTGCTGTAAAGCAGACTTAAAGCAGTGTGTCTTTCACTATGCTACTGCAAAGGGATTGACAGAAAAAGTGGGTAGGGGAGCTGGGCAGGCTCTGGATACCCTGTGTAGGACACTGGTGGTTGTGTGCTTTTGCAGCATTTGAGCAGGATCATGTGCTGTGCTGTGCCAGAGCACCTTCTTCACCACACCTCCTGCTGCCTCTAATGGTTGGACTTGAATATTAAGCAATACTTTTTGGAGAGAGAGAGAAAGATCTGAAAGAATCTCTTATGTATTCCTAGAGTGGTGGCCATAATTAACACTTCATTTTCAGGAGAAGGTTTTAATTCTTTGCTTTCTAGAGCCTTTGAATGTGTAGACTATTTTACAGATTTGTGCCAAATATACTCAGGCAGAAATGTAGGTGTTATGTTCACATGATGTGTGGACACAGATCTCTTCTTGATCCTTTCTGATTTTATGCAGTCTCTCAGGTGCTCCGTTTGTTTTACTTAAATGGTGAAAGAGGTCCTCGTTTCTCAGTTTTTCTCTCTTTTGGTTCACAGAAACTATCTTAGAGCATGGACACCAGTAAGAAGTCAGAACCCCCTTTATCTGTAGAAATGCTGCAGCAGAGGGCCAATCCTGACCGCAGCCCATCAGCATCCGTCTATGTTCCAGAGCAAGGGGGCTACAAAGAGAAATTTGTGAATGCTGTGGAAGATAAGTACAAATGTGAAAAATGTCACCTCATCTTATGCAATCCTAAACAGACTGAATGTGGACACAGATTCTGTGAAACCTGCATGAATGCCTTGCTGAGGTATGTTGTTTGTTCTGGTAGAGCATCTTGATACCTTTAAAGTTTGTGAACTGCTGACATTACTGTGAACACCATTGCAGCTTAAGGAATATGAGCCTTCCACTGTTGCTTGCTTGAGAATTTGTTATCTGTGTGCTGGTGCAAACATTTGTGCTCTATTCTAGGTCAGGGTAAGGCAACTGAGCTTTCCATCAGTATTGTTGGAACAGTTGTTAAGGTGGTGTAATCCTGTGTAGCAATGTGTTAGGTAAGAATTTCATTCCCTGTGGAGGCCAAATGGAGTATCTGTTTCTCAAGACTTCTGACTTGGGTAATCTGGTGTCAAATACACAGAGTAAATTGTCTGTGTGAGGAACTGAGCTTGTACACAGGTTCCTTGGGGTGGTGATACCTAACCTGGCTGTGGACCCAGCCTCAGAGATGGGTGTGGGACCCTTGGATATAGATAACTGCTTGTGGAGCAGTTTCTGTGTAGCCCTTCCAGCTGTTTGTCATGGGACTTGTGTGTCCTGTGGATTGCAGGAGGGTCAGAAAGGCTGGCATCTCTATTACTGAGATGTTTGGGCCAGAGTGCAAAGAAGGTCAGGGAATGATACAGATGTAAAAGGAATGCTGAGAGGTGCAATCTTTCCCAGTCTAGATAAAAAGAAAAGTGCAATCATTCAGGGAGTGTCTAGGTTTTAAGAAGTACCTGTGCATCAGTAGATTTCTTTGCCTCTCAGTGTTGGTGCATTACTGCTGGTTGTATCCAGCAGTGTGATTTCAAAACCTTATGTAATGTTTGGAGACTGTTTAGCACACTTCAATCTCCTGGAGTGAATAAGCAGCAAATATGTTCATGTACTACTGGAAAAGCAGAAAAACAGAAGATACTTGGCTTGGTGACTGTTGCATACTGGACTACTATCAGAGAGAGCATTTCACTTTGGAAGCCTTGCTGATCTGTTTACCAAGTGTTTTTGTGACCATCCTGACTCTAGATGGTTTATATGTCACTTGGAAATACTGTAATCTGATATCTCATACTTAGATACCTAAGTCAAGACTACATACAGCATGGCAAAAGAGTATGAAGTTATTACAATATTCTGTCTCCTGATAAAGAGTAATTTCTGTACTGGGCAAACACAAGGGTCCATAGCTCACTAAATGCACTCCTGCAGGTTTTGTGCTCAGCACTTCAAATTTAAAACAACGACCAAAAAACCCACCGACTTTTCTTTTGATACACAGTGGCAAGTGAGGTGTGGTATTTAAGAAATGCAGTTATTTCTTATTGAGTATGTGTTTTGGGAAGATTCTTACATGTTAACGACAGTGACTGCAAAAAACCAAGTACCTGCCATGCTTGGATGTGCACAGGTGGACAGAACAGATCCTTGACAATCTAAGCAGTAACAATTTGGCATTCCTAGAGTCTGGGCAATTTTCCTTCCCTGCTGTGAGACATGCACATGTGCTTATTACAATGTAGCTAGAATATGTGTAATTTTATCTTCCTGACTTTCCAGCCAGTCTGTTACTGAAAAGGACACTTAAGGCCATTGGGTTATTTAAGTGCTTGTTGCAAACAAATCCTGTATTAAAATAAAATTTACATCTCTCTTTTTTTTTCTTTTTTTTTTTTAATAAAAAGTGTGCTATAAAATTGGAGGTAAAGTAGGTTTATGTTGGTCCTGCATTTGGTACATTTTTTTTTCATTCAGTGTTGATACACTGCTGCATACACAAACACACTAATTATGTTAGCAGTTTCTGTTCCAGGGTTGTTTGAGGACAAGGAATTGGGAGTTAGTGGAGATCCAGCAGTAAAGATGTCTGCTCAGTATGCAAGAGTAGTTTGAAAAAGCAAGCTGGATGCTTGAGTGAATTCAGTAAGAGCAAGGAAAGCATGACATTGTATTAAACACTATATGCCCTGATGTAGTTTAATTCTTTTTTTTTCTCTGACTTATGAAAAGCGTTACAGATATTGAAGCTTCAAGGTACTTAAGGTGCTCAGAAATGTGATGAGACACAAAATGGTTGGTTTGAAGAGCAGAAGGCAGTGTGATGATTGGAAATAACCATAGAGATTATATAACATGATTGAACTTTTTCAGCTTTTGCATTGATTTGCACTGCTGCTAGGTAGCCTGTCAGTGAGTTGCTTTATGAAAGAATTCACACGGCTTTTACCTGGTGCTTTTCGTCTCGGTGCTTTACAAGGGAGGTAATTTTGACTGTTTCCATTTTATGTGGGAAAAGGAGCTAAAAAGGAAGGAAGCAGCCTGGTCTGGTGCAGGGTCTTTCTCTCCATGGCAGGGGAATGGAACCAGATGAGCTTTGCTCTCTTCCAGCCCAATCCATTCTGAGATTTTAAGGGATTTACACTGCAACACTTGGCAGGTCAGAGCCAGAAACAGCTGTAGAAACTCAGGTTTTCTGTACTCCAGTTCCTCTTCACAGTCTGTCTCACTCCTGATTCTGCCTGTTGTCCAAGAGGTCACAAGTTTGGTATTTAGTTTACCAAGACAGCTACAAAGCAGCAGTTCAGATAAAGGACAGCAAACATCTGTAGCAGTTGCTAAAACCAGAAAAGACTTGAAGGAGATGGACATAAATACTTTTTGACCCTAAAAGGATGTATAATTGACTGTCAAAGAAAGTAAATTTTCATTAGGTATAGTTTGAGAAACAATAATTGAAGAAACAGTATTTTGCCTGTTTGCAAAGACTGAGGAGTGACAGCAATTTTGGATCAGATGCAGATTGAAAAATAGGGAATGAATTTTGCCAACTTGAAAACCACTATGCAGTTGTCTGGAGACATTGTGGTGGTCTTACTTCTTTAGGAATGCCAGATACTTTCCACTGAAAACTCAAATGTTCAAATCTATTGATATAGTGTTGTATTTTCTCCTTATAATGAACTATATCCACTTTTAATGGTTTTAGAATATACTGAATATTCAAAATTAAATGCCTCATAAACGGAAATTTTTGTACTGCAAAAATTCAGATGAGCTAAAATAGTTTTTCTCTTTTCTCTTCAGGTCTTCTAGTCCCAAATGTACAGCATGTCAAGAAAGCATAGTAAAAGATAAGGTATTGTTAAAATCATTTGTTATTCAAGCCTATTGAACTGTGTCATGTACACAAGTTGTGTTACTGTTATGTGGTAATTATTTCATAAACCTAATAAGCTGCCTAAAGAGGTAGATTTGTCATGCAACTTAAGCCATGCATTTTATAGAGGTAGGTGGCTCATTTTTCCTGTTAACCTCATGGTAGAAAACATGTCAGCTTCATCCCAAAACGTCCAGACAGGTGTCACATCTCGTATTCAAAGCTGGGAGCTGCAGCAGCACATTGCAGCTGTACTCCCATCAGCCAAGAGGATGGTAAGAAATATTCCATCTCCTGTAAAGAAGGGAAATACTCTATCTCCTGTAGGTGCAGGGATGTGACAGTCTAGGTGAACAGATTTGGTGTATACCAGTGACTGCTGTTTCACTCATCTCTTCTTCAGTGTGGTGTTCAGTGAACCTCACTGGAATTAGGACAATGGGGAGTTACAGTAATAGTAATGGAATCAGATTATTTTTATATGCCTAAGTTATTTCAGTGATACCCTCTTCACTGTTTGTCATATCAAAACTTTTTGCTGCCTTTGAAATGTTGAAGGTCGAAAAACTTCTTGGCTTACTACATGGTTTATGTGTTTTTACATTGTTGCTAAAGTGTTCAGTAGATTATTTGTGCTAGTAGTCTTTCTTGCCTAAATGAATACTTGTGTTCATAACCATTTTCAAGAAAAGGTTGATAGGTGTGTTAATCACTGTTTTAATCCAAAGCAGTTCTCTGAACAGTGCTCAGCATAATTTGGTTTTGTCATGGTTGGACTCCCCATGAGCTCAGACCAATAATCATGATGCCTAATTTATTTGTTCTTTTAACTCTGACTTTCTGGCTCTCAATATACATAAATATGTACATTTGTTATGAAACTTCAAATATCTTTAAAACAAGACAAGAAGGCCACTGTATACTAAATACCTGTTAGAATAACTGTGCAAATCAGTGTTTTTCATGAAACTGGAAACCTCTCTTCCCACAGAATGCTAAATCACAGAAATGCTTTTAGATAGTCTGAAAAAATTTAGAAGCTGTCTTCTTACCTTATCTTCAGGCAGCAAAACTCTGCATACTAACCCTGTGAATTACTTTGGACAAGATGCTGCAGCATAGCCAATTGATTATTTAAATGAGACTTGTTGATTCATTAAACTTCCCACACACTTCTGAAAAGTAAATAGGAATCAGTGACCTGTGTCAGATGAGATCAGATGAGAGGGATTGCAGTGTTCCCTTCTTCACTGATGCTGGGGATAGATTCATAGTCACTGTGGGCAGGTGGATCATAATTCTTGGTTAAGTGTTAGCATGCAGAACCATTCTATAATTACAGGAGTGCTGCAGTGTACACAGTATCACAGGAGTCTGTTTATCAGAGAAGCAGTCATAGGTTGGGCTTGGTTCTTAAGGTATTTCTTAATGGCTATTAAAGCAGTTAAAAAGCAATTAGAAGTTTATCTCTCTGGTTTTGGACTTCAAAATAACAGCAGTGGTTTTCAATTCTTGTTTCTCTCTTGAGTTCCTGCCCTTCTCAATTTGGCTTCTTGAGAGTTCAGTTGTATTGTCTCTTATGGGGTATCTCCTATAAAAGGTATAAAACTCAAACCCCAACCTCTCTATTTGTAACTTCTTTCAATTTTATTGTGGACAAAAAACACTGAAAGTTCTTATAAGCATTAAAATGGAGAGACAGTTAAAGCCCATTTATCTGTGAAATAAAAAACCTCCTTCCATCCCAAACCTTAGAAATATCTGTCATTATGTGTTACCACTGAAGTGCAAGTAGGTATTCCAGCCAACCAATCTAGTAATTTTGGGACCACCATCCATGAAATGCTTCCCTTGCAACTACTGTGCTTTGAAGTCTCTTTTGTCTCATGGTATTGTGCCTAATACAGCAGCTCCCCAAACAGTGGAGACAGTTCTAGCTTCTGCAGGTCTAATATTGGCAAGCAAATAGCAGCAAATTTGGTCCTTTCCTGTACCTTTCCCTTTATTGTATTTATAGTAAAACTGAAACAGGAGTAGAGTGTCTGTCCAAATACTCTTTCACTGAGCTGCTTCACAGTGGAGGAGCCACAGTGTTGTGCACATTCTAGGAAAATAGAATAGCAGGATTTTATTTTTGGCACACAAAGCTAGGATGGAATGACATTGCTGTAGCTGAATTGCATGGCTTCTACTTTATTTGAACTTGCATATCCTTGAGTGGTTTTCAGTTTCTAAAATAAAGTGATCTTTGATTTTTCAGGTATTTAAAGATAATTGTTGCAGGAGAGAACTACTTGCCCTTCAAATATACTGCAGAAATGAAAACAAGGGCTGTAAGGAACAGCTATCTTTGGGTCAATTACTGGTAAGATAATCTAACAGTGATAAGCTTTTGAGTTAAAGAATGAAGAAAAAATTCTTACAAATTAAAATCAGTCAGTTTCTTAACTTGCTCTCACTGGTGGTTAATGTGATTTATAAATGTTATGATAGATTTAAATTGTTTTGAAACAGCTTTTTTAATGAACTGTAAGGAATTGTAAAATATATGTGATTGTCTGGCACTAAGGCTGGGAAATATAAATGGATGAACCAAATGAAAACTGCAAGGAGAAATAAAATAGTGAAGAATCTTAATGTGTACTTGACAAATGTAAGAAATTTGATTTCTATTTCGGTGTGTTTTTATTTGTCTTAATCCTCTCATGGGGTGTTTATGCATGAAATTAAACCTTTGGCTTCTCCAGGGTTGTGTAAAATAACCTGTAGCTGTTCTGGTGAAGGAATGAGATAGCAGTAATTCAGTAACTCAGCAGTTGTATGGTATGGCTGCACATCAGTTTGCTGTGAGATGTGTAGATTCATGCTTTGAGTGAGCAAGCTCAGGTACCTAAACAACTTAAAGCAGTATCTATGTTTATAATATACCTTCAAAAAGAGTGCTTACTTTTTCTTTGAATAGCCTGTGTAGAATTTTTCCTGAGTAATTTGTCAGTGTTTGCTCTTGTTTGATGCAGTTCACAAAATAACTCTCCTTACTTTGGTTCTGAAGTTATTTAATGTTGGATGTCTTCAAAGGATGGAAGGCATGCACAAAACTTAATTGACTTTATCTTTTTTTTCATCTTTCAGACGCATTTGAGAACTGATTGTCAGTTTGAAGAACTCCCATGTCCTCGTGCTGATTGCAAAGAAAAAATACTGAGAAAAGATTTGCCAGACCATGTAGAGAAGACCTGTAAATACCGGGAGACAACCTGTAAATACTGTAAAAGCCAAGTCCCAATGATTATGTTGCAGGTACAGTATTTTCTTGTGCATATACATCAAGATTCCCTACATTAATGTAGAATAATAACAACTTTCTTGTCCTTCTCTGTAGCTGCCAAAAGAATTTTGGCCTCTCAGCCAGAATTAATAATTCAAAAAGGAAAATAGGCTGACTTTCAAAACATGTCTTTTTCCTATGGGAAAAAAGTGCATTGAATAGGAAATATTTTTTTTATTCTGATGTTCAGATACTGCATTTTAAAAAGTTCATATCCACTGCCTGACATTGATACTGAAGTTAATTTTGCTATGCTTTTTAGATTTTCTTACAATTTAAGTAATAAATGCAAATACCATAATAACAATCAAATATTGTACATGAAAAGCATAAGCATTGCAATTGACTGGAAAAATTGCATCTTCTATGTAATCCTTCTTGGGTGCTGTGTGATCTGTTATGGGAGGAAGGGAAGAATGTAAAACCCATTGTGCAAGGAAAGGAAGAATGTAAAAGCAAACTGTACCTTGCCATAACCAGCAGTGGCCTAAGATGAGTTAATGCTGTTCTTGGCATCAGATAGGCAGCATATTGAGGGTTAGAATTACAGAGCAGAGGTTGAGAAAGTCATGCTTTCTTTACACATGGAATTGTAACTTGACTGTGTTTGTGTTATTTCACATTGAAAGATAGTATGCTGAATCTATCCTAGGATGATTTTAGCATTTAAAAAAAAAAAGTCTGTCTGCATAATTTCTGTGGTGGTCTTGGATCTCACACCTTCTTACTGTAATAAGTGATGAAAATTCTCGTTTGTATTCTTGTGTGTTGTTTGTTAGGTGAAGTCTGACAACAATAAGAAGTGTTGTTTGCTTGGAGATGTTGTTACAGAAAGGCATAGGTAGAAATTTGCCAAGTGGCTTAGATTTGGCTCTCAGTTATTTGACTGCAGGGTTTAGTAGTTCAATAACTGTGCCTTACCTAGAATAAGGCAGCTGAGACATGAAAATACACAGAAAAAATTAAGTCTACCCTGCATTTATTCTTGTATGTTCTGATATAGAGGTGAAAGTATATTTAGGTAGGTTATGGATATTGTTCTCCCAGAATTATGGTTAGGCTGGGGATAGGCATAAGGCAAAAAGTGATAATAAAAAATGTCTGGTGTATTAACAATCAGTGAGTTTTAACTATGTTCTGCAAACTAGATTAGCTGATACTTTTGGGACTTTTTCCTAGGTTTTTAAAATTTCAGTGGTTATAGAAATGCAGATGGGCTTCTTTGTTGTGGCCTGATTAAAATGTTACCTCACTATATTTCAGTAATAAGAGTCAGAGACTTAATGACACTGTATATTTGAATCTTAGAATCACAGAATAATTTGGCTCAGAAGGGACCTTAAAGATCATTCTTGTTCCAGCCCTTCAGCTGTGGGCAGGAACACTTTCCATTTGACCAGGTTGCTCAAAACCGCATCCAGCCTGGCCTTGAATGCTTCCAGGATTAAGCATCCACTATTACTCTGGAAAATCTGTTCCAGTGCCTTACCACCCTCACAGTCTAGAACTTCTTAATATCTGATTTAAACCTCAATCAGTTTAAAGCCCTTCTCCCTTGTCCTATCTCTACATGCCCCCGTAAAAAGTCCCTCTCTGGTTTTCTGTAGGCCCCTTTAGGTACTGTTAGGTTCCTTTTGACTTCTCATTTCAGTTTTGTCACCCCGTTGACAAAACTGGATTTTTAGAGATGAACTTGAATTCATCTCTGGGTTCTAGAATTTTCTCTAATGTAATAATGACTGAAGCTGGCCTCAGTGACTTGAACTGAAAATGAAGATAGGGGGAGCAGACTGAGAAAAAAGGTATGCAAATGGAAACAAAAAATTTTACTGGAGAACATGTGGTTCATGTCTTCATAGAATCCCATGACCCATGGGGTAGGAAATCCCCGTTGTTGGAGGCAGACTCCAGCAAGTTAACAATGTCAGTAAAATGCTTTTTTAGATTGCATTTGTCTTGCCTGCATGCTCACTCAGTGACTTAGCTTGTTAATGTCTTTTGTTCAAACTATCTAGAAATTTAGGGTTTCTCTTTTGTCACAAACCTACCTTTTCCATCCTCTACCTCCTGACAGATAAAGATGGTACATTGTTAAAATGGAAATTAGTAGTCTGAAATGCTTCTGGATTACTGTATTTTTCTGTGTATAATCCACAAAGATACTTGGAAGTGCTTGTCTTGTAAAATTGATACTTGGACAGCAGTAGTGTGGCAGATCTGGAAGGACAGCAGTGCTTTGTGCCTGGGCCCCTCCCTGAAACCCTGGCCATAACCCAGAGCCTGCCAGGGCAATCTGGGCTCTGCCCAGTGTCTGAAATTCAGCTGAGCTGGCTGGGACAGCATTGGGAAGAGCCCAGACATTGTCTCTCCTCCCTATCACTGCTTGGAGCCAGATGTGTTCCTAATGTGGCACTGGATTTTTTGGGAGCCCTGTTCAAATCCTCCTGCACTCATCTGTGCTGGGAGCCCTGCATGTGGCATCACCTGGTTTGTACTGGATTTGTGCTCAGCTGGCTGAATTTAGATTAGGAGGGAGAGAGTTCTGCCACTGGACTGGGGTTACTCTGGTATATCCTGGCTTGCCATGGCTTCAGTGGGTGAGCCCTGGGATGTGGAGCAAGGAGGAGAACAGGGCAGAATGCTGAGATGTTGAATGCTGCCTGTTTATCATGAACCAAGACCTGGTGTCACAGCCTTTGTCAGATGGTTTGGGCAGGTTAGGGAATTAAAATTAGAGAATGAACATTAGAAGGGAGTATTACTTTTCTGGCTTTGTAGTTTATAAATAATTAAGGAAGTGTGTAGGGTTCCTAGAGTCACCTGGTTGTGTGTGATGTCTCCCTTCAGCACAATTCCAGATGTGCAGTGAGAGCTCGACTGAGCAGGAGGGATGCTGTGGGACTCTGCTTGTCAGAGGAGCATTGCTGTCACCCTGACAGGCTGTTCTGAGGAGAGGGGCTGGCAGTGCTCCTGGCAGTGCTCCTGGCAGTGCTCCTGGCTGGATACCCTGGTGGGGACAGACTGAGGATGGCTCAGGAGCTGTCCCAGCTCTCTGGATAAGGAGCAGCCCAGGGCTCCCTGTCACTGTCCTGTCACTGTCACTGTGCCACAGCCCAAGTGAGCAGGTGTGCATGGGAGCATGGCAGGGTAGGTGGGTCAGGACAGCATCTGGTGGCCTGCACACCATTTCAGAGAGTGGCAGAATTCTGACCAAGGCCTTCCACATCCTGGAGATCAGATCTCCTTTCTGTCTTGGTTTTGTTTCAAAAAAAATAGACCTGATTACTGAGCAAAAAGGGCATGCTATTTGTTCTTCCCTTTCTAACAGGCATAAAAAACTAGAGCTTTGTTTCCTTTGCTTTTCCTAAGTACCAGAAATGAAGCAGTGTGTTTCAATTTGAATGGGACGTGTCACTTGACGAGAAATGGATTTTTCATTTTGTTGAGAAAACTGAGGGGAAATGTAAATTCAGTTTTCTTGGGCCTGACTTTCTTCCCTCACTGGGGTGGTAGGGTTGACAGCTATGCTGACATACCTGTCATCTGGGTTCAAATTAAAATCCCTGCCCAGCATCATGCTGTGTAACAGTGAGTCTTAGAATCAGGTGTTTGGGAATCAAAACTAGAAAAGAATTGGAAGGGAATATCCATACATAGGAAAGAGAATCTCTGAGAATGGGCAGTGTACTTTTCTGATTAACTTTTCCATGTACTATATACCCTTACTAGAAAGGGCATCTGCACTGGTTCTGCTTTCTCTTAAAGATGCCAAATTTTGTGAGTAATTGTTGGGGATTAAACTTAACTTTGACTACTGCTTCATTGTTTGAAGTAAAACCAATAAAAGGGTAAGCAAATAGATTTTCTTTGCATGGGAAAACACAAGGAACCCTTGGTTTTGCTTTAGAATATCAACACCTCCATGAAAAGTATAAAGTGATGTTTGAGACATTGCAGTTCTGTAACTGTGCAATTGGGAATAACATTGAAAAAAATCTTGTGGGATCTTTAATTATTGTAGGATGCTTTTCTTTGCAGGTAAACCCTCTCTTAATTAAAGAGGAAGATCTGATTTGTGGTTTGTTTGGTTTTTTCCCTCTGTAGAAACATGAAGATACAGACTGCCCGTGTGTCATGGTTTCCTGTCCCCATAAATGCAGTGTCAAAACACTGATGAGGAGCGAGGTAAGGAGTCATGCCCAGTGCTGTGCTGAGAAATTAAATAATGTCTTTAGTAAGATCTCGCAAGAATTTTGCCAGAAGCCATTTCCTTGTTAAAATGTGAGATCTAAGGAAAAGCTTTTTCTACCACACAGTTAAGTGTGATAACACTCAAATATTTTTAATAATTTCTTGAAAAATTATTTTAAAAGAAACAATTTCTTAATTTTGAGTCATTATTACACTTGGCTTGTCCAAGACTAGCGCATGTCCTTCCTGCTTTTGTTTTTACCAATTCTCCCCCTGCCCTTCCCTCTTCTCAGCACCACAGAGCAGCATCTTGGGGTAGTTAGCTTATATTAAAATAAAAAATACACAATTAAAACTCAGTGCATGTTGACAAGAGCTAGTAAAGACTACAGAAATCATATAGATGTGTAATTTCATGAAAAAAACTTAAATTATGATTAAATATATTAAATTTTGGGGGAAAAATAGTAACTGATAGTTAGAGAAATGGTGTGAGATTGAGGTGTAGAGCACAGCAGATCAACAATGCATATAAAGGTTTCTTCTACTGTATAGAAGCTTCCAGTAATATGTAGATTGAAAAAAACCCAAAGCCTTGTTTTGAAGAGATATGTGTTCTTGTACCTGAAAAGATAAAAGTAATGTCTGTCAAAATTGAGGTACTTAATTTTTCCCTAAAAGTAGAACTTACTTGCCAAAGATAGAGAAGAATTTACTGAAGTCTTCATCCCTAAGTAAGCCTCTTTTAAGGAATGTGAAGTTTCTGATCTGAGGATGAGCTTTTCTCTTTCCTCTGCTATTTACTTCCTGAGCTGGATTCATACCATTTTTCAGTTGCACTTGTAAATTATTAATTGTAGCAGAGTGCAGAAGGCACATAAGACTTCTGCCAAAATTTAGTCCAGTCTTTTCCTCCAAGATAATGAAATACAGCATAGAGATACTGTATTTATTAAGAGAAACAGAGTTGTTAAGAAAAGAGAAAATACATATACTGGCCAACCTTACCAGTGCTTACTGCCAAGATTGGATCCTGGTTCTGGAGCACTCTGGCTTATTCTTAAACCCTGACTTCAGCAGTTACTTTCAGAGAGGTGTGTCTGAGTGCTTGTAAGAACTGCACCATTAAAGGCTGGGCTGTTACACACAGAGGCAGAATGGGGTTTGAAACTATGGGTAGAAACAGAACTTTAAATAGCCCTTTGCCCTGCATCATCTGTTGCTGTATGTTGCTTAATTTTTTTCTAATACTGTGAAAATGTGTGTATTTCTTGGTTGCATGACTAGGGACAAGAAGTCTAATGCAGAAAATGGAAAAATGCCTGCTTAACAGTTTGAGAAAATTCTGTAGTGTACAAGTGGATATCTTACTGTAGAATAAAAGGCAATTTTCATATTTAATTCATAACTCTTTGGCAGACTTCTGGTTTTGAGAAGTTGAAAAACGTGGTGTTCTTGTAAAACCTGTTAGACCACATGTCCCCTATTTATTTATTGTTTTGTTTTTTTTTTTCTCTACTACATGTCTTTTGAAATGATACTGTGAATTTCTACAGGTAGTGTTTAGAACACAGTAGTTGTGAATCAGAGATGAGTGGCTGATGGCATCTCAGTATGAGATTTTAAAGACTCTCTTGCTTGTTCCAGAGCTACACATTCAAAGCAGTGTTGATTCACCACTTCTTTCCAGGGAGGTGGATGAGCTGAGTCCTGTGGGGCTTAAGGTGTGGGAATTTCAGATGGGGTTCTGCAGCCCAGAAGGGGGATGCCAGCTGAGGAGCCAGGCTCTGGCTCCTGTCTGCTTTGTGGGAAACAGAAACTGCAGACTCTGGGTTTGAAAAGAGACTGTTTGTTAGGCTGTCCTTTCCAAAAATGTCTCTCTGCTCCAACTTTCAGGCAGTTTGCATCCAGCTGCTGCCACCTGTGCTGCTGCTGTCCATATATATGTATATGCTTCTGCAAATTGGTTTACTTCTGAATGAAAAGTGGTCTGTGCTTGTAATAATCCAAAATATTGGACTAAATCTCAATCTGTGACAAATGCAGGCATTTTACTAATCAGTTTTAATCTTGTGTACTGCATTTTCTTAAAGTTATTGAACTGTATCTATTCTAAAACTCTTTGTCTGTTTCATGCAGTACTTGTTTAGTCTTTGTGTAATTTAACTGTTAAATTTAGGCACGGAGAATTGCATGTTATGTTTTGAAAAGTTGGTTCCTCGTGAAATTAGGATTAGAAAAAAAATGTACTTTACTACAGTGAAACTGATCTTAAGACTTGCTCAGAGCACCAGTAAAATAAAAAAAATCACTTTTTGGGAAAAGATTAGCCATTCACTAAAGACAAATGAAATCAAATAATTGCAGAGTGTGTTCTTTCTGTTTGTTTTGGGTTTTTAAAATTGGGTTGCCTATTGAGATAGTCTTTGGTAGAAGTTTCACTGTATATTAAATGTATCACACTGTATACTGTATTGGCATGTGCGTGTGGTTTACATATGTGTATATACAGAACTAGCACTTGAGATCAGACTGGAGAAAATATACACATGTGTGTTGTATGTTCTGCAAATGGCACACAATACAAACCTGATAACCTCTGCCCTTTATGTTATCATGCAAAAGTCTTTTTGCCAAAACTCACATTTTTTTCCTATTACAGTTGAATGCACATTTGTCAGAATGTATTAATGCCCCAAGTACCTGTAGTTTTAAGCGTTATGGCTGCACTTTTCAGGTCAGTATAACAATTATACTTCCCAGTTGATGAAAGTCTGCAAATAGAACCTAATTCTTTAACATGAAAGTTCTGGACTTCTCCAGTTTCAGTTAAGAAAATCATCCAGTTGCACCAAGTGATTATACAGGAGATGTTTGATATTGCATTTTAAAAATAAACAACATGAAAAGCCCACACATTCCTGCAGTGGTTTGTGAGTTCAGTTATTAGGGGTATCTTGTTGAAATAGGTATATGACATATTTGAAGAACTTGTTAATTTAGGATAAGAGGAAAGTCTCTTTAGTTCTTCAGAAAATAGACTAGTAACTTCAGTTGTTTCTATGAAAGCATTTTCTTGAACTAAGTATGTTTATATTTTCTCTCATTTGTGTGTCTTAATATTTTTAATTGAGGGTACACACTTAGGTTAGCACACTTAAAACATGTATTTTTATGTGCATTAATATGTCTGTGTGCACATAGGTGTATAATCAAAGCATGAGATTTATTTTTTTTAAAAATATTTAGATTTTAATCCTGGCAATCCCTGCAAAATTTAAAAAAATAAAGTCGAACCTCAGAGTTAAGTTTCAGTAATATTATTCCAGTTTCTTCCAATATTCTGCTTCCCTTACCATAAATCCTGGGGAATTTGGATGCTTACATAATGAAAATATTAGTCAGGACATTTCAGAAACTGCTGACAGGAAAAAATGGCATTTATCTGATAGAATGATTCATTTGTTAGCCCATGGCTATTTAAAGAGACAAGGACTCACTAAGGAGCAGCAGTTCTCAATAGATGATGTCCTGCAGGTATTTCCAGGCTCTTAAATAATGAGCATTCATCTTTTTAATTGTTAACAGTAATGCTCTTAGAGGTAGAAGTGATCAATGCTGTAACCCTGCCCACTGTTATGTCGTACGTATTGCCATTCATTTTATGTATGTATATGTGTGCATATATGTACATATATCCACATATATATTTTTAGGATTTTATATAGAGTACATACCTTGAGGATCATTGAAACCCTTTCAGTTGCTTTGCAGCACTATCCACCATCAAAGCTAATATTCTCTGCATTGCAAAGCACTTACTGAAGTAGGTGTAGTGCAACATGATACAAGTGGAGTAAGTAATGTGGTCTGCATCTTATGTACTCTGTATATAATCTATGTGTGTTCTGTAAACTATATAGTGGTTATTTGTAACAGCACTTGTAGGTTGTGCAGAGGCAGCATATCTGAATATCACAGAACAATCATGGTAACATCCTAAACATGACAAAATAGGCATTGTAATAACTCTTGGTGTAGTTTATAAAGCTGGAGGTTTCCAGTGGTGATAAATTCATCTTAAATATTTGTCTTTAATGTTCAGCTGAAGGAAAATGTAGTGCTTATGAAGCTGTTCCATGAAATAGAATGGAACTTTTAATTTACAGTTAGTGGAATTGGAAGTTTCAGATTTTATATGACTCAAGAGTTTTATTGTGCTTTGTTTAGTTCTAAGCTACACAAAAGACTAAAATACAATTCATTTTGTAAATCTTGTTCATCTTTATTGTTTCTGAGTTATCAAGCACACTGGATGGAGAAACATAGCAGTTGTATAAAACACTTGCTATGTTAAATGTATTCCTGATTTTTGTAAATTCCCAAGTAGATTTCCTTCCTCTCTACAGTTCTGCAACAAGCACCACTGTGAACCAAAATATGTAGTGTTGGTTCAATGTCTTTATATACTCTTTCTTTGTGGGTTTAAAAGAAGTGGAATTGGCTAAAATGTATAAATTCTTTGTTGTCACAGGGAACAAACCAACAAATTAAAGCACACGAAGCCAGCTCAGCAGTGCAGCATGTTAACTTATTGAAAGAGTGGAGCAATGCTCTAGAAAATAAGGTATATCTTCTACTCACTTCTAATTTTCATTGACTTTTTAAAATCATATAAAAGTACTGGCAGAGGCATTTTTTTTTCCTATTTTACAGCTGTTCAACCTTACAGCTAAGGCACTAGTAGGCTTCAAAAGCTATCAAGCCATTTAGTGTACCTTTGTACCTTTGTTATATAATAAAATGCTGTGAGAAACTTGGCTTTGCAACTCCGTGGGCAATTTTCCTCATTGATAACTTAATTAAAACACTTTCTTCACATAAATAAGTAGTCCAGTATTGTATTTCCTCTCTGAGCTGCCTTCTTACAGAACAGAGAGTTCAGGCAGCACTATGAGCTGAATCTTTTCTACTTCATCATTTTTCCTGACACAACTTCAGAAGTGTGTAATAAGCTGGTTATTTACTTTATTTATTTTTATTCTTACTCTCCAAACTTCAAGACCTTTACATGTTAATTAAATTAAATATACTGTAACTCATGGGCATGATGATGTCTGCTTTAGTTCTAGACCAGCATGAAGTCCATGTTGCAGTGTTTCCTTGGGACTGCAGGTTTTAAATTGTTTGGGATTTGGGAGATGCTGGGAGTTGTATCAACTATGATCTTGTGAATAAGCTTGAATGAGTTAACCACATGTTCTGCAAATAAAATTCAAGGCTTTGATTTAAAAAATATAAAACTTCAGAACAAATTACTGTTTTCTTAAATCCTTTTGAAAAAGTCTTACATGCACATCAAACTGATGTTTCTGTATTTTTAGGGGAAAGAAAATCCCAGAATTATCAAAGTATTGTACAAATGCAGGCCCAAGAGTCAAGAGCCCCTTCAGACTTTTCTCAAATGAGTTCACAAGTAGCAGTTCCAGTGTAAACTCAGTGGACTTAAGATATGATTTCTGTCATCTCAGAGCAGATCACAAGCTAGAATTTAGCAAACCCTGTCTAGAAAGCACATTCCCTTCTTGGCCTACAGAGATCTCTTCTGCCTGGGTCTCCAGAAAGGTCCTGCAGCTGAAGGAAGTGTAGTTTTGAGGCAGACTTTACTTGGAACAGTGTAATATGTTTTTTGCCTCCAGCATGTTTGTCCCTGAACTGCTTGGTTTTGAACTTGAAGCCTCTTGGGAAACCATTGGACCTGGGAGAGGTCTAATATAGTTTTTTTTAGATAGAATTTTGCTACATGTGAAAGGAGGTCCTAGTTTGACAATCCATAACATTACTTCAGTTTGCTTATGCATGTGACACATTGTCAATGTAGGAGCTTTACATTTTTCGATTTTGAGAGAAACAGATTCATATCCTTAGTTCATTTTTCATTAGTCTGATTAAAACTACACAATTTATTTCACATCATAGGAAAAAACCCACGTTCCCTGTGACTTGCAGAATAGATCATGTTCTGCCTTTTGTCAGTGTCCTGAGAGGTGCTTTGTCATTTAAGAAATGCCCAGCAGTTCTATGTTTGTCTCTTACAGATCTTAGAGAATACACTTTACTACTGTTTTATGTTGGGCTTCTGTTTCAACTTTCATTTTGGACATAACTGCTTATCATCATATGTCCATTTTTTTTTTCTTTTTACTTCCTGCTTTGTAGACTTCTTCCTATTCATAATAAAGAGTTGAATCACTGGAAATCCCAAGCCAGTGCCAAGTTACCAGAATAGCTAACCACATGTCATATGTCAGTGACTTTATTCTAGGGAAGGGTAACAGAATGATTTGTAACTTCATTGCTGTGCTCTTCTTTGAGGAAAAAATTAATAAATGCACTGAAGAACAACAGTGCAAAGTCAATGTGGCTGATGGGTGTCAGAAATCTTAGCCCTGCTGAAGTCAGTGGAAGTCTTCTTAGCTTGTATAGGGTCAAGATTTCATTTGGGGCTCTCTCTGTGGTACATCTGGAGGGGAAAGGAGAAGTTGTCTTCTCCCAGTCACCACATTCTTTAACAGTGCATCTGGAGTAGGCAAACTGGAAGTGTTCAGAGCTGCAAAGCTTGTGCCAAGTTAGGAGTTTGGTATTGAATGGTGCTGGTGGCAAAGAGTAGTAAGAGAAGGTCAGATGTAAAATCTTGAATCAGAACTTTGTGGGAGGATTTAAAATTCTGTGCTTTTTTCCCTCAGTGATGGCATAGAACTGCAGACCAAACTCCCACAGTTTTGTAATGTTGGAAATAATCAGTTGAATGTAATTTTGTGGCTTCATTACATTCTTACAAAGAACTGTATAAACTGTTTTTTCTTTTTTAATACGAGACTAAAATATGGGACCTGTTTCTTGTGGCATAAGGTTTTTTTCCATTCTTCTTTAGTAAGCAACAATAAGCAACAGCTTAATTTGAAAAATTGCTGAATAAGAGCATGGTTTTTCCTAGGAATATTTCAAATATGCCAACTAAGTAAAGGAAGCTGATGCAATCTGTAATTTGATGCTGTGTTTCCTTTACCCTTTTTTAAACTGAAGTTCCAAACACGCTGAAACTATAGTTGGGAAACTATTTAGTGTTAAATTTTTTTTTTTTATTCACAAATCACCACCAAACTACAATTGCTGACTTAGCAATGACAGTTCTGTATGATTAAGGACTGCAGGACATAATTCTGCTTTTCTTATATTCAGTAAAGCTGCGTGGAAAATCTCAGTGCAAGATAGACCCACGTTTTATAACTTGTACAAAAATGGAAATGCAATGCTTAGTGACCCAGAGCACAACTGCCTTGTGATAGGGAGGCCTGGGGAGGAAACAGTGAGAAAAGGGAAATGTAAAAATCACAATTAACTAAAGAACTCTGATTCATTAAGGAAATGGAGGATGCAAAAAAATGAAGCATCCACCCAGCAGATTTTAAATATCTGAGAGGCAGAGATACTGGTTTAAATTTAATCTTACTCTTGAAATTTTTTTCTAGTACCTAGGCATGCATTCCATCAGCCTCAGTATTGCTTCTCTCTCTGGACTGACAAACTTAGCTTTGTCTCATTTCTGTTGAGTTTCTTTTGCCAGTTTTTCCATGTATAAAGTGCAAAACCAAACTGTGTGTTATGTGCACACATGCTGTACTGTACTATATTGAAAAGTAATACCCATACATATATTATAGTATCTGTATTTTTGGGCCCCTGTCTAATGAACTTGCTGAATGCCTGTGGACTTGGACAGTCCTTTGTCTAGCTTAGGCTGGTTCAGAGATTTGAGTTTAATTACCTTTCCAAGCAGGCTAGGCTCTGCTAGGAATGCAGTGACACATAAGGGATTTGGTGATGGTGTCTGATTAGGGAGCAGTTAAGGGGATGGAATTCTGCAGTGGCACCACATCAGTGGTGAAGATGGCTTGGCCTCAAACTAGCACCCATTATAGAGGCCAGGGAGTAGATTTTTTTGAGAACATGAAACATCCAAGTAATTGGTCTTGATGTGAATAATTTATCAAGATTTTTTGGGTCTGAAATGGTGCTGTGTCATATCCATATAAAGATTTATCTGTGGAACAGTCAGGGCATGTCCAAACATCATCTTGTGCCACGTGTTTGTTTTCTACGTTTTTGCTGCTGAATGATCTTGCCTGGGGAAGAGCTACATTTCTCAAAAAAGCAATGCACCACCACCAAGCAGCCCCCTTCTCCAAACCACAATAATGAACAAGCAGTAAGCAGTGTGGCAGAAAATATTTACTCTATTACTTTCATCCCCAAGGAGATATATAATACGATATTCTTTTAACAAGGCTCATGTTTTAAAAACAGAATGAGTCACTAATGAATAAATTCATAAAATGTCAGTACAGAGAGAAAATATAATTCACAGCCTGTAGCTCTTTGGTTTTTTTTTACTAGTAGGCACCATTGGATTGTCCTTCAAATGCATGGATCCCTTCTGTATTCACTCATTTCAAGAGTTTTCATCACCATCACATTCTTTTAAGTCATGCAGATGTTTTTCTTTAAATTTGCTATAGATCAGGACAGATTGGAGTAGGTGAAGAAGATTACTGTTCCCTGATCCAACCAGCTCAGCTTGTCTCTGGTGTCCCTTCTGTGCAGGGCTTGAATTCTTAACACCAATTTAGAGTGAATTAGGTTGTTTCTTCCAAACTCCAAGCAACTCCCAAGTCAGTTGGTGGAAACCAGGAAACTAAGCCATTAAAAAACAAGTTAAAAATGAAAATGTTGCATTTAGACACAAGTTCTTTGCTGGTTTTGTGTCCCATCTGCACTTTCTTAAGCCAAAGTTGTATCAATGCCATACACTGGAAGTGCAAAAATAGCTATCAGAAGGTTGGGTTTTATTTATTTATTTGTTTGTTTATTTATTTATTTATTTATTTGCAAAACATGGAGAGAGATTTTATTAGGATCTTATCCCTTTCATGTGTTTAAGATAGTTTTAAACTAACAAAGTTATAGGTATTTTAATAAACTTTGGCAGGAGTAATTGTAGAATTTTTTCCAGGTGGCCTTGCTCCAGAATGAAAGTTTGGAAAAGAACAAGAGTATACAAACTTTACATAATCAGATTTGTAGCTTTGAAATAGAAATTGAAAGACAGAAGGAAATGCTGCGGAATAATGAATCTAAAATACTTCATTTACAGGTAAGAAATACAGAATCTCCCCATTGAAGCAGAAATGGTAGTAGCTTCTGTTCTGTGCCTTTACACTTGTGAAGTGAGGTGGTCTAATTAAAAAAGGGGGGAGGGAGATTTTACATTATTAGAGAGCCATTCTGTTTTTTTTTTCTTCTGGTTTGTTGCATTTAACAGGGTAAGATAATTCCCTAAAACACTGCAATTGCCCAGCCTATGTTAAAACAAAAAAAAAACTGTTTAAAAAGGGAAAAGATTGAAAACAGAATAGAAATCGTATATGAAGAATAATCATAATTTTTTTTTTTTTTTTACTTAAACAAAACTACTAAAGGAAGTTCCACCGAAGGGCAAGATTAGCACCTTGAAGTTGTCAAGTATTACAGATATTTCTTTTCTACTTGCTGGTATTTAAAAAAATATGAATCATGAGTGAGATCAGTCTGGTGTGGATTTAATTAAAACATAGCATAATGCATTTGAATACACTTTTTAAAAATCCACAATTTCTGTGGATTCTGTTGTCTTTCTGAGGAAAATTTATCTAGTTATTCCTTTGCTCATAGGTCTGAGTTTCATGTTCTGTGTTTCCAATGACCTGGCCACAAGCCAGCATGAAACTAGAAATCCTCTGGATGCCCTGGCATGGTGGTTAGCCCAGGCTGAAATTCCTTTTTCTGTATTCAGAGCTGACTTGGAATGTGGGTGCTGGGAATTTTTATTAGCTTGCATGATACTAACCACAATTAGGGAAACCTCAGGAGATATTTAGCAAGCAATTGTGGAGGTATCATTTACACATTAATGTAATATGTCTCTGCTAGAATATCAGATTCCTGTTGGAGCATCCACCTTAAAGGAATGTAAATAAAATTATCTTTTTCACTTACTATTCACTTCATGTATAAACTGCAAATAATAATAATAATAATTCAAGATGGATAATTCAAGAAAGATAAAGGTCTCCAAAGCAGTGTGTGGCTAAAATTCAAAGGGTGGCACATTCAGGAGCTCAGATCCTGAAGACCCTTGATGATGGTTTACAAAGAAACCTTCAAGTTTGGCAACTACAACATTTTTCCTCACATCAGTAATTTCTTTCCATGACCTGCCCACTTAGTAACCAGCTCAGCCTGCCTTAGTCATTGTTACTTGTCTGATGATAGTCTGTGATATGGCTGCCTGCTTGCAATATTGCATTCTGACTGGGGAGCTAATCCTTGTATGTAGTGATATTGCTGATTGAATCTACCAGGAGGTAAGTTAATTTGTAAGCCTGGAGTTCTTACACATGCTGTCTCAATGGCCAGCAATGAGAGTGGAAATGGAAAAAACATAGAGCAGAGTTTTTCATTATTGTCTTAAGTGACAGATTGCAATATCTTTTTCTGTGAGCTGTAAGTGTTAGCAAAATCAATTTTCAAATGGTTGGTTTTGGAAAAAAGAAAACCCCAAACCACTACAAAGCATCAGATTCCAACAGGTGGCTTTGTGGTGGTAATAAGTACTGGAGAAAATGTTGTGCTCTTTTTTATTTTTCTTTTTTTTTTCTTCTCTTTTTTTCCCCCTCCTGCTCTTTACTCCCTCTTGCCATCTATTTCAATTTAGTTATTTTGAGCCAAACTGTATTTCAAAGCTATTTCAACCTGATTCCTTCCACTTAGCAGAATTTCCTGGTTCAGTCTTATTGTTAAGGGTATCCTGGAAAAACACTTCGGTTTGTTTTTTTCCTGGACAACATGATCAGCCTCTTCCTGTTGCCCACCAGGAGTGGAAGGAATTAGTTACTTTTTGTGAGCCATTCCCTTCCTGGGTTGTGTTGAGCAGCACTGAACTAACAGATACTACACTAGGCAATTCAGGTCTGGGCAAGGGCTGTTTGCTTAGTCCCCCAAGAGCTACAAATGCTACTGATGTCTAGTACAGTTGCAGTATTGGCTGTCAGGTGACCTTTTTTGGGCAGTGGCAGCAGCATCACTGAGCATCATCTGCACTGGGAGGCATCTGGCACAACCAGTGTAAAAGCACCAAGGGAATCTGGGCACTGCCAGGAACCTCAGCTAGAGGTGTTTTGTTTTCAGATGAGTTTTATGTATATTAGTCTCTAGGGAAAGTGTTTTTACCAAGTGTGTGTGATACTTTTTTTGGCTGCTGCCACATGGAGAGGAATTTTACCATGCAGTGTCCAGTCTTTCATATGGAAATGGAAGCATGTGAGTAAGCCCATTGTAAGGGGAGTGGGGACATGAAGTACTGAGGGACAAAAGAAACAGTGGCCTCATGAAGATAAAATGATTTGCTGAGTAATACCTTCCTTCAGAGGAGAAGGACACGTGATTTCTTTCCCAAGTCAAGCAGTACCTTTTCTAGTTTGTTCTTCAGCTTTTCAGTTTCGCCCCATCAGTTGCAGTGGAAAGGTCATTACAGCTCTTCAATTCCTCGTGACATTTTCTAAAATTCTTTTAGTAAGTATAGTGCTAAAATTCTGGAAGTTGGTAGAAATACTAAACAAAACCTCATATGAAAATCAACATCAAAAGGAGTTCACAATGGTTTGCCAAGCACATAACTCAGGATTAATGATCCGGAGAGGTCAGTTGCTGGAATGAAAAGTGCATGCAGAAAATTTATATCTACTTGAAAATTTATGAGTACAGTGTGAAACATCTGTGTGCTTTCTAATGGAATAATTAGAGTGAAAATCTCCTCTGCTGCATTAAATTCAGATTTAGTACATCAGCATCTCCCAGCAGGAGGGAGGTTGACTCCCTGTAGGGTAAAAAGATAAGAGATCCCACTGCTTTTTAAAAATTAAATAGAAGTCTTATTTCTGATTATTTCATATCTCTTGAATTCTTATGTCAAGGTACAGTAGATACAGTAGATAAGCAGAAGCAGCTTAACTAGAATTGGTTATACATGTACAAAAGTAGAATGTTGAATAGGTTGGTGGAGAGAAGTGAGTCCCTATTAACAACTTTGGGTAAACTTCTCCCAAAAGAATAGCTTTACAATTCTTCTGTATGTTTAGCACTTCCCCAGTTCACGTAAAAATGTGATCGTTTATTTTGTTTGATGCTGTGTTAGTCCAAAGAGGTGCAGGCTGTGAGGCACTGTGCAAACCCCAGCCATGTTACTGACCTTGCCTTGGAGAGTTCATGTTTGGTAAGAGTAAAGGAAAAATATCAGACTTGGGCATATTTTGGGTTACTTTTGCATGTTACCTGAGAACTAGTGGCCAAAAGCTTTGGTTCTGCTCTCACAACACGCATTCAGGCCATTCTGTGGTGTGTTTCCTTACATATATGGCTAAGAGCCCTTTCCTGCTCTGTTCTCTGATTACCATCAGCCCCAGTGGGAGGGTGTGACTGTGTTGGTAGGTGATGTTTCATAAGTCCAGGCAAGCTGCTTCATATATTTACAGGGCCCATACCCCTGGCAATTATTATTATTCAGTGCACAGCCTTCCTTCACAAAGCCCTAATTCTGGAAGTCAGAGTTACGTAACTTCTTTTAAAACATGAGCATAGAAATAAATAGTTAATCCTGAAATATGTTAGGTTCTCAGTGGTTTTAAAACAAAAAGTATGACTCCTAGAACCTGATTTTGCTAGCTGGCTCATCAAATTGACAACCTTCAATTAAAGGTTACAGACTTTCAGTCTAACTGAAACCACGTGATTAGAAGCAAATGGCTCAAAGGGGAAATGAAATGGAGCTTGCATGAGGCAGAAGGGTTTTCCCCATCAGTGGGAAACACTGAATCCACATTGCTAACCAGAAGGCAAATGCAAAATTAATTTATTTATGTTGTTTTGTACTCAACCGCCACTTTATTTTTGTGAAGAAATGAAAAACCATTTTTATGTTTGTTGGCTCTTAATGATGATAAACTATAAAGCTATAAAGTTAGATTTGGAATTTAACTGTAGGTGGTAGCAAAAGTAGTTTCTTCTCTCAGATATTTTTGTTATCATTTGAACTTCACGAGTGATTATAGGGTTCTGGCTAAAATTCCTGCTAGTCCAAATTAGATGTGATAATGTGAAGTGCTGTGTATTTCTTGCATAAGATTTGAGATAGACTGAGAAATATGTTCTTTATATTTGTAATATACTAAGGTGCTTGCAATGTCCCTCTTTCAAAGAATACTGGCCTTTTTGTCTATTTTTCTTGGGTGATATACTTCATGCCTTTCCAAAAGCAGCTGGGAATTTTTTTTTGTTTGTTTTCTTAATGAGACTCAACTAAAAATACCTTCAAAATGCATGGGTTATTTGGTTTAGGAAGTAAGAGTGGGAATTTTAAAGGTACTTAGGGGACAGAAGTGGTTGTTTTGCTTACATTCTTGAGGGCTTCTGATACAGTTATGGGCACATAATCACTTAGGCTTTGATGACTGATTTATGTGAGCTGGGAGCTTGCACATGTGTGTACTCGTGTTCCATGTGTGCAAGAATAATGATGTTTTCCTGGAAGCATAAGTTATTTTGCTGTAAACCAATGTAAACCTGTGCACATGGGCAGCCATTTGATCTACACCACAGGAAATTGTGCCCATACTTTGCTACTTAAGTACCCTCACATGAAACCCAACAAGTATCAGCCCATAATATCAATATAGAGACATTCAGAAAATTGTTCTTACATTGAAAGGTTTAAAAAAAAAAAACCAAAATCAAACTGCCTTAGGAGGAACACACTAACAAGTTGATTTTTTAAAATAAGGCTTATTTTGATAGTTCTCTACCTATACAGCACTAAATATTTTTAAAGTGTTTCATAAATATCTGGGCTATTCCTTTAAATTTTCAGGGTTTTTGTTAATAAAATATTAGACATTAGCAAAACTTCTTTATATCAGAGTTCAGTCTTATTGCCAACATATAATCTTTGTTTAATTTGCATAAATGAATGTCTTGGTGTTATTTTAACTCATCTGCTGTTATTTTATAAAGCGAGTGATAGACAGCCAAGCAGAGAAACTCAAAGAACTGGACAAAGAAATCCGTCCCTTCCGGCAGAACTGGGAGGAGGCTGACAGCATGAAGAGCAGCGTGGAGTCCCTCCAGAACAGAGTGACTGAGCTGGAAAGTGTTGATAAAACTGCAGGGCAAGGAGCTCGGAATACAAGTGAGTGCAAGCACAATGGGCTGAGGTGCTGTTGGGAGGAAAACAGTGTCCCTTGAGTGGCACTCCCATTGTGACTTCTGTATGGAAACATCAGTAATGCTGATGCTTCTGATTTCTGAGTAGGAGGTTGTGTATTTCATTTGTTGATGGTGTGGCATTGCTTCTGTGCTTTTTCTTAGGCTTGATTCTTGTCTTCTGTTTTGTTTTATTGACTCTTGTCTTGACTGCATTGTTAGTTCATTATAAGCAGTTTCTTAATTGATCTTTGATAGCTAATAGCTTTCAGCAACTTCTTTAAATATAGTCTTGGTGTATTGACATCTTTTACTACTCATCTCCCCTGTGAATGGACCAGTATGGTTATCCACCTGAAACTGCCCATCCTGATTCTGTTAGACAGGCATATTTGATCCTAAGAAAACAGATCTTCTTAAGAATAAGGTTATTGTGCTTCTGAATAAAGACTGGAATTCAGCAGGACAGTGTAGATCACATGCAAGCATTTAAATGATTGTGACAGAACATTTAAATAGAACTGAGATAAACCTGCCTTATGAATTCATCTGCTTCTCAGTATTGTGCGTTGGCCGATTTTGCCGGTAACAAAACAAAAGAGTAACATGAAAGGGAAGGGGGACACAGAAAATATAGTTCTCCCTCCAAACTAAATAAATAACCATATAAAGCCAATCTGAGCTTAAATTTTTTGGTTTTTTTATGAAGAACTTTAGGCAATGTAACAGCACTGTGCTTCTGAGACAAATAGTGTCTATAAAAAGAATGTTTTAAGTGATCAGGAATGCTTCTGAATTTCAGAGGGATTACATAGGATATGTAACTGCTTCCAAGGTCTTGCCTGCTAAATAGCAGTCTACAGATAATGCTACCAAGTCTCCTTTCGAAAATTGGAAATCTATAGTTATGCTGTTTATGTTTTCCTGACCAGGATAAATCTGTTAGATGATTTGAATATTTGACTTTTACTGCTTGTACGAATAATGCCCATGTTTGTAAAAATCTCAGCTAACCTAGACACCAGCCAGCAAATTAGAGCCTGCAGAAATTGCTTCATCAGTGGCCAGATGCGCTCAGGTTGTCAAGGAGGAAAGTGTTTTCATACACAGTGGCAGCACTGGTGATTGATTTTCAGTCTCTGGTAAACAGCAGGTTTCTCACCCATCCTTTGTGTTTGTGGCAGGCCTGCTGGAGACCCAGCTGAGCAGGCACGACCAGATGCTGAGCGTCCATGACATCCGGCTGGCTGACATGGACCTCCGCTTCCAGGTTCTGGAAACCGCCAGTTACAACGGAGTGCTGATCTGGAAAATCCGCGACTACAAACGGCGGAAGCAGGAGGCAGTCATGGGGAAGACTCTGTCCCTCTACAGCCAGCCCTTTTACACTGGATATTTTGGCTACAAGATGTGTGCCAGAGTTTACCTGAACGGAGATGGCATGGGAAAGGGGACGCACTTGTCTCTGTTTTTTGTCATAATGCGTGGAGAATACGATGCTTTGCTTCCTTGGCCCTTCAAGCAGAAAGTGACTCTCATGCTCATGGATCAGGGACCGTCTCGACGCCACTTGGGAGATGCTTTCAAGCCAGATCCAAACAGCAGCAGTTTCAAGAAGCCAACTGGAGAAATGAACATTGCATCTGGCTGCCCAGTCTTTGTGGCTCAAACTGTTCTAGAGAATGGAACGTATATTAAAGATGATACTATTTTTATTAAAGTCATAGTGGATACATCGGATCTACCAGACCCCTGACATACACTGGGGGAGGCGGATTAAACAGAAGGCAACTCCGTTTGGGGGTTTTATATCAGTTTGTCTTCAATCAGAGGTCCTAAAGCTCACAGAAACCACCTTGTGGAACAGATGGAAGAGTTTGAAGGCATAACTGCATAGGGTCCAATTGCGAAAGTAGCAACACATTAAGAAATCATACCATGGTATATTTTTTAATAGAACTAGCAACACTTGAGCTCTGAAGAATCACTTATCCCTCATCAGGATAGTGATTATGGTCAGAGAGGATTTTTTTTTAACTTATTAATAATCTAGTCAATTGGAGGTGAAAAGACATATACAGTATGTGCTGAATCAATTACTGACTTTTATTTCTTTTAAGCTAGAATACAAGAAAAACCCTTCACACGTGGGCTAGCTGGAAATTGTCAGCATGTTAAAAGAAGATGAAGTAATGTTGCAATTATGATATTCTTTGAAAAACTGAGGTGCAATCTTGTCTGAAATATAGTATATTGTCTTTTTAAGGCCTCATCTGGTCTCTGTTTTAATAATTACTTTGTCAGAAGATCTTGGAAAAGTATCCATGTCTTCTCAAAAGTATCTGAATCAAAATCATATTTTTATTTAAAGTTCTATTGTTACAGAAAACATTTTATTTTAAAACTGTTGATAGACTGATATTTCTTGGAAGAAAAAATAGAAGATATCAAACACTGGTTATCACTTGTGATAGGAAAAAAAAACTATTCAATTCTGTTATTTCTCTTTAGAAATGTAAACCTACAATATATGTCGTAGTTAATGACACTATTTCAAAATTAAGGAAAAATCACTCATGGATGCTGTGCATCATTATCAGATTTATAATTGTTTTCACCCTAAAATAGGGCATTTGTTGAACTTTGGAGTTCTAAACGGAATCCTGTACATTTTTTAAAGTTCTGCCCCATGCTTTCCAATCAAGCTATATATGTTGCACATTATGCTGTCAGCAGTATATAGTATTTTCAGTATTGGGGAGGAGGATTAGTGCTGAAAAAAGCCTCTATGTTTGTTCTGTACTAGCAGCCATTGCTTCAAGACAAACCAGCAATGTCTTAATACAGTGATGGTGGCTTGCATGCATACATGTGCCTTAGATGTGCTGTGCTGCTTATAAACCATAGCTTTTTATTCAGATTAATTCTGATATCTGAAATGGTAGTTTAATTGGACTTCAGGCATAATGTTTAGCCTTGTCTTCAGAGCCCTTAGGTACCTTGCAATGTAAGAAACAGAAGCCAAACCCACTCCTTTGGCTTCTGCAGCTTCTATGACTTGGCCATGGTGGAATCCATCCTATTGAGGTGCCAAAACGTTATGCTCAGTGCTCCTATGGAGCTTGGACTAGACAGTCTCCATGGCCACTGTGAAGGCAGGCAACATTTTTCCTCTAATGCCTGTGGCTGTAAGGTGGCATCACTTGAAACGAATCCATCTGAGAACTCTGGGGCTGTGAATATGGATGCTCGTGGCAGCTTCTCGCAGCAGACAAGCATCCTAATGGGGAATGCATGGGCTTCTTTCTTGTAACAGCCTGAACTGTAGTGGAAAGCATTTGCTAGCCCTGAAACATGCTGATTGCAACCTGCTGTGTTCATCTGCTTCTGTTTAATAGCCTGTGACAAGCAAGTCCAGAGACACAGCCTGACTGTGGTGCTCTTTAAAATCCTGCTTAAGCAGAGCGGGCTTGCACCACTGTGTTTTCAGCCTTCATGGGCTTGAAACAAACTATTGCATCTCAGCCTTTAGTGTCAGGCTGTGTCAATTTTCTGCTTTTTTGAGGCATAGTCACAATTTTTGTCTAAGGTGCAGTTGAATTCATGCCTTTGTATTTCAGCTTGTCTTTGCCGTTGTCTTTTTTGGCTGTGCCTTCACACACAGTGCCTGCAAGAAGTATTTATGGATATACAGTGCATGCTAAGTGGTCTTCATGGGTTTTCCAGGCACCTGCTAGAATACTGCCTGCTGCTGACAGTCCTGACTGTCAGCAGCACCTTGTCTTCCTTTTCTTGCCTTCCATTGTCCGGGTACTGTATTCCTCTATGGTACGTGGCTGTCAACAGGTGCAAGCTCAAATATGGAGGCACGTGCTAGCATTTCATTTCTAGCACGGAAGGAGGATGTTCTGCACAAGAGACAAATATCTATAGATATACCTGCATCTATATCTCTAGATATAATTGTATGGCACTTGCAGTTTTATGCAGGCTGCATAAGTAAACCCATCACTTACGCTTTAGGGCGAAGGTTCGCTCGACTTGTGTCATTTTAATAATTGTGAATGTAGGCAGCTGAGCTTTTGTGTTTGTGCATCACAGAATTTTACTGAAGACAGGATTCCCAAGTGGAAATGTCCAAAGGACTCTCCTCCCATTGCTAATGCATGTCTTGTAAAATTAAATGAAACTGTTTGGCCATCTCAAAACACTTTATATCCTGTTTCAATCTGGGACTTGGAGGAGATTTTGAGTATAAGCAGGGCCCAGCATATTCTGCAGATTTGTGACTACAGTTTCCAACTTCTGTGACAGAATTGCGCTTCTAAATCCAAGCTCTTTAAAAGAGGAGGAAAAAAAGCATTTCCAGCCTTGGTGATTGAAAGAGGACTTTGAAACATGTGAATGTGTAAACCAATAGGGAAGTCTTCCTGAGTCTGCACACAGCCTAAACTAGTAGCTTTAAGAGATCTGAATATCTCGTCTTGGTGGGATATTGACTCAGAAACTTCAGAGAGAAGTTTAAATATGAACACTGCTAACTATCTAAATGCCGATCACTGTAGCAGAAACATCAGTCACTGTTGTATTTCACAGATCTCTATGCTGCTTTCCACATCTCCCAAGTGCCAAAAGCACCAGCTGCCAGAATCTTCAGCTTCACTTGGGCAGCTTTTATAATGCAGTAATGTGCTATCGATATAAAAATATTTTTGCATATGTGCTTTTTATCACAGTTAATAAAACAGAGGCCTACTGCACTTATTTTTTAAAACTACATGAAGCTGCCAGAGAATTTCCAGTTTGCCAACCCTGCGTACTGTGAAATCCAGGATCTTGCTACACCAATGTAGACACCGCCTGCTGTGGAATACCCGAAGCCTTGACTGTAACACCCCTTTCTCCACAGAACTCACAGGCCATCTCTGTAGAGTTCTTACTGTGTACATAGAAATCGGTTTCCTCTGCTTTCCAGCAAGGAGTATGTAGCATTTTGTGAAAACAAGGCCACTGTATATTCTCTAAGTTGAAAGGAAAAGATACCTGGTGCTTTACTCAACACTTTTAAGTTATTTAACTGTTTCTCTCATCGCTGAAATGCCCTTTATCCTTTATCTCTTTGCTCCTGACTGAGATATCCGAAGTTTTCTAGGGCCTGTCTGTTTAAAGTGATTCATGGGACAACACCCTGCCCCCAGGTATACTCTTGAAACCTGGCAAACTCCTGGGGGGTGCCACTAGGGCAAGGGGGTCCCAGAGTGCTTGCATCACTTTGAACAGAGTTTGTTCAGTGGAACCATATTGTCCTCTACTTAGTAATTCTTAGCAGCACACAGCTGAAGTCTCTTACTGGTGTTCTTTCTTCACAGTGATGCTCCAAGTTATGTACAAGCCTCTTCTGTTTCCACTTCCTCTAGGGAGATTCCAGTGTGTGACAATCTGGATGTTGCCCTTTGTGTATACTCTTCAGCACAGACTGAGTGCACCTGTTACCTAGAAAGTCTTGAATCCTAAACAGGATGAAACTATTTGGGTGTTTAAAGACCAGCCTGCAATTATGATGCATGACCATGTCTGCATTGCTTCTCTGAGCTAATTAACTGGGGTCTTGTTTCAGTTACTGTCTACAAGGTACACCTTCAACTGCTGACTTACAATATGCAATGTTGATTTCAGCCTTGTACTGTAAATGTTGCTCTTCACAAAGAGAATGTGCAATAGGAAAAGGGAATAGTGGGTGGCATACTTTTGATGGAAAAAACATGCTAGATTTTTTAAAATATGAAAAAAAATGAAATGCAGTTTATTTCCTTTTCTTGTGGTGTTTCCTACTTGGAAAAGGAAAAATGAAGATATGTGCCTGTTTCTGTGCCTGGTGAATTTCTCAAATGCAAAGGTGTGATAGAGATTTGTGTTAGCTGGGATTTAAGTGTTGAACCCATGAATGTTAGGTTGTGCTTGTATCGCTTCTGTTTCCTCAGCTTGCCACGATTTTGGCTTACTGAGATGGAGTTTAAAAGCTACCACCTATTTGTATCTGTATTCCATCACCTGGGATAGGCATTTCACCAACAGTGCAAGGTATCTGTTGAAATTTTGTTTAGTTTTTAAAGCACTGGTGCTCTTTGGTCCAAGACAGAGAAGTGTGTAGGAGTGACAAGGAAAGTTGCCTGCACTGCAGAAGAGTGGAAAACGTGACTGCAGTATTGATGCCTTTGATATGATTTAACTATGCAAATATACAGATAGGTGAGGGGGGAAATTCTTGGGTTGTATACCTAATCTCTTAGATTTTGCTCTGTAAATTACTTGTATGTGTGTAGGTACATACATGTGCACACAAGGCATGCATGCACATAAATATGCAAAGTCTTTTCTTTATGTAGAAGTGATGAAACAAAACCCTTTCCTTCAAGTTATACTTGATCAATTGGTGCAAATGTAACTTGCTGCTGCTAAGGGAGGATCTTGGCTAAGGACAAACTTTGGTTCATATCTTTCAGGTTTGAAGACCTGTATGTAGCAAACACTTTGTTTAGCTTTTCTGAAGACTTTGAATTGTAATTTAGGACACATGTTCTTCCTCATGCTTAGATAATTTGGAGATTCCTGTATTTTAAAGAACTATAGTGATGGGCAACTTTTTCATTGCAAATTATTTCCTCTGCTTCAGAGCAAAAAATGATTACAAGCATCTGGACCTCTTCCTTGGAATTCCTGTCCTGTTCAGTTCAATACCTTGATATTCTGGTTGACCTAGAAGTCAAAGCTGCTGCAATAAAAATGATTGGTTTGGTAGTTTAATCTGAGAATAGGTTTTAATACTGTGTACATTGTATAGCAAGTGCTATTCCTCTTTTTTGGAACAAGGAAATCAAGGATGAGATATGGTTTGCCCAGAGTCACAAAAGGAATCTCCTGGAGCTGGGACTGAATGAGAGGTTTCAGTTCCCTAGTATTATCTCTGAATCATGAGGTTTTACTCTTTTAACACATTAGTCCCTTAAAGGAACTGGAAAATATGTTAATATACCCTGAAGACCCACATCAGGACAGTAAGGGCTAGAATTAAACATTCAAGCTGTCGTGATTTGGGGTTGTACACGCGTGGTGGCCCAGAGGTGTGCAGTGAAGGCCAGCACAGCATCAGTGTGAGTAACAGCAGCAAATGTGTGTCCTGCTCTGTTTGTTCAGCCTCATCCAACAAAACCAGTCTCGTTTGATGCTCCTCTTTACTAAGGAGGAAGAATACCATTGTAGAGTGAAGTGGGTTCATCTTTGTTCTGCCAGTCAGTGTGACTGACCATTTCTTTCTTGTGGGGCTTTCTCCCTTTTTCTGTAAATCAAAATCTAGAGGGCTTAATTGTTCTGTCTTGCCTCTTAATCCAGGCCTTTGCATAGAAGCACCAGATAGGAAAGTTGTGGAAAACTTTGGATTGCTGATTCAGGGACATCCTCTTAAGATTTAGAAGAGTAGAGTTATACAACATGTAAGGGATCTGACTATTCCTGTTTCTCTTCTAATAAGACTGCAGCTTCTGTCTTCCATTTCATGATGTTAGTGTAGATACTAGGCTGTGTCTCTTCATTATTTTCCCTCCAAGTTAGGATTAGTTCCTTAGGGTTCAAATAAGATCTGAATTTCACAGAGAAGCACCTGAACCAAAACCCTGGATTCAAACATCCCAGACTTGATGTGGAATTCAAATCTGGATCCCAACTCTGTGGCTTACTAACCTACCCATTTAGGGAAGGGTTTGTTGTCTCTATGTGGTGTTTGTGTTTTTGGTCCTTTGGAACTAAGCTTTTAATTTGGTTGCCAGTTCTGCAAGGACTTTTTAACTTCTTAGCGATGCCGGTGTTCACACGCTCCATTGCTGGCAGTGCGATGCGTGGTGATAAAATTTGACTCTGTCTAAGGGTTACCGAGATAAACCAGCATTATCATTCGTAAAGGTCATTTTCTTGCATAGTGTTCCGAGCTTTGTATTTGAATATAGCTCGCACCTGAAAGGACACATCTTCCAACTATGACCTGCGTCACTGGCAGAGAGTTGTGTAATCTGTACTTGTGGAATGGGAAGGTACAAGCTTCCATTGTTGCTGATGCATCGTGTAATCCACCTGTTTTGTTTTTCTTATAGCTGTTGTTCAGTTATTACTTCTTTTTTTTTTTTTTTTTTTTTTTTTCCAGTTTTATAGGAAAAAAATGGGGAAGTTCAGGATTTTTTCTACAAGGTATAAAACTCCAATGAATTATGGTGACTAGAGAGCTGTGGAAAATACCCCATTAGGAGATGATGGGCTAAATGTAGGTCCATTTCTCTTAGACAAGTAGGATAACCTTTAAGATGCATGGAACAACATAATAATTGGGAAAACTAAAGCTGACATTTGTTTCCAAGAAATTCTGTGAGAACTATGGAAAAGACATCAGTGATTGAGAATAATGTACAAATTAATGTGTTTGAAACTTGTGTATCCATTTCTTTAATCTCATACTCCTCAGTGAACGGTACACTTGTGTTCAGTTTTATGATCAAAAACAAAGACCAAAGAAGGCCAGCCTCATTTGATTGTGTATATTCTGCCTGTCTTAATTATCAATAGCTGTAAGGATACAGTGCAAGTGATCTGGTAACCAGTGGTTCTCGTCCTTTTCTTTTAGGGGGAAAAACAATTTTAAAATGTATAATTTATTGCTCAGCAATAACCATGTTGTTAAAATAATAATAATAATAAAAAAAAAGGAATTAGCAACATGTCTTAATTTCCCAATAGCATTATTATATGTTGTATTTCAGTTTACTGTATATTGTGTTTTTGTATTTATTTGTGTTTGGAGGTCTTGCTATGTCTTTTTGTGTTTAAATGCTAATAAACAAGGACAGTGTGTAAGAGTGTAGAATGCTGAACTCTGAAATGCTAAACCGTGTTATTAAAGGAAAAATAAATAAGTAGGAAATCATATTTTTTAAAAAAACCTGGTGTGTTGAATTTGAATGACTGCTGTTGACTTGCAGATGGCCAGGGTGCATCCTTCCTCCTCTGTGAGCCCAGTGCATGGCTGTTCTGTGCTTTGTGCTCACACACCTGATGGAGCTTTTCTGTGGCATTTCCCATCCTCTGCACAGGTAACTTGCCATAACTTCTGTCAGAGTCCTATTTTCCATGTGCTAACTCTGCTGGAATAAACCAGGCGATGGTGTTCATCCTAACATCAGAGTTGAGAGCCCTGGTGCAGACAGAGTAGAAATAAATGAATGGCTTTTAATGCATTTGTGGTACACTGCTTTCCCAAAGAGGTGTGGGAGAGTTGAAGCATAGCTTGAATCTCTAAAGATGTAGATCTCTTATTTTTTCTTCTCTTGTGTCATCGGTAACTCTTCTCAGCTCAGAACTGCGTGCCAGGTGTGTGCTTGAAATCACAGAACATGATGCAGTCTGTAAAACACCTGGCATGTGTGGAATGTTCTGGAATGTGTGAAGCAATAGCATTTCCACCACGTTTCGGATTCAGCCTAGGGATGCAAACCCTGATCCCCTGGAGCATTGAACAAAGCGTGCAGCTTTTACTGGGCACTACATTGTTCTTTCTTCCCTGCTGTCCCTCCCACCCCTCTCCCACTGAAGTTGCGGTTTCCCTTCCTTCCCGTCACTGCAGGGGTAGTACTGGGTTTAGCAATGCAGGAATGTCCTGCCTGTGTTCAGACACAAAACTGCAGTGTTGGCAAAAGCCACCGCCGCGGTGCTGGCTCTGGAATGTGAGAATGTGAGAAGGACCTGGCCAGCCCATCGCGGTGTTTGGAGCAGGCAGTCCGAAAGCGCTGGCCAGCCTTCTCTGATGCAAGGGGGATGCCAGAGACACGGCAGAGGCAGGCAGGTGGCATGGGGAGGGTGGCTCAGAGGTGCCATCCTCACTGGTGCAGGGTGTGCTGAGGTGGATGTGGATGGAAGCATCGTGAATGTTGCTGGAAGCAGTCACTGTATGTGACTCTGTCCTGCTCATCAGCTTTTCCACTCACACTCCCAGCGCTGGCACTTGAGGCTGCGCTGCCTGAAGCTCTTCATATCTCTGCTGTGGAGCGTGGAGGGCTGGTGAGCTTCCCGTCTTAATGAAGTGGGTTACCTTCCAGCAGAGACTCCTCCTCCCAAACTGGGGAGCTTGGTGCTGCTCAGATGTGACACTTCCATCATTACAGAGCAGCAGGACAAGCAGAGAGGAAACAAATTGCTTCAAACGTGAAGGCAAACGCTAATTCTCTCCTGCCTCCCTGCTGCTCCTCCCCCAGCAAAGAATCCTAATTGAAATGACAGGTGGTGCCCTCCCTGGCTCCAGTGAGGCTTTACAAAAGTTTCTTCTTCATGCCAGGTCCCAGAAGGTGACTGTGAGCTTTGTGGGGTGCTTTCCCCCAGTGGGCCATCTGGCACTTAAGGTGACAGGAGCAGAGTGCCAGCTCTGGGAGCACCAAGAGCCAGGGAGAGCAGGGTGAGGAGCTCCTGGGCTGCAGAGGCTGCTGGCTGGCAAACACTGCCAGAGCCTGGACCTGCTGCTAGGGCCATCTCTTGGAAGAACTGCAGGGGGATTTTTAAAAGTCTTTGGGAAGTTTTCTGGAAGTTTTCCAGAGTGTCAAACCTTGGGTTTGCTTGCTGTCTGGTAGGAAGTCAGAGATTTTCAGAATGTTCAGTTCTTTGTATCCTGCTCCCTGTTTGCTTTGATGTGACCAAGTCCTGGAATTGTCTGAGGAATGGGGAAAGCCCAGTGATCAAACCAAGTGGTGAAAGAGGTGATTTCCCCAACCTTCCCCAAAGCCAGTTATTTTGTGAGTCAGTTGTGTGGTTCCTTCTGCACTCCTGGATTGAGCCCTGGAGGCTGTTCCTGTCGAGTAGTGTGTCTGGTGTGTTGTTTGGCCAAAACAGGTGAAACCCAGGTATCTTCCCTCCCCCTGTTGACAAACATGGCACCTGAGGAGGCTGAGCCCACTCAGATCTAGTGCTCCTTCAAGTGGGTCTTTGGTGAACACTGGACCTCAGAGCACGCTCTGGTGTGTTCTGTAGGCTCACAAGAATGGGGAATGGCCCAAGCCAGGAACTGAATTCCCACTGGCTGGGCTGGCAAACACACAAAAGACCTCAGGAGCTGATTTCCACCCTGCAGGCTGCCTCTTGTGTTAAGCAGTGCTTGGACACAGCTGTGTGTTGGCAGTGTGGCTGTGTGAGTGGAGGTGGGAGCTGTCTACACACACTCTGTGGACACTTGATGGCTGCTTTGTGCCAACGCAGAAGCTTTGCAGAGATTACTTGGATTTCTGCCAGGTATTTGTACCTGGCAGGCAGGAATGGCATCTGCCTCAGCACACCCTGTGCCATCAGCACACAGGAGCACAGGGGAGGTGTGAGCCTGGCCCCACCCTTAGCAGGTGTCCCTGGGGTGGCTGGTGAAAGGTGCTCAGGTTCCTGAGGATAAAAAGAACTCCCAGCCATGCACAGGGTTGGATGGAGTGGGCTGGTTCCTGTTGGGAAGGTTGAACCAGGAAAACCTTACAAATATGAATGCTTAAATTCTGAGAATATAGAAACCATAAGCGAAATTGAAATGAAAGCCATCTTTAAAATACCAAACCTCAGTTACTAAATAACTAGAAGACAATAGGATGGCCAGCTGAAAGTAATCCCCTCTTGATAGAACAATGTCTTCTGCTGGAGAGCAGATCCAAAGGTCAGAGAAGACCCTGCTGGGGTCCAAAGAGTTTTTAGAGTTTAAAGTATAACAGACTATGGTAATGTAATGATTCTTATAGGCTGTATGTAAATGCTATAGAATTTGTATCTTGTGTTAGATTGGTTAGTGGAAATTGGAATATTCAACATAGAAGAAAATTTATTGTATTGTAAACAAAAATATCTCTCTCTTACTCTCTCACCCCCTTACCCTCTTATTCTCTTACTTTTTTCTCTTACCCCCATTCTCTCTCTGTCTACTCTGGGCTGCAGCTGGCAGCTGTTAGCAGGACTCTGTATACCCACGCCCTTACAATAAACTGCAGCTTTAAGTCCAGCATATACAGAGTGCCTGAGTTTGTCCCTGAGGACCGTCCACCCCAATACAAAGACTCCCACAGATTCCAGTGTGCAGCTTGGGCTCAGGGCTGAGAAGCAAACCTGGTTGCTCACACCCCTACATCCACACAGATCTTGCTCCATAGCTGCTCCTTGCTGACACCCCTACAGAAGGGTATTGCTCCTCTGCTTCACTCTACAAGACGTGAGTTGGAGTGTGGCTTCCAGGTAGCTCTGGGATCAAATGTGATCCCCTCCAGTGACTTCTCCTGCCTTGCTGCCCTGAGGGTAAGGTGGCTGTGTGGCTGCTGGAGGCCTGTAAGCACTGGGTGAGTTCCTCTTGCTGAATTGGTGTGCAGCTCCAAAGAGGGATTTAACTCCACAGACTGACTGGATATTCAGCTTCAGCTCCTGACCAGCCCTGAAATGAGGCCATGCCTCTCTGGCAGCACACACAGCTCCTCTGCCACCAGAGACTGGTTCTGGCAGTATAGATCGTGTTGTTGCACTCAAGACTATCTTTTAATTTTAATTAAAGGAAATCCCACGTGGGGATTTTCTCTGGTTGATGCTAGGGGCTGCCTGCTTTAAGGGCAGCCATGAGATAGGTAACAGCTAAAGATTGTCACCTGCCAGGCCATTTCTCCTCATTTATTTAAGCTTAGCTTCACATTCAAACCTGCAGCAATGCTGCACTGTGCCAAGGAGACTGGCAAACATTGAGTACAGCCCAGCTCCAGGGGGCAGCTTCAGCACTGGGGGTTTGCAGCCAGTTTTTGGCACACCTCTGCCTTCTCCCCTCTCTCTGTTTGAGACCATGGCATATAATGCAGTTACCACAGAATGATTTTTCCATGCACTTAATGACTTTCTGGAGATGATGCCATTGCTGCTTGGCTGTTTGGAGGGCTGCAGGAAGCTTGTGCTTGTGGGGACAGTCATCCACCAGGCCACACCATCACTGCTTTGTGCTCAGCCTTGGGCACCTTTTCCAGATGCAAAGTGCTGGGTCTGAGCACTTGTACTGTCCCTTGTGGGAAAGTCCCTTGTGTTGCAGGATACAGCTTTTAAGTGGTGAGGAGAGATGCAGTTGTGCAACAGGGAAATTCTGAGAGGTGCTGGATGTGCCTGAAGGGCTTTAGGAGGTGGCTCTGCTGGCTGGCTAAGGGGAGCAGTGTTTTTGGCTTTGATGCCTGTTTATAACTCAATGCTGGGAAGGTGAAGCATCCACTGAGTGCTGTTCCCTCACTGTGGTGGTGATGTTCTTATCCCCCCCAGGGCAATTGTGGGCAGCCAGCATGGGGGAGCAGAAGGACGAGCAGGCAGCAAGGAGGGATCAATAAATGTGCTGATCTCCGCATTAGGGCAGGTGGTTTAATTTCTGGGGACTGATTTCTCCTTCTTTTCAACTTTGTTTCACTCTCCCTGTAACCACCTGACCCAAACCTTGCTCCTGTGCAGCCTTTCACTGTGCCTGTCTGGTCCTGAGGTACAACAGCATCCTAGGACATAGCAACAACAAAAGTTGGGATGGAGAGGAGTGTGCTCCAGCCATGGGGAGAGACCTGCAGAGAGGGCTGGGTTATTCTGACCGGTTTATTCAGCAATGCTGCAGTGAGCACCTGGCCCCAGTAATAAGTTTTGCTGGAATTTCTGTCATTCCTCTACCCTGCTCTGTTCTACCCTAATGCTGGAGCAGGGACTGTCCATCCTTGAGCAGGGTTCCACAGGCAGGTTGGGGATTTTTGACCTCTGCCTGCTTGCCAGATGAATTCCAGCTCATTTAAAATCAAGTATGAGCTTTGGTGGGACAAGCAGCGCTGAGAAGCAGCAGCTGCAGGGTACAGAAAGTAAAATGAAGGGTGTGGAGCACATCCCAGCACACTGGGTTTCAGGGGCTGTGGCACTGCTCTCTGTACAGGGTCCCAGGAGCAGTTTCTCCCATCCTGGTTCTGCTGCAGGATGCTGAGACTGCAGACAAGCATGCACTGCCCTCTGCACACTGCAGTCCTTTCTCCACGCTCTTACTGCCAAGTATCCATGATTTATAATTTCCCTCCCTCTATTAAAATACAGGACTGTATTTTAAAACTCACTGCAGCCAGCATTCACCCTGAGAGTCCCCTAGGAGAGATTTGTGAGTGGTAATTAGAGTGCAGGAGCCTTTCACCTCGAGGACATCTCTCAGCATCGAGCTCCCTGGGCAGAAAGTGCTGACTGTGTTTTGGCTGATGCCCAGGCTTGGAGCTGCAGCTCTAAGAAGCTTTGTCTCCTGGCACCTCAGTCTGTCTGCCAAGCTGGAAGCTGGGAAGCAGGGGGAGTATAAATAATAGGATGGTTTGCTTCCCACTCCTGCACTCCTAAATCCTTGCCTGTGTTGGGTGAGAGCTTCTTGTGGTGTGTGACCCTTCCACTGGATGACCCTTCCAAGAACTTCCCCAGCCTCTTCCTGGCCTCTAGTAGACCCCTGCATCCACCAGTGTTCTGCCACCACCCTGCTGGTCCCAGAGTCAGCTGAAGGGCAGCTGAGCCCCACCGCGCTCTCCTTGGCCACCATCCATGCTCTCCCCCATCGTTTTCTGCTCCTAACACACCCTTGATAAAGGGGGCCTGGGCCGCCACGCAGCTCTGCTCCGTGCTGTGTCAGAGCACAGGGATGGCGCAATTCCCCTCCTCCTGCATCCCCATCCCGGCATTGCCACAGCAGCTGTGCCGGCGCTGCCGGCTGATGATCAAATCAGCTGGTGGCCAAAGTACAATCACGAGCCTTGCCTGGGAGCTGCTCCCTTCCAAGCCAGCTAATTGAAAATACACGGAGACCATTATTAGTAATTAGGAGGTGGCTGCTGTTCAGCGGGGGAGATGGCGTGGGATGTGCAGGCAGCGTGTTCACCCCGACACCCTTGGGCCGGATGGGTGGGGGGCTGTGGGTGGCCAGCTCTGCTGAGCCAGGCTGGAGGAGCCCAGCTCCTAACTCGCCAGCTGCTTCCTCCGTGTCTCTCTTAGATTCCCAATGGATGCCAAGGAACAGGGAGGTTGGGAAAGGAGCTGCTGGAGAAGCAGGCTGATGTTGGAGCTGGGAAGGCTGGCTCCAGGCTGGTGTCAGTGCTGGGAAGGCTGGCTCCAGGCTGATGCTGGAGCTGGGAAGGCTGGCTCCAGGCTGGTGTCAGTGCTGGGAAGGCTGGCTCCAGGCTGGTGTTGGCGCTGGGAAGGCTGGCTGCAGGCTGGTGTCGGTGCTGGGAAGGCTGGCTCCAGGCTGGTGTCAGTGCTGGGAAGGCTGGCTCCAGGCTGATGCTGGAGCTGGGAAGGCTGGCTCCAGGCTGGTGTCAGTGCTGGGAAGGCTGGCTCCAGGCTGATGTTGGCGCTGGGAAGGCTGGCTGCAGGCTGGTGTCAGTGCTGGGAAGGCTGGCTCCAGGCTGGTATTGGCGCTGGGAAGGCTGGCTCCAGGCTGGTGTCAGTGCTGGGAAGGCTGGCTCCAGGCTGGTGTTGGCGCTGGGAAGGCTGGCTGCAGGCTGGTGTCGGTGCTGGGAAGGCTGGCTCCAGGCTGGTGTCAGTGCTGGGAAGGCTGGCTCCAGGCTGATGCTGGAGCTGGGAAGGCTGGCTCCAGGCTGGTGTCAGTGCTGGGAAGGCTGGCTCCAGGCTGATGCTGGAGCTGGGAAGGCTGGCTCCAGGCTGGTGTCAGTGCTGGGAAGGCTGGCTCCAGGCTGATGTTGGCGCTGGGAAGGCTGGCTGCAGGCTGGTGTCAGTGCTGGGAAGGCTGGCTCCAGGCTGGTATTGGCGCTGGGAAGGCTGGCTCCAGGCTGGTGTCAGTGCTGGGAAGGCTGGCTCCAGGCTGGTGTTGGCGCTGGGAAGGCTGGCTGCAGGCTGGTGTCGGTGCTGGGAAGGCTGGCTCCAGGCTGGTGTCAGTGCTGGGAAGGCTGGCTCCAGGCTGGTGTTGGCGCTGGGAAGGCTGGCTCCAGGCTGGTGTCGGCGCTGGGAAGGCTGGCTCCAGGCTGATGCTGGCGCTGGGAAGGCTGGCTCCAGGCTGATGCTGGCGCTGGGAAGGCTGGCTTCAGGCTGATGCTGGCGCTGGGAAGGCTGGCTCCAGGCTGGTGTCGGCGCTGGGAAGGCTGGCTCCAGGCTGATGCTGGCGCTGGGAAGGCTGGCTCCAGGCTGATGCTGGCGCTGGGAAGGCTGGCTCCAGGCTGGTATTGGCGCTGGGAAGGCTGGCTCCAGGCTGGTGTCAGTGCTGGGAAGGCTGGCTCCAGGCTGGTGTTGGAGCTGGGAAGGCTGGCTCCAGGCTGGTGTTGGAGCTGGGAAGGCTGGCTCCAGGCTGATGCTGGCACTGGGAAGGCTGGCTGCAGGCTGGTGTCGGCGCTGGGAAGGCTGGCTCCAGGCTGATGCTGGCACTGGGAAGGCTGGCTGCAGGCTGGTGTCGGCGCTGGGAAGGCTGGCTCCAGGCTGATGCTGGCGCTGGGAAGGCTGGCTCCAGGCTGATGCTGGCGCTGGGAAGGCTGGCTCCAGTCTGGTGTCGGCGCTGGGAAGGCTGGCTGCAGGCTGGTGTCGGCGCTGGGAAGGCTGGCTCCAGGCTGATGCTGGCGCTGGGAAGGCTGGCTCCAGGCCGGTATTGGTGCTGGGAAGGCTGGCTCCATCCCTGTGAACTCCCCGCTCCCTGCAGCCTCCCGGCTGAGCCCATCACGTGCCCGGGAAGGTGCAAGGTCCAGGGGCAGGACCGCGGCCCAGGGATGGCAGCCGGCTGCCAAATGGAGCGGCTACTCTTCCTCCTGGCTGTGCTGCAGCTCCTGGGTGAGTACGGCCAGCGCCCGGCCGCCGTGGCGAGCAGGGCTGACCGCGGGGCGACCTCCGCGTTTCGCGTGTGCAGCCTGGCTCGGAGCAGGGCTGCAGGCTCTGTCATTGACAGGATACCTGCCAGGCAGAGGGAGAAGGCATTTCCAGGGCACGGGGAAGGCAGGCAGGGACTGAGGCTGGGACAGCGCTGCAGGACACGCTTCCTCTGAACATGCATTAGCTTTGATGTTCAAGGACTGCGCTCCCCGGCAGACAGGGATTGAATAGCACACGGGTGTTTCCAGGGCTGGGTGGGTGCCCTGCGGCCGGAGGAGCCGGGGGGATGCGGAGCCGTCTTCAGGGACGCGAGGCTTTGTGTTTTGGGGCTGGAGCTCTGATCTCTCCATTCCCCAGCTTCCCGGGGCGCCACGGACACGAGGGAACCGCAGCAAGGACGGAACAACTTGCCATTACTGTTTGGGGGCTTTTTTCCTTCTTCTCTCTGAGCCAGAAAGGTGTTTATGCCCGCAACACTGCGAGCAGATGCTTGGTTCCAGTTCTTACCAGCGGTAATGTTCTTTTCCCTCTCGGAGGGTTTTAAAGAGGAGACGGCACGGGTGTGTTCGCTCTGCCCGGGGGCTCCTTCAGGCGGCCCGGCATGAGGCAGGGGAGCCCCTCTGTGCCGTGTACCTGGGCTCCAGGCTTTCATTCTGCTTAAAAATACATGGTTTCTGTTCATCGGGAGATGGCTACTACAGCCAGCGGTCTCAGCAGAGCCCCTGGCAGAGTAAAACAGAGCAAATTACACCTCAAGGTGATCCTCGTGTGCTGATAGAGACTCTGCAGCCACAGCACCCCATCATTTGGAGTAGCTGAGCCCAGGCTTTGTGCAGCGCACCTTCCTCTGTCGGCTGGAGTCATTCAGAGCCCCCCTCCCACCCAGGCTGTGCCCGTGTTCCCTCCCCAGTCCCTTCCACCACGGGCATTCAACATATCTTGTCATTTGGTGGGTCTTTCTCCTACAGAAAAGATGATCCATTAAAAGGGCACAGGTAGGGGGTTTTGTCATTGGCTCATACTCACTTGCCTGAAGCCATTTAATTCAGGCTGCTGGAGATTCATTCGTCTTCAGCTGAACATGCATCCCCCAGCCAAGCCTGGGCACTGTCAGGCTGGGAGGCTGCTCTGCTGTGCTTGTGCAGTCAGAGAGGCCAGAGTGAGAACCCCCCTGCCATGTCCTGTTCCTGGCCAGCAGGCTCATCCCTGGGGGCCCCAAGAGCAGGACTGCCACTGTCCCCAAGGGGAAGAACCCTGTTTCCCAACATGTTTAAGCCTTAAGGCTGAAGTACACCCCTCCAGCTCCAAACACATGAAACCAGCCCATGCTTGTGCTACATGTCCCATAGCAAATGCCTTTTCTTCTCTTGCCCTGTCTTAGTGGTATCCCAGCTCTGCATGCCCACTCTGCACCTTCTGGAAACCAAAGGTTGAGGAATCTTTACTTGTTTAATTAGTCTGAGTGACAACAAAACCCCCGTCAAGGATTTCTTAATTACCAGGTGCATGTTATTCTTACCCTTTGCCTGCAGGACACATTTCTGCCTTCTCTCTGCCTGCTGAGTGTTTGTCCCTTGCTTCTCTTTCTGTCTGGGTGGCTAGAACCATCACCCAGCCAAAAAAATTTCCCTTTTAGAGAAGAGCTGTGACGGCTCAGCTAGGCAATGTAGGAGCTGCTATTGGGTGGAAAATCCCCAAATCTGGCCTGAATATGCCAAGCCATCCTAAAGCACACCCCAGAGCACGCTCCCATGGACTGGGTTAAACTGGTTTTTCTGTTCCCTCCCAGCTGCCACTGCTGCTGTGTACAAGCAGTGGATCCCCAACACCAATTTCGAAACCGCCTCCAACTGGGATAAAGGCAGAGTCCCCTGTGCCAGGGATGTGGTTCACTTTGAGAAGGACAAGGTATAGACATTTAAAATTTACTTTTATTTTTGTTTTCACAAAACACCGTCAGGCATTGGAAAAGCCCCTTTACCTGACAGGGCAAAGCTCACTTTATTCTTGCTTTTCTTACAGGTCATCTCAGTCTTTGTCAGGTCTCCCCATGCACTGACAGACATGGTAAGGATGGTGTGCAGGGGTGTAAGAGGGTGGGTGAGGGCAGGGCCAGCCCTGGAGCTCTGCCTGGTGGCACATTAATTCCCCTTTCCCCCTCTCCACAGAATCATAAAATGGTTTGGCTTGGAAGGGACCTTAAGAGTCATCAGTCCCATGTCCCTGCCATGGACAGGGACACCTTCCACCAGAGTAGTTCCTCAAAGTCCTGTCCTGAACACTTCTGGGGATGGGGAATCCACAGCTTCTCTGGGCAACTTGTGCCAGTGTCTCATCACCCTCACAGAAAACAGTTTCTTCCTAATATCTGATGTCCTACTGTCCTCTGTCAGTTTAATGTCACTCCATGGATTTTGACACTTTCCTCCAGCCAGACCAAGGGTGCCTCAGCTGAGGCAAGGGACAGGAGCCTGGGTTTCTGTGTACCGTGGAACCAAAAAGCCCATTTCTGTTTTTTGCTTGTTTGTTTTTGTTTTTTGTTTCTTTGTTTTGCTTTTTAATTAGGAGAGATGAAAGAGAGTGCAGCAAAACCCAATTTCATTTGAAAGAAATTGATTTTTCCTCCTCAAAGGAGGGATAAAACCCCCTCCAAGTGATGGAGAGCTTGGCAGTAGTTGGCTGAGGAGCACCAACCCACAACATTGCAGGCACTAGCCCTGGGCAGAGGCTAAGTGAAGCTGACATCAAAATATCTAGAAATGAAAACAAATTGTTCTGGGAAATCCCAAAATGTTGCTTGAGAAATTTTCTTTCAAGTGCCATTGGGTTTTATATTTTTCTGTGGTATTATCAGTCCAGCTGTGGCAGGATGGGCACGACACCCTGCTGAAATGTGTGTGCTGAGTGATATAAAATTGGGGGGGCTCAACTCAGAGGGGTTTCTGAGCAACCTAGTCTTGCCCCACAAGAGGAACTCTGCCCCAGAACAGGCTGACAGCCATAGAAACGTGGGCTATCAGTCTCTGTGGCTTGGAGGGTAAAATTTAACAGGGAGGAATTAAAGGGAAAAGCAAACCCACTGCCCCAACCTGCCAGTGGGGGATGGGTCACCAGTGAGCCCTCTCTCAGTGCTGGGACAGGAAGAGATGGGCTGGATCCTGTTTGGAAAACCTCCTCCTCTAGATCTGATGGGCTTCTGGATGAGTTTCCTCTCTCGGTTTTAGGGCAGCTTTGCTCTTTTATTGGCCATTAAATTTGAAGAAGCCCTTGAAATTTATGTGGTGTAATTTGTTCAGGCTGTCTATGCCACTAATAGTTTTGATGCTTTAATAACGCCATGTGCCACATTTAATCCCTCTACAAATATTTGGGGAAGATACTTTATTTATATGGCATTTTAAATATGAATTTTTGAAGGAAAGAATGTACTGGGGAAATACGTACAAATATAATGTAATAAATGATGTGGAATTTACCCAGAGAAGAAAAGAGCAAAATACCACTCCAGTAGATTTTATTTTACTTACAAATGAATGTATAATATTTCTAAAGTACTTTCATCAGAGGCCTGCAAAGTGCATAATTGCAGAGCAGCATCAGTCATTAGCAGCCAAGCTGGAGAGGAGCTGAGCAGAGGAGAGGGGGATCAACACAACCTTTGCACAACACCAATCAACACCCATGGCCCTGCCCCTGCTCGGGTGGATGGCTCCTATTGTGACTGAGGGGTCAGGGTGCCCCAGTGACCCCTGGCTCATCCCAATCAAAGGATCCAGAGTGCTGGCAGGGGTCCCTGGGAGCCCTCTGCTGCCTTGGAGTTTCTCTGGGTCTCTGCTGTTGGCAGGCAGCTGCACAGGCTCCAGCGTTACAGTGAATTTTATAGTCCCACTGCTGTGCAGATGGGCAGGGCTGTAGGGGCTTCATGAGGAAATGAAGCATCACATGTGAGGACACCATTCCCCTCCTGCACTGAATTGCACTGCAGGTGAGCAGCCAGCCCTGCCTATAACCTGAACTGCACTTCACACCTTCCTTCTGAGCATCACTGCCCCAGCTATTCCCTGTGAACTGTCCCAGCATGTCTCTTAGTGAGGTGGTTAATATTTCTGTTTTATTTCAGCTCAGGCACTTCCCTCTGGTTCACTGCCGTGCTCTGCTGTCACCAGGTGATACAGGGACTGCCAAAGTTAGGGATGAAAAAGGAATGAAACCCACCACCTGAGCTGGGCTGCCACTCATGCAAATGGCATGAAATTTGGCAACCAGCTGGTTAGAAAATGAATTGGTCATGAGGCTTTTTGCAGAGAGGCTGGGCTGCACCTGTTCGGCTGCCAGCCACGCGCGCGGGAGCATTAATCACTTAAATCAGCAAGAATACATTAAGCTTTAGAGTCACCATGGAGATGCTATACAGCCTTTGGCCAAAAAAAGGAAAAAAAGGATGTTGTTTGCTATAGCAGCATAGCATAGAAGGAAATTTAGGCTCTCAGTGACTTTCATGAAGGTAGTGGCTGTGGCAAGAGTAGGGGAGGATGCTTGGTGCTGGTGGTGGAGGCACAGCATGAGACCTCCCATCCCGACTCCCCAGACTCTCCTCGACATTTTTGTGAAAGCTCACTTCTGCATGGTGAGCTCTCCATCTCCCCTCCCCATCCATCCCATGTGGGCACCAGCCAGGTGCTGGGAGCTGCCTTCTTAGAAGGAGGCTGTTGGGGCACAGAGCCTGCCTCCCTGCTCAGAGCTCACCCACTGAGCACCCAGCTCAGCAGTTATTTGAAGTTTCAAATGGATCTCTAATTCAGTCACACACTAAATCCAAATCCAGCTTAAGCGTAAGTGGCTTTGATGCACAACTGTTGTGATTAGGTTGGATTTTCTATGGTATTTAGCTGCCTAAAGATGCAGATCAGTATTTATCCAGCTTTGGGAGGTGCCTGAGACGAAATGTGCAGAAAAGATGGAAATGGAGGTGATGATGCCTGGCATGGGTGCTCCAGGGTGAGGCAGATTTTGGCTTTGTTTGTCTCCTGATGGGGGAGGAAGACTCCTGCAGGGATTGGACCCTCTGGCTATGGCTGTGCTTCCAAAGGGAGCCAGGCCAGGGCATGGCTGCAGCAGTGAGCCTGGTGTCTGGCCCAGTAACACCAGCCCTTGTGCAGCTTGTGCCTGAGTTTGACATGGATGCTGCTGCTTCTGTTTTTGAGGTGGCAAGAATTGGGTTTTTCACATGGGCAGAGCAGCCTTGCTCGACCCCAGGGTCAGGTACTGGCTGGGGTTACTCAGCAGCTCTGACATCACCTTTCCAGCTCTGCCCCATCCCTGAGCTCTGCTGTGGGGCAGCATCCATCCCTTCCCCCTCCCCGCCTGCCCCACAGGGGCTGCAGGGCTGGGCAGAGGTTTGGAGCATGTGGGGCACTGGGGTCTGCCCAGGGCACCTCCCCCAGCCTTGTATTTTTAGCTGCCTAATTGTGAGAGCAGAATGTACTGGGCTTTGCTGCAGGATGCTCCCGCTCGGTTCCTGGCAGAGATTGATCTTGAAATGCCAATTGCTCTCCAGGGGCACCGGCTCTAATGAATTGCCACAGTTCAGCTAGTCCCAGGCACCGGTGCTCCCTCCCCCACTCTTCCCAGACAGCAGGGTAATGACACAACCAGAAAAAGGATTATTTTCCTTCCCCTAAGATGAAGGTAAAAAATTTCAGGGGAGTGTGTGCCAGCACATAATTCCAAAATGGAATCCTGCAGTCTTTTCTGTGTCAGCGTTCGTACTGAAGGTGTGTAATAGGGAAGGAGTTTGGTGAAACAGCCATTTACACTCATCTCCCCGAGTCTATTTGCTCATTTCAGGCTGGTTTCCAGCGGGAGGAGTTACTAAAGTGTGTGATGAGCAGAGCAGCTTGCCAGCATCCTGGGCTGCAGCGGATGCTGGAGCCTGTCTGCCTGGGAAGCTGCTCCATGGACCGTCTGCTGTCCCTCCACTGCTGGGCATGGCCCCTCTGCCCACTCCTCGAGCCTCTTCCTGGCTTTCTCTGACCTTGTCTGTAAAGTTCAGGGAAAAGAGCTTAACAATCTGAAATAGATTTGGCAAATGGCTTTAAGCCTTTCTGTGTCTCCTGCATTCATAGCTCAATGTCTTCAGCTACCCAAGGGGCTTCACATGTCCCTGTGACACCCATTTCTGTACACTGTCAGGACCTGTTCAGCTACAAGTGTGTACTGGGGACCTGCAATCAAGTTAATGGGCTTTTTGGGTCTGCTGTTTTCTTTTTATCCTCCCATGGCTTTCACTGGGCCCTGCAGGGTGGTTTGACAGGGGCTGTGCCTGCCAGCAGCAGTGTGGGATGGCCAGGAGCTGAGGTTTCTCTGTAGGGACGGGCAGGACCATGATGTGTTGGGAACCTGATGTGCCAGGCCACCCCTTGCCAGGGGATGTGGTGGCAAGGCCAGGCTGGGCAGGTGCTGTGGGGAGCCCTGTGCTGAAACACAGCCTGAAACGTGAGGAGCAGAGACAGCAGGAGCTGGCTCTGGCATTAATGACAGCACTGTGCTGCTGCTGCTGGGCAGGAGGGGAGGCAGAGCAGCCAAGCACCTCGTTAGCTTGCAGGGGATGACACTGGAATGATGATATCCCCTGGCACTGCTCCTGTGCCTGTGCTCCTGCCTGCTCAGGGTCAGAAGCAGAGGGATGAGCTGTTGCTGGGGTCAGAGCAGGGCTGGGGCATCCCCTGCCACTGCTGGGGACAGCAGCACCAGCCTCTGTGCTCCAGGAGTGCTGCACCAGCCTGCGTGAGGGATACAGGCTGCAGTTCCTGGTTTCCTTGGGAGGCTAAAGCCCCATTCCTCATGGGACCATGTGCCTGGCAGGGAGGTCTTTGGGCAGCTGCTCCAGCAGCAGGTGCCCCTCCTCAGCTCACACAGGAGGTCATCCTGCCTGCCAGGGACTTGGACTGGCTGCTGTGGGATCGAGGGCTGTGGCAGGAACAGGCTGGCTCTGGCAGCAAACTGGGACTGTGGGGTGGCATTTGTGGCTGAAGGGAAGGACACTGTCCTGAGGGTGCAGGTGAAAGCTTCAGCTGGACCAGAAGGTGAATAAATGAAGCCCAGGTAATGAACCCAAGAAATGCTGCTGCAAGCAAGCCCCTGGCAATGCTCCAGAGCTGTCAGAGGGATTCACCTGGGGGTGAACCTGGCCCTGTGCCTTTCTGGGGTGTCAGCCAACAGCTGGATATCACCCAGGCACCACCACCAGCTGTGCTGAGACCCCCAGCCCCAGCAGGCCCTGGGAAAATCCCTGCTGTTCCTAGCTGTGGGCAGAAGGGACAGAGCCCACCCACCTGCCTGCTGGTGTCCATGGGCTGCCACTGCCCCAGCTGGGCAGTATTTGCAAAGATGAGATGGAAATCATTTCCCTTGAGCTTGTGGGGGGTTACAACGATCTGTGTTGGAGCAATAGCCTGCATCCTATCCCAGTGATGTTTTTCAGTGGAGGGCCAGCAGCACCAGTGCCAAAGCTGCCCCTGGGCTGGGTGCCAGGCAAGGGGATGTACCTGGGGGCTGATGGCTGCTGACCTGCCTGCTGGAGCAGCCTTGGGTGCAGCACTGTGGAGCTCAGTGTGCCCAGGCAGTCTTGGTGGTGAATGATGGGGATGGTGGCACCATCTCATCCAAGCAAAGAATTCAAATGCATTGATGCTGCAAATTAAAGCAAGGCTGGGGGAAGACCTGGCTGCAGTCACAAGTGTTGTTCACCCAGGTTAAAGCACAAGTGCTGCATTTTTCCTGTGCTGATGATGGTGACATGTCAGTCACAGTGCTCCTGTCAGTCATCTCAGCCCAATGCTTGTGACTCAAGTGGAGCCAGGATGTGCCAGAGGCTGGTTAAGGACATCTGATTGGAAAGCCATCTCTCAGGACTTTGCTATGTTTTTATTTCACTTTTTGGAGGTTAGTTTCTTTTTCACTTATGCATTGGGGCAGCAGATTCCTTCTGGTAGTGCAATGCTGGGCCTGGTCCAAGGGTCTTTTTTTTTTTTTTTTCCTGACTTTGATAAGAAAAATGATGACTGTGTTTCAGTTGTCATTACACTTGATAATGATTACCAAGGAGATAAGTGATTTACCAGTATCAAGGATGGGAAATGACTAATGGGACTCTAAGCACTCACTGTATTAATGGCCCTGGAATACAGGTTGGCAGCAGGAAGGGAAAGCAGATGAAACTGCCAGCTTTTTGGCTTTGGTCCACTGGTACCTGTCATTGCTCAGTTCAAAATGTACTTGGAAAGTGGCCCAGCCTGCATGCAATTTCCATATTAAACTCCCAAAGGTAGAAAACCACTGCCCAACCAGAGTCTCCATTTGTCCTCTGCAGTGAGCTGAGATGCTTAACTTATGTTAGGAAAAAAGAAAGGGCAAATTATTTACAAAGATTCACTGGATAATGGAGACACTCCTGAAATGCTGCCCAGTGGAGAGAATCTCAGGCAGGGCTGGTGGTGGATGTGCAGTGGGCACGGAGCCATAGCTTCAGGGCCCAGCCCACAGAAATTCCTGTGACAAAGCACAAGTGCAGAGCTCTTCCTGAACTTCATGTTTGTGGAGATGAGGTGACTCTGTCCCCTGTCTTGCATCGTGTTGTGTTGCATCTTAATTCCAAGGCTGGTGCTCGCAGTGCTTGGGTAATCCCAGGGTGTGAAGGGATATTATGTGTGCTCACTCTCATTTCCACCCACATGAGCAGCTTCCTCTGGGCTTGGGAAGCCCAGCCAGCCTGGGATTTTGGCCTCAGCAGTGGAAGGGGATCTCTTTCTCCAGGCAGCACTGACAGAATGAGACGACACAGCCTCAAGCTGCACCAAGGGAAATATAGGTTGGATATTAGGAAAACTCTTTTATGGAAAGAGTGATAAAGTACTGGAATGGCCTGCCCAGGGGGTTGGTTTTAAACACCATCCCTGGATGTGTTTAAAAAAGACTGGATATGGCACTCAGTGCTGTGGTTTAGTTGAGGTGTTAGGGCACGGGTTGGACTCAATTATCCTGAAGGTCTCTTCCAGCCCAGTCATTCTGTGATTCTGTCATCACAGGGTGTTTGGGAAGCTCTGACCCACGGCCATAGTCAAAGTGGTAACTACAGGGGAAAGATTTGTCAAGCAGGCAGGGATGAGAGCAGGGACTTCCCAACCAGGGTCTTGATCCAGCCACAACACTCACAAATGCCAGCCTCAGCAGCCTGGGAAAGCAAGCAGAGACCAATCATGGTCCTGCTGTGTGACCATCCCCCTCAGCAGCAGCTGCTGCCTGATTTTCCTCCTTCCACCCAAAGAGCCCTGCAGCTTTGGGTCTGAGTGCCCAGAGCTGACTGCTGTGAAGGGCTGGTACTCTGTGCTGAAAGGATGTGCTGCATCCCTTCCAAAGCCCCCCACTGACAGGTCACAGCTCAGATGGGCCCACAGCCAGCTGCCCTTCCTGCCTGGCCCCTCTGTGCCCGGCTGGCTGCAGGGGACCAGCTGCAAACCGGGCAGGGGGCACTGCCAGGGGCTCCAGGCTGGAGAGGGGACTGGGCTGGCAGTGCTGCTGGCACTGGCCTGAGCATGGGTGACAGCTGGCTGCTCCACAATGTCCCATTGCCTGCTTCTGCCTGAGCTCAAATGAAAACAAGCCAGGGCACTTGAAGTGAAGTACAGCGTTTTGTGGTTGATGCTGGTAGCATTGCCCTCATCCAGCTGAATGCAAGCCAAGTCTTGAGCCTCAAAACAGACATGTTTTGATAGCTTTTTCATCTGCAGCTAAAGGACATGATGCCTTTGTATCCTGGCAGACCTTTCAGCCTTTTTCAGTGCTTCAGTATTGGACAAATTTCCTCTACTCAAAAGTAATGGAAATTCAGAGAATCTGATGGCAGGACACACTGTGGTCTGATGGAGCAGTATCCATAGGCAAAGGCTTCTTCCTGGCTGGGGGGAGACTCCACATCCTTGGGACACGTGTTGCCTCAACCTCAGTTATTCCCAGTGTTATCCCCTCTCATCCAGCCCAATGTATGGCATTGCTGGGTCCAAAGCAGATGGTGCAGAGGAGCACTGTGAGACTCTTCCTGGGGGCAGCCACCCTCTGCTCTCTGTCCTGGCTTCTCATGGCTCCTGAACCAAGAGGGGCACCAGGGCTAAGGCCTTCAAAGCACTGCACCACCGAAGCACTGAACTTCTTAACAGGTGCCTATCCACAGTTTGGGGGTGATGAGCTGTTTGCCTTGTCACCTCCCCCATGCCTTCCCCATGGTGGGCTCTGGGTGAGACTGAGCATCCTCAGGCAAGACTGACCAGGGGCAGAGAGCTATCATGGCCACCTGCAGCAGGCAGTCATAAGTCTTGCTTTCTGTAACCTAAGTGCATATTTAAAGACTAGTTAAGTAGATGAAACCTTAAAATCCCATTTAACTTTTTCTGCCTGAGCACAGGACCCTCTACGTTGGCATAAAAAGTCCTGGAGGGCTTTCAGCTGCTGTTGGGGAGTGATGCTAAAACACTGGATAGACCAAATTAGAGAAGGGAGCCTTGAGCATCACTGACTCTGAAATATTGGAAGAAGCCATGACTTTCCCTCTGCAATTTCTAAATGTAAAATAAGATGGGCTGGGCTGAATAACCTGTTTGCTGTGGATGAGTTGCCTGAGCCGATCATTTGCCAGGGCCTGTCCCAGTTAGCAGTGCTGGCTGGTGACTCAGGGGGCCACAGTTTCTTGCTGAAAAGGTTCCCATGGCAGAGCTGTGCCTGTTGAGGTTTGTCAATGGCCAGGCTGAAGCCAGGTCAGTACTGTGACCCTGGCTGCCTGCTGGTGACGTCCTAGCCAACAAGAAGGGGCTCTGGCTATGGCAAGCTGCTCCAAATGCCACTGAGTGTTTCCCTTAGCTTGTACTCAGTGCAAATTCACTACCTGACTGTAGCAAGCATAGCCTGGGCCCCTGAGTAATATTTTGTGGGACAAGCACAGCCCTTGAAGGTGGGAAACCATTAATTGAGGGGGCCTCTGGCACTTGCAGAGCAAGGTTGGGTTTTTCTTGGTATACCAACCATGTATAAACCCATTCTTGAGCTGCTGCGAGTGTGTACAAGAGGAGGAAGAAACTGTCAAAGAGCTTATTTTGCTTTTTCCTTTTCTTGCTTCTCTGAATGCTTTTCTGTGTTGTGGAAGACAATGTCACACTGCCTTTCCCATTGCAGGATCCCCATCCATAATCCAGGAGCTGATACTGTGCCATTTACATGGGGCATGGTAGGGGTAGCTCCTGATAGCTGTAAAGTGCCTTGGAGACTGTGAATATAATAGGCAGCCTAATAATTAGCATTGTTGTTTGATTACAAGCCTGGGTGGCTGGCAGCAGGACAGTAACACTCTGCATCCCTTCATCTAGTACCTGCCCCTGAGTGGAGAATTCGTGCTGGCAGCTGGTGCAGCGTTCACAGCTTTCGATGGCAGCTGGGATCCAGGCTGTGACTCAGGTATTTTGTGCCCAAACCAGGCATCCCATCAAGCCTGTGATGAATCATGCAAACTCAGCCCAAAGGTCCTACCTCAGAGCAAAGTGAATCACTCCTCTTCAGTACTTACCTTTTCTTTGATGACCTCCCTCACATCAGATCATTTTTTCCTTGTAGATCACCTGTCTTCTAAAAAGGTAATTATAGTAGGGAAGCCTTTGAAGTTGTAGCAGAGAGGCAAATACTGTTTGTATTTTCCCCTGCCTATTAAGCATGTAGCCACATCAAAGCCCTTATTTTCTCTGCCATAGTGTTTCTAAAGAAAACCAGTTAGGAGGTACACACTGGTGAGCCAAACCATGGCCATCACAGCAAGCTGGCCTTTGCCCCACAAATGCATCCTCCCCTCCCTTCCCAGCCTCCAGCCCATGGCTGAGACAGCAGGCTTCTGTCATTGGTGCCTGCTATTATCTAAAAGCTGTTTTCTAGGGAGGGGTATTTTGGGTGCTTAAGAACTACCCCATGCTCTCATTGGCAAGTAACTTTTTAGTTCCTCTACAGGGGAGGAAGCATTCAAGCAGAACACTTGTGCCTGCACTGCACTCTGAACGGAAAGAAAAAAAAAAAAAAGAAAAATAGAAAAAAGGGGGGAAAAGTCTAAATCAGTCTCCCTGGAGGAAGGATTCTAGCTTAAGATGGTCTGGAGCCACTCTGAAATCCTTCATCCCTATCATTTTTTTGTTTTGGGGCTGTTTGCCCCCCAACAGGGATGCTCTGGCATCTGTGCTTGGCACTGGGCTTTTCCTGCTGACCATGCACTGCTCCCCTGAAATCAGCTGGTGCTTCTGGGACAACTCTCACAAATGGACTTCTTTAAAGCATGATTTCAAAATGAATGCAAATAATTCAGTCCTTAAGTACCCTCATGCTGAATTGGTAAAAATTCAGCCGCTGGGAAGGGAGAGAAGGAATCAGAGCACTGCATGATGAGACTAACCAGCAGGGAAATGGTTAATGGTTAAATAATTGATAGTTAAATGAGGCACTGACTTTGGGGTTACCTGCTGCAGGAACAGGGCTGGTCAGATTCCTGCAGACCTGCCAGGCTGAGAAACTGGGACATGAATTATCATACCCATTTTTATCAGGTTTAGCTGTTACTCAGCATTCGGGCAGATGTTTTTTCTCCTTAACCAGAAGGGGAAAAATATCCTGTGGGATCTGGGCCTGGAAGCCTGCAGGCAGATGTGGGATATGGGCTGAGACCCCAGCCCTGAGTTCTGGGAAGGTTTGCCAAGCTCTGGGAGACACCTGCAGTGGCTGCCCATGAGGGTGATGCCAGGGCCAGCCCTTGGCTCCCTGCCCATGGGTGAGATCCTTCACTTCAGGCCAGACTGTGCCTGGTTTCACCAGCCTGGACACGTCTGCTGGGGCTGTGGATTTGGGTTTGGGTTTGCTCAGCCCTTTCTATCCCCTTTGCAGGTGGAACAGTGAGGTTTGCTGATGCTGAGCACCATGCCTGGTTTGACCCCACGCTGTGGCAGGATGTTCTCCCCAGTGGGGAGCTGAAGGCAGCTGGGCCCGTGTTCTCTGTGGACGAGGAGCGCGTCCCGTGCCGCTACGATGGCGTTATCTTCCAGCCCCACACCTCGTTCCGCGTCAACACCGACTCCTCTCAGCCCGTCATTCGCCTCCGCAGCATCTCTGTCATGGGCCAGGTGAGGTGGGGAGGAGGAGCTGGCTCCACGCCTCCTCCCCACAGCTGAGATGGGGCTCACCCGTGGGGCTGCAGCTTCACGAGCTGCTGCTGCTGTGCACGGCCTCGATGGCTTTGTGCATCGCCCAGTCTGGTATTGCCTCCCTCCCTGCAGCACAGGCTGTCTCACTGTGCTTGTTTGAAAGGGCCAATATGCACGGGTCAAACCACCAGCAAAGGGCTGGGCTGGCTCCCAGGTCTCTCCCTTCGCAGGCACGTGTCTGCAGCCGTGCTGCTCAGGGCCCCTCTGGGACACCTCCCTCCTGCCCCGACCCTCACATGGCCTGTGCCCAGTGAGCATCTCCCCGCTTTGCTCCAGCACTGCTCTTTAATTGATTGGAGGGATAATTATAGAAGCTCTGGCAGCCTGCTGTGCCTCAGCCCGGGAGTCAGGCTCCCCAGGAGCCCTGTCCCTCCTGGTTGGAGGAGCAGGAGATCACAGCGCTGCAGCAGCAAACACAGGCTCCTTCCAGGAGTGGGAGATGCGGCAGGCGTTTCATAAGTTATTTATTATTTCTGCTGCTGTGCTGGCTGGGATCTGCCATTTCAGGGCCAGGCATTAGGTAGCTGCTTTTTGGGTAATAGACTCAGCTGGTGCCCAGGCGGGTGCAGGCGAGTCTGAACAAGGCTGGAACTCACTCCAGTGGAACTCACCCCAGGCACACAGAGCCCCAGGGATGGAGAGGTGGATGCTCTTGGGTGCCCAGAGTGATGCTGATGCCTGGGGATTTCCCTATGGCACATCATCCCCCCAAGGGACCACTGCTGGCTGTCCCTCAGGGCAGGGGCTGCTGCTGAGCGATGAGATGGAAGGAGAAAGTGATTTTTATGATCATAGCACATTTCCTAAGAACTGACTTTATGAGCTTCTCTGTCCCTTTGTAGCCAGCCTACTCTGTGCTCTGTGATGACTATTTTCACCCCATGATCTGAGAAATCTACCTGTTGTGCTAGAGCATGGATACACTTCCTGTGGAAGGGAATCACAGGTGACATGGCACAAGGCTGGTCAGTCCAGCCCAGCCTTTGCTAATGCCAAGAAATTCTTCTTAAATAGAAGGAAAACAGATCAGCCTCCTTCCTCCCAGTAGTGAAAAGCTGGTAACTTGAATTCTCTGAGCCAGCAGAAAGATGGAAAGCAAAAGAAGAGAAGGCCCAGCCATCTCATTGTCATTGTTTTTGGTTTTAGAGAGTTTTTCTGTTGGTCCAGGGGAAAAGATGAAATGGGTGCATTGCCAGGGTTTTCCTGCTGCATCTGTCTGCATCACTGGGCCCAGTGGTGGCCATCAGATGTGACAGCAGGTGTCCAGCAGCACGCCTGGGTGCCTGGGGACAGCACTGGGACCTGTGCTGGATATTCACTGCTCCTCCCTGCACAGGAGCTGAACACCCCATCATCCTGGGCCGGGTACCTGGGGAGCCCCTCTGCCCCGCTGCAGTTCCATGGCAATGGCACTCTGCAGGTGACAGGCACTGGCTGTCCTGACAAGTCTGGCTGTGCCTGTGGGAACACCCTGGTGAGTCTTCCCTTTCCATTTTGGGGTCTCCAGTGCAGTTTGAGGGGTGAGGAACTGACGCTGCCCTGCTCTCCTTTAGGATGGCCCCCGCATCTGCGCAGCCCTGCTCAGGGCGTCGGGGAGGCAGTGCCCAGAGCCAGCCTGCCAGAGCCCTCTGCAGCCCCTTGGCCACTGCTGTGGGATCTGTGGTGAGTGGGGACACGGCCCTATTCCTCCTCCCTGCCTTGCCAGCTGCTTCCCTTGGCCCCATGGGGGAGGGTTGGGTGCAGGGGCTGCTTGCTGCTGGCTCTAAGCTGAATTTTGCTGTATCACTGCTGCCAAGGGTCCTATCTCCGGGTCCCATGTGCAAATCCCATCGTGCCACCTCCCCAGCACGTCTCTCTGAAGAGATCCTGGCTTTGGGGAGCCTGTTCTGAGTCGCAGCCCTTTGTCCCTGCTTCTGGTTTACTTGTCAGGATGTCACAGCTCGTCAAGCTAATAGGGCTCTGCTGAGTTTATGCAGCTGAAAACACGCAGAGGAAATGCAACCTTTTCCACTGTAATGTCAGCTTCCCAACAGCCAGCTTGTTTAATTTAATTTAAAATAAAAGCATGCAGATTGACAGCGTTCTCTCTGCATCAATCTGCATGAAATATTGCTAGGGGCAATTTTTCATGCACAACTGTACCTGGATACTTGGTATGCAATATTTGGTATGTTGTACCAAATTTATTAAAATGGCACCATATGTTTCTCCAATGTGCTCCTAAAAGCATAATCTCTTACAGTCTTTAGGACAATTTAAAATTTCAGCAAATGCTTAATTATATTTTTCCCAGGGAAGTATTTGTCTCCGTGACTGCAGTGCAGTGGTGCAAGGATCACAGGTGCTCCCTCCCCTCAGCCTCCCCCCATAGCCAAGGCAGTGCTGCTGCACCACAACCTCATGGCCCCAAAACCAGGGACATGAAGAGCTTCCCAGAGGGATAAGAGGGAGAAAGCTTTCCAGGGAAAGCTTCTCTCCAGAATATGTTGGAAAGCCAAAAGCCTGTCACCAAACCCAGCTGACAAAAAAGACCAGCAAGGGAGGTTTCTGTCTGAGCCCAGCCAGAGCAGCTGCACAGGGTGCCAGAGGGTCCCAGTGCCTTTCGTGGCAGCCAGAGCTGTGCTGCCCTGGCTGCTCTCTGCCCACACAGGGTGACAGTTTCATGTCTGTCTGTTTCCTGACTGCAGGGGCCACCATTAACCTGGATTTCACTCCTGATTTTGACCTGCAGAAGTACCAGGACAGATTGGTCCAAGAGCTGCTGAGCCAGGTAGATCAGCCTGTCACATTGGGAGGGGCTGATGAAACCACAAGCCACTGGCCACATCTGCCAGTGACCTGTGGGACTGTGTGGGGCAGGCATGCAGTCTCAGTGATGCCAGGGGTGCAGCTCAGCCCCCAGCACCCTGCAGTGCCCTCCTGGACGTGCCTGCTTGCTGTGCTGGGCCCCTCTGCTGCTTGCCCCTTCCCCAGCAGGCAAGCACTGGGTGGGTGACTGGCACTGGTCAGCTCTCAGATGCTCTGCAAACGTCAGTTCATGCTGCTGCTGTCAGGCACAAGATGATGTCCCTCCTCTTTACCGGGGCTGCTGGGGAGGAGGTGTGCTCTGCACTGGGAGGTTCAATACCAGAGCATTGCTCTATTGATCCTGAGCTGAAAGCTGTCTGCCTGCCCTCCTTACTGCCACACATCTCAATACAGCTTTTAATGGGTGTGACACATGAAATTGCTTTCTCAGCATGCTCTCCTCCTCACTGGGGGCTCATTGTGTGCTGGGCGGGTGCTGGTCCCAGCTCGGGAGAGAGGGGAGGTACGAGCCTCTCCTTTGGGAAATGCAGCAGTGCTGCAGTGACGGATGGCAGCTGTGGTGGGGCTCGTGGATTCAGGTGGGGCTTGCAGCTGCACCCACCTTGGAGATGTGACTAACTTGTGCCTACCCTCTCTTTACGTGTCTCCTTGTGTTTTGGGAAGCCCAAGTACGCCGGTGTGCAGATGGCCATATCCAAGGTGCACAAAGCACGGAGCTTCCTGGGCGTGCTGCCCCGAGGCGCCACTCCGCTCATCCAGATCGTGCTGGTTGATGACAGAGCCGGAGGGCAGGCGGGCACGGCGGCAGAGCAGCTGGCAGCAGACATCATGGAGGGCATAGCACAGCACGGTAACAGCCTGTGCTCCTCAGCAGCCCTGCACTGCACCCAGACCCACAGCTTGGTGTTCCCTGCCAGCAGCCCCCATGGCCAGGGGTTTGAACGTCTCTAGGGATGGAGAGTCCACATCTCTTGGCAGCTGTCTCCACAACTGACCATCTTTGCAGTAAACCAGTTTTTATATAAATACTTAGATAAATATAGGTACTTAAGTTGAATTTACTGTATTCAGCATCTGCCCGTTGCCTCTTGCCCTCTCACTGCTGAGAAGAGACTGGCTCAGTGCCCCAGCTGTGGCTCACCAGGGCAGGGCAGAGTGGAAGGTCTCAGCTCCCTTGCCCTGCTGGCAATTCTCCTCATGCAGCCTGGGATACTGTTGTGCTTCCATGCCATGTCTGACCATGACCAGCTTGGTGCCTGCCCAGGTCCCCAGCCCCTGTCTGCAGAGCTGCTTGGATGCTGCTTGTGCAGGCAGACAGTGGAGGCTGGCAGATCCTGATGGGCACACAGGTCATTGTGTGGGTGGCAGACAACAGGAGCTTGTCCCATCGAGTCCATCTACCTGTGAATGCCACCCCTGTTCCCAGGGAAGGGTGGTCAGCCAGACAAGCAGGACCAGACCCAGCTGAAGGCTCCCTCTGCCATGGGTGTGGGGATGTGTTGCCCTATACAATCCTCATCCCTCTTTCTTTGCAGGTGAAGCTCTTGGCATTTCAAGTGGCAAGATGGAAGTGGCCACTGGCAGTACTGCCAGTGGGCAAGTGGGGAGCCCCTCAGTGAGCAGGATCACAGCAGGGACTGTCATGGGGCTACTCTTCAGTCTCCTGCTCCTTGGAGGGATCCTCTTTCTCTACAGAAAGGGAAAGCTGAGGTAGGGATGGGACTTTTGCCAGCAGCAAATATTTGTGCTGCCTCTGCCTGGGAGCAGCTGCCAGCCCAGGCTGTCCTTGCAGTCTGGCACACAGGGGCACACAGTGCTGCCCAGAGCTCCCAGAGAGGGGCATGGCCTGGCAGCCTGCTGACCCAACATTACTGTTCACAGAACCACAACCTGGTTTGGGTTGGAAGGACCTCAAAGATATCTTGTTCCAGCCCTCTGCCATAGCCAGTGACACCTTCCACTAGCCCAGGTTTCTCAGAGCCCATCCAGCCTGGCCTTGAATACTTCCAGGGATGGAGCATCCACAGCTTCTCTGTGCCAGAGCCTCACTGCCCTCACAGTAAATTTGTTCCCAGTATCTAATCTAAACCTGCCCTGTGTCAGTTTAAAACTCATCCTTGCTCCTCATGGTTTGCTGCAGGTGAGGTGGCTGCAAGGTACTTCTGTACTCTTGGGCTGTGGCTTCCTTCCCCTCCCTGGCCAGGAGGAGCTGCCCTTGGCTGGGTGCAGTGTGCTGGGGTGGGAGCAGGGCTGCTGCAGCTCAGCTGGAGCTCTGCACAGCCTGGTCATGGTGCCTGGTGACATCTCCTCTTCCTTGGCACCATTAGTTTGCAGCCCTGCTGGGGAGGGAAGGATTGAACCTGCCAGCTGCTCAACAGAAATGCACCAAAATAATGCAGAACACTCATCCCACAGCTTCATAAGCATTAAAGGGAGAGACAGCATCCAAAAGCAAGTGCAGATTCTGGTGCATTGCTTGTTCACAGCATGGAGTACAGAGTGCAGGTCCCAGGGGAGGGCTGGAGGCTGCACCTGACTGCACCACAGCTGGGAGCTGGTCAGAAATGCCCCTTCTCCATCACCTTTTTCCCTCACAGCTTGGAGATGGGGTCTGGCAGTGATTGGGGCATCCCAGCAGTGCCCGTGGCAGGTGCTTGGGGCACTCTCTGTGCTGCTCCCACATGCACCCACCTTCTCCTGGAGGGTTTTGCAGGGTGTGCTGGCTGCCTGCTGGGCCACTGTGGGTTCTCTCACTTACCCAGCTGTGGGCAAGTGGGGTTGACTTTGCACACTTGATAACCAGAATTGCTTAAATTTGCATGTGCAAAGTGCACCTGTGTCTGCCAGGGGGTTCTGAGCTCCCTGGTGCTGGGGCTGCTGTGTCACAGGCTCACAAGTCAGGTTGTTTGTTCCCTCCCACCTCTTCCACTGGGATTTTGTCACTGTGCAGCAGTGGCCCTGATCAGGAACACTTGCCCTGCTGCTTGACACGTGCTGACATGATACTTCCTAGCAGTAAACCCATTTAATTTCTAAATAAAACTCCCAGACCCATAATTGCTACTTGATGATTTATCTTTCACTGATATCACTTTGGGTGCTGGACAGGCTTTGAAACCAGCTCTGTCAGCAGCAGGAGGGAATTTTATGTAGCTACAGGAGACAGAGCTGAACACGAGCCAAGGGCCTGTCCCACTCCTGCTGCAGGTCCCCCTTATTTCCACTGGAAGGGAAATAAGGACAGAGCTTCCCTCAGAGCTCCTGAGGTGATGTGCACAGACCTGCTGCTGAGCCCACATGCAGCAGGTGCCCAGTGCAGGGGAATGCTCAGTGACTGGGACCCTTAGGATAAAAGTAATGAAGAAAATAATACAACTAGTGATGGTGATTAAGATGAAAAAAATGGTAACATGATAAAAGTAATGATAAAAGTAATTAGTACTTGTTGAGATTGCAGTGGGTAGCAGGTGTCAGCTCTGTGGCAATTCATTTAGGCCACAGGGAAGCGAAGCCTGTGCTAGACTTGTCTGCCTCTGCAAACTCCTCCCTCCAGAATGCAGGTCCCAGATCTCCAGGCTTAATGATTTCTGCTGGATACAGCAGCATTTCCCTGGGAAAGGGTACAAATATCCCATTCCAATAGCAAACTGACATTTTGCCCCTGTCTATTTTCCCATCCAGCTCTTTGGGGTGCAGGGTTTGAGCTGGGGAGCTGCAGGGTGGGAGGGTGTGGGTGCTGGTCCCAGCTATTATCCCATCCAGCTGTTGGAGCTGCAGGGTGGGAGGGTATGGGTGCTGGTCCCAGCTATTATCCCATCCAGCTGTTGGAGCTGCAGGGTGGGAGGGTGTGGGTGCTGGTCCCAGCTATTATCCCATCCAGCTGTTGGAGCTGCAGGGTGGGAGGGTGTGGGTGCTGGTCCCAGCTCTCTCTCTCTCCCCAGGTTTCCTGCCCTGGCCCTGCCCCAGCCCTGGCACAGACTGGAGGAGCCGGCAGCCCCTGCACCAAACAGGGACCAGGGCTTTGACAACCCCGTGTTCAGCGTGGTGAGTGGCACTGCCAGGGACACTGGGGGCATGGGAGGAGCTGCTGGGGGCTCTGACCTTCCTGAAAGCCTCTTGGGGTGACCCTGACAGGGCCCTGCTTTCCCCATTCCCCTTCTCCCTCAGGTCACCTCCCAACTGCTGCAGGGACTCAGCTCTTGGTGGGTATTGCCAAGGGTTTGCTTCTCTTCCCCATGGGCTGTTTTTCGTCCCTTGCTGTTGCAGGAGCCTCCAGATGTTGACCTTGGAGAGGAGACACCAAAAGATCTCCAGGTTTTCTACCTCAACCCTCTGTACGATGCAAGTGAGACAGAGACCTGATGCTGTGACTCATGCTGGGGGACCAGCACTGCCCTGGGGACACCACCAGCCCCAGCCCTCACAGCCCCTCACATCACTCCTGCTGGGTTTAATCCCACATCACTCCTGCTGGGATTTAAGCCAGAAGCAGATCCCACCTGAATAAAAGTGTGCAGTGGAGGAAACCAAACCAACCTTCACTGTTGGGATTCAGTCACATGGACATGGCCTCCCTTGGTGTTACTTTTGGGTTTTAAACTGTATTTTGCAGGTGTCAGTTCTTTTTAGACAGTTCAGCATTGAGATTTGGGTCTCAGATGGTACCCAGGGATAGCTCAGCACCCCATGCTTTAGCCAGCACTGTGCTGGATTTGCCCCAGGGCGCACAGCGGGTTGAAGGAAGCATCCCTGGATGCATGACAGAAATTCAGTGCTCAAACACATTTTAAATACGGCCCAGGACCTCCAGAGAAAGTTGTTTTGCTCTGCAGTGCTGGGGATCTCTGCTCAGGGTCCGCATTCTCCACTCAGTCCTGTCCACTGGGTGCTGGTGAGGTGCAGTCCTGATTAAACATTTCCCTCCCCAGGGAAGCTTCTGGAGCTTGCTCCTTCCCTCTGTGCCTGGACTATAGGTAAGAAACCCTCTTGGACCTTTGGGGATTTATTCTATTGTTTCTCAAGGTGAGAAAGTGTTCTCCTGGTGGAAGGGGGAAGGAAGTTTGGTGCCAGGGTCCCCAGGGAGGGATGCAGGCAGGAACTGAGGGCTGGGGACAGTCACCAGCCCGTGTCTGATGAGGGCTGGGGCAGTGGCACTGAGGAGCCTCGTTAGTGCTGGCCTGTGTCAAACACCATCCTCTGCCCACAATGTCAGGCAGTGCATCTTTATGGAGCAGGGCTGATGGGTGAAGTGGAAATTATGGATATGTATGCAAATGGATGCAAATTTACACTCTACTGGGTGTTCAGTAGGGCTTGTTGGCATATTCCATATGGAAGCAGCTATTTTAAGTTTATAATATTTTGTTCTAGTCTCTGAAAGACATAATCCTTCTCAAAGGCCTGGGAATTCATCATTAGGTGCATCAGAGCCCTGAGGAAGGGTAACAGGCAGCATGGGGTGGTGGGACCAGCACTGCCCTCTGGAAATAGGCAGGACAGAAGCATGAGGCAGGCAGAGAACCTCAGAAAGCCTCTGAGCTCCTGGTTGCTGCAGTGAATTTGCAGGTGGAGCAGAGCCAGGAGGAGTTCTGTGCTCAGGGAACACACACCCTGGGGATTTCACCATGCACACCCCTCCTAAGGGGCTCCCCCACCAGTACTGGGACAAAAAGCAACTTGCCTGGGCAGGAGTTTCCAGTGCTCTGTCAGGCACTTGCTGCAGGGTGAAATGGTCACTGGCCATGTCAAGAAGCAGAGGAAGCCCTCAGCCTGCAGCAGCTGACATGGGCATGCTGGGAATACACAATCCCCATCATCCCACAGTGCTAAAACCAGTGCATCACTGTGGGGAGCAGTGACCCAGGGACAGGACCCAAAAACTCACCTCACAGCACACAGCCACTCCTGTGATGTGAGCCCAGGTCAGATCCCCACCCCAGCCCTCCTGCTGGCCCCACAACAGCACGGCATGGCCAGGGCTGGTGCAGCTCAGCAGCCACGGTGTTACCATGGTGCTGGGAGAGCAGCCCCATCCTCCACCAGATACATCCCTGCTTCCTGCCTCTGAGGCCCTTTTTGTGTTCTTTTTCCCTTTCCCACCAGTTCAAATACACACACACACACAGAGGAATTTTCTTTCTGGGGTCAGTGTAGTGCTGCACGCTGGAGACCTCTGCCCCAGGCAGCCCATCACACCAGCACTGCCCACACAAGGAGGGCTCAGGGGTGACCTCCAGGGAGCCCCTGGCCCCTCACCTCAGAGCTCACTGCTTGTGAGTGTGAATTGTGATGTGAGGATTGGGAGGTGTCTCCATCCCCACAATCTGTGCAGAAGGGGAAAGGCAAGAGCACCCCATGGCCACAGACTAAGGGAGAGAAGAGACAACCCATTGGCAACAGGGACCATTGCACAAGGTGGTGTCAGGATAGTGTCCTTCTCCTGCCAGTGGCTGAGGACATCAGCTCTGTGTGCTGCCTGGACACACAAGGATTTGAGGACACACAGGTATGTGCTTGTGGAGGGGGTCACCATCCTGGGACCCATCACTGACACAGAGGGAGGCAGAACACCCTCTGGCAGGAGTCTCCACCTGGTCACCCCAATGTGTATGGATTTGCTGTTGGCGAAGCTTCATTTTTAAAATGCATTAGCAGCTCGAGGTCACTTACAATAGAGGCTTAATTAAAGCAGAGATCAATTTTTGTCAGTGCACGAGCAGAGCACAGTCTGTACTTTTCCTTCAGGAGCCTCGTCCGCTCGCTCCTACAGAACGTGCAGGGAGGGGGGAGCTCTGCAGAAACAAAATGAAGCACCAGTCAGTTTGTGATGCTGGGGACCAAGAGCTGCTGGAAAAACAGCTGTATCCATGATTGTATCCATGATTGCTGCACACCAACACAGACAGCCCACTGTGTAGGCAGGGCAGAGTGAAAGGGTTCGGTACATAAGCGTCTACTGGGATCCTGCCTAAAAAAGGAATTTAATTCACAGACATCTTTGGTAAGCAGCACAGTAGATGGGGGGGTTATGTCACTGAGGCTGTGCACGGCAGCTCTGGGCACCTGATGGCTTTGTTTTGCTTCTGTCCTGAGTGTCAGGGGTCCCCCACCGTGACAGACTAATTCAAAATGCATTAGTGTTAATGGCAAGATCTCAGGAGTCATTGCTTCCCAGAGTCTCAAAAGAAAAAGCAAACTGCACATTATTAATGGACACCAACTTGTAGCACAGTGCCTTCCCTTTGCACGATACAGCTGCTCACAGAACTTGTGCAAACCCAGATTGTGGCAGTCCTCAAAATATCCCTGAGCCTAAAGACAGACTTGGCTCAATGAAGTTATTTTTTTATGTCTCTCTTAGCAGTGGCAGGAAGGCATTTGGCAGGGACTGGTCTCACCAGAGTGCAGGAGCTGGCCAAGGCTCTGGGGATGGCAGCTCTGGCTGTGTCCATCAGCATGCAGGGCTCTGCACTGCTCATCCTCACGGGACCACAGAGCAGGGACTGCGTAAGGAACAGCAAAGGAGGCGAGGCTGAAAAAATCTGAGGGTTTTATCTATGAGAAAGCATCCATAAGCCTGCATGAACCCGTGCAGTCAGATGACAAGAAAGTGCTGCAGCTTATTGTGGAGCAGGGAAAATATTTGCTGCAAGGACAGGGAAGGGGCTGATTCCTTGGTCCGTGTTCCTCCTCTGGCTGGAGCACAGCACTGCAGCTCCTGCTGGCTGAGCACGTCCTGCTGTCTTGTGCTGCTGTCCTCAGCTAACCCTGCCTGAGCACCAGGCACCGCTGGGACACGCTCCTGCCAACGTTTGGCTTTCCTGGGCACCCCACACCAGGCCTGCAGTTGATGCCTGGTCTCATCATCACCCCCTGTTCACAAAAATGTGTTTAGGACATTTTGCAAGTGCTGAGATTGTGCTGGACTGTGCATTCCATCCTGCCTTCCTGATGTGGTCCTGTGCCTGCAGAACCCCCTCCAGCCCAAAGCACTGCCCTGCCAGCAGTGAGCCCAGGACACGAGAGCAGCTCTCACCATGTAGGAAGGGGCTGCCCTGCACTGGGTGAGGGTGGCAGCTCTTGAGCCCATGAGCTGCCAGGAGCACCAAGGCTGCCAGGAAGGGATGTTAAGGGGAAGCTGAGAGGGGAGCCACATTTACAGGGGGGCAAACAGGCAGAAGGCTGGCTAGAGCTGCTGCCACAGCAGTGGAAGGCGAGGGTTGGGCAGCTGAACTGATTTTTGGATTGTCCTCCTCCCTTCTGCCTGCCAGAGCTGCTTCATCCAGAGCAGATGGTGCAAACTGAACACAAGATGCTCCAGTAGCCTGGCATGCAAGAATGCCATGCATCTTTTTTCTTTCAAAATAAGCTAAACACAGCAGGACAAGGCTTTTGGTCATGATACGTCACCTTCCTTTCACTAATACTTTGCTTAACTGCACCTCTAGGTGCAGTTCAGTTTCCAAAGTCATCTCTTCCCTCAAACACTTCCCTGCTCCTCTGTGCTTTAGGCTACCAGTGCCAGCTTTCAAGGTTTTTACACATCTGCTTTCTCCCAGGGATGCCAGTCTGGCACTGTGCAGAATAGGGGTGCCTGCACCTCTAGCATTTCCACACTGAGGTCCCCTCCCTGTGGCTTAGCTGTGTTAAGCACTTACCCTGCAAAGATAAATCCAGCTTTTATGCACCCTACCTCTCCAGCAGATTGCACCTATTTAAGAAGCTCTTTATTCTCAGAACACCTGTTCTGTAGACAGAGATGGGGGCACATGAGTTTAGCTCTTGGGTGGCAAGTGATACCATGATGCATTCCAAAATACTCAGCTTTTTGGGGCAAAGATCTGTGCTAGAAGTGACCAACTGTTCCAGTGAGTGGTAGACCCACCACTCCAGCTCCAGGACCTGATGTCATAACTCCGTGAAAATGGAAGGAGCAGAGAAACAGGCAGACACCAAATTACTCTCACTCCTTGCATAGCGCTCAATTCCTCATTCAGTCCTAGACTGGTAGCCTCCAGGGATAAGAAAGTGCATGGTCAGACAATTGTTTCACCTGAATTTCTGCATTTATGAAAATTTTCCTGAGGGCTCGAGACGACTCTTTAGGTAACTAGAATCAAAATCCATAAGGAAAATATGATCTGCAAAGGGCTGTGGTGGAGGACTTGGGAAGGAATTCTGCTTGCCCAGCCTTAAGCAGGAAAAAAAAAAAGAATAATGTATTCATATGAGCAATTAATTAATTTTTCTAGAAACGTTCTCCTGCTTAAATTATAACCAAGCCCTGGCATTGCTGAGTGCTATGATTTAATACCCTCATAATTAAAGACTTTGTTGTCATCCCAAGTCCTCATTGTGTAGAGAAAAATCAACTCAAGAGCAGGAGAAATGTTTTTTAAAAGTCAAAGGCTGATTAGCATGAATACTTCCAGCACACAGCCCTTAAAGCTCCTGTCAGCTATGACCCCATCCCCAGGGCAGAGGGTGGGTGCACTTTCCCAAGCCTGCCCAGGTAGGTTTGGTCAGGAACAGCAGGGTCCAAAACACCCACTTCAGCCTTCCCTGTGAAGGGTGAGACAAACCAAGAAGCAACCCAGGAACACTTGGCATTCTATAAGGGATGAGGGATGCTTACCTAAGACACCCTAGAGGAGATGTTGGCACTGTCTAGCTACAGTGGGCTCTATGGTGCTCAAATACCAAATGAGGAGAGCTTTATAAAAACCTATATGAGAGGGTGCACCATTCACACACCAATCCTTGATATGCTCCTAAGCCTTTCTTTGGGAGTACTGCTTTAGCAACAAGTGAAATATATTTATTGTTTTATGATACTTAAGATGCATGAGTAGACCCCGCAGCCTCCTTACTATGCTTCAGCTATAAGTAATGAGTTATATAAACAATTTAAAAAGGAATTAATAGGGCCAGCAGATCAATGAAATGACAACTCTAAAACAAATTGAGGGTACAAAATTTCAGCGCTGTATTCCACCAAAGGGACTTCCATTGCTCCTGAACACTCATTCACCTTCAGCAATATGCACCTTTCTTGTAGTGCTTGGGTATGGAGCTCCATAATATCTTTAGTTTATGTCAAATGTCCATGTGAACAAAGTGAATTTACCATGAGACTGAAGCAAGGGTCAATGGTAGATTGTTTTGAGATGTCAAGACAGACGACTATAAACTTTAAAACCTCCCTCTTCTGCTTTATTGACATGTAAATTGTTCAAAAATGTTCTCACAATTCAATAATTACAAAGACTTAGACTTACATTAAAAAAGTAAAAACCAGAAAACCCCCAAAGCAGTAGTGTCCAGCTCTAACTGAGCCCCTTTATCAAGAATCTGAGAAAAAGAGCAAGTACTGTCGAACACTTAACGTAACAGGATTAAATGTTGACTAGAACACTCAGTTTAAACTAAAGATAAGTGCACGTCCTATACAGTGTTTCAGAAAAGAACATTAGCCATTGGTATATCATTAGCCCATTTAAACTGAATTTTAAATAAGTGACATCCAACTGTCATAAAATTGGCACAGAAGGCACACTAGTGTGACAATGACAAACTGGATATGCCAGCCACTGAATTAATTACAAGCTTTTAATGAAACATGGTCACAAATCTTTTGAGTACTAAATGTATAATACATGGAAGCATGAGATTAAATATACACGCAAAACATCACCGCACGTGGGCCATCGCAAAATATACAGGAGTGTGTTGTGCATTTTTCTACATGATCAATACTTGATTAATAATCATGGGGTCTTCATGCAGGTGAGGATACAATTAATGAGAAAAGCAGCACCCCCAGTTACACATCCTTCACGTTCCACTTTGGTAACCAATGAACAGACTGATGTTTTAGTGCGATACAGTCCCTTGGGCCAAGCAGACTCCGAGGGCAATGCGTCCACAAGAAGGCTTGCTAGCTAAACAGCGTAGTGTGTCCTTACACCAAAAACCCAGGAGAAACAACTTCTCAGCAGGAGAAAGGCAGGAACTAGGAGTAAAATTTTTTTCACAGCAGTATTTTAAAAGGCCTGACTAATGACTGATGAGGACTAAAAGCAGGGTATGGGTAAAGAGATAACTGTCAGTAGTCCTATGTACAAGACTAAAAAGTTGGTAGAAAGATAGAAAGACAGTTATGCATCTGTATATGTAATGGCTAAATGAATTAGAAGGCCACAGAACTATAACCAGCTTTTCTTTGACTTCCTGGTGATTCTACTCATGTTGGAAATGACCTACAGCTTCCTACCATTCTCCTTAAGATTTAGGAAAAAAACAGTTACGGGAAAAAGGGAAAACCGTATTCATCTGAGGATGTAACTAGACCTGCTCACATTTCCTATTTAGAAGTCCAAATTCTGTCTAAAAGGATTTCCTGCTAATCAGACATTACATCATTCTATAGAAAAATAATATTCCTGATATTGTAGCAACATTATCAGTAACTCTCTCTATTTCTCTTTCACCATAAGAATAAGACTATTTACTGGTGGCCTTAAATGCTCCTATGCAATAAAACTGTGTAACAGCTGCGCAGAAAGGAATCAACCGTAACCGAGCAGTGAACAATTCTGCATAAAAAGCTCAATCGCTATTAGTAAAGAATTTTCTTCATTTCCATAGTTTGTATCTACAATCTGGATATATAATTATTCTTGTACAACACTAGAGAGTCTGTGTCAGTCTTGGCACTAGCATCTGAGACGGCTTTGCCCTGCTGTTGAACACCATGGAGCAGTGGATGACGGGAGCCGGAGCGGCGCTGCTACGCGTCACACGTCGACTGGTCCAGTCCATCCAGCGTAAGCTGATTCCTATGAGGAGAGTTGGGACTTGGGGGACCACTTGGATTTGAGCTGTTTGATGGAGTAGAGTGTTTGGTGGAGTCTGAATCAGGCTGTTAATGAGAAACATTAAAAAATGTTGTTTACTTGAAAGCTTTCAAAGGCACTCAAAAGTGAGGGTGAGCAATACCTACGAAGCAGTGTGCATTAGATTAATTCCACAGTTAAATATTCAAGCAAGTACTTCCATTACCATCAACAGGCTCTAGTGCAGTCCCAAAGGTGGCCTTCTTATGCAACAGGAATTATGGTAAAGTATGTGGAAATTGCTACATCTCTGGCTCCTCTCCTTTAGCCATTGCAAAGCTTTCCTGCCAGAATGCAACTATCCGTTCACTGTTCGGAATTTACCAGCCTGTAATTTTTAGGCAATTTTTACAGCCCAGGAGTAGGTTTATCTGCCCATGTAAACATATAAAAGCTATGGTCAAATCATCTTCAGCTTGGTGAAGAGGAAGGAAACAAGCATTTATGAACTGTTTACAAAACAGCAACAAGCCTGTGAAGCTCCTGACAAACGAGTGAAGGCTGCCAAGAATCTGGCTGGAGATCTGGAAACAGAATATACTTAGTGGGTTCGTCCTACGTCAATATGTAATAAAGACTATCCACAGTTATTTCCCCAGTGTTAGATTAGTTGCTGGATATTTGCCTTCACAGGCTGGTCTCACTTCAACAGGATGGCTGGCAAGTTTCCCACTATTTTGGTGTGTTACAATTCTGAGCACTGCACACATTCACAGCTGATGAAATACTGCACAAAAAAACCCTGTTACTGCTGCAGCAAGTTATTTTCAAGAAAGGGAAATATATACTCAGCAAATAGATTGAAAGGTGACATCCTTCAAGAATGCTGTTCAAGATTTTGCATGGCTTGAACAATAATAAGATAATCTGTAACAAGATTATCCTAACATGATCCAGTTCATAAAGTGAAAAGCCATGGGGGAAATAGTATAAGGTGTTATTACAGCCTCTTTCCAGTTTCAAACTACTATTTTTTTAAATTTCAGAAGCTATCAAAAAGAGAAAACACTGTAAAAAACCCCTTTTGAATCTTCCATTACTCGTGCCTACAAACAACAATTACCATTAGAGCATGGTATATAATGAGTTTGGGAAAGGTGAGCAGAGTAACTAACATAGTCCATCATAGCCACCTTTGAAAACCAAGACTGTCTCAAAAATACCTATGTTCAGAGATCCCCACTTTCATGTGCTTTTAATGGCTAACTGAAGGTGACAGAGGAAGTCAGACCACAGGTGTGACCAGAACTCCAGACCTGGCATGTGCTAATGCATCCAGCAAAAGTCTGGCTTCACAAAAACATGCTTCAAAATTCAGAACATTATATGGGCCTGCAGTTAAGTACCAAAAAGCACTAAAAAAAATTCCTAATTAGGGACTTTGCTTCCCAGGAATAATTCCTAACACTTTCCTTGCACAGACAGTGCTTTAGCAAAGCTTGGAAGAAAACACATGATAAATCACATACAAAAATCATGCATCCTCTCTATTTAGATTCAGGAACACCAGTTTTGTAAAGCCAGAACATTTTAAGTTTGGTGACTACCAAGACATACTCCTATTCTGCTTGTTAAAGGCAGTTTTATGTATTACAAATTTGATTTCTTCTCAAGTTACATGACAAAAAGTCTTCCTTAAGGCAGCACAGAAAATTACTTAACTAGTCATATTACTTTGCTATTCTATGCTAATAGCCCAGAGAACATTTTTAGGAGCTTTGAGAACATTTCATCAATTAGTCAAATTTCCGTTGCCTATAACGTTTAATCGAAGACATAACACTTCTTAAAATATCACCGTAAGAAGATCTTTGCTTTTGTGCTGGTGTATCTAACTTGCAAACATGTATTACAGGCTGGGAAAAACACTTGTGGAAAGAAAACACCTCCACAAAGGTCTCTATGAAGTATTTCCTTGGGAATGTAATTTATTGGAAAAAGAGAACAATGCATGTCAGCAGGGTATCGCTGGTCTCCATTTGCAGAAGCTCTTTTACCTCTTTGTCGAACTCCTGGTCAGGGTCGGACATACTTCGGGAAGGCATGGCTGCTCCCACATCACTGCCACCTGCAGAGAGGAAAGTACAAAAGGCACTTTACAGCTCCTGCTGACATCACAGAGTGCAGCTCAGAAGTCACCAGCTTGCTGCCAGCCTTACTTGATGAGGGCCATGAGATGTAGGTTTTGTTTCTCTGCTGCTGCTGCTGCCGTGACAGGTTAGCTGAAGACGGACAGGTTTTTTCATCCTGGGCAGGAGGTAGGACACTCTACAGTTGAAATGAAACACCTTGTTAGCCAGCAACAAAAGCTATCCAATGACAAGTTGCTACTCATGAAAACTTTACTGTGCTTTTGAAGCTATTACAACTCAGTGTTGGTAGAAAAACTGAACTTACTTGACCACATCCACATATTTTCAGTAACAGACACAAACCCTGAGAAAGACAGAGAAAGAACTAAGCCCCATAGCAGCCACTGGAACCTGTCAGCCAGCAAACCCTCTATGAAAGGGTAGGGACTGTACTAAGAGCTCTGCTTTCCTTCCTCCTCCTGATGAAATGACAAATGCCTGACCCACATCTGGGCTATCTGAGAAACACAAGAGAAAGCCTGACTAACAGCTCTAGGACAGAGGGTATACACAGAATATGAAAGTGTACCTTCACATTTTCCTCTTGTGGATTTAACACTAAAATAGCTCATAAAATGCTGTGTTAGTTAAATACAAAATAAAATTAATGCTATAAAGCACTGCAAGTCGCATGCATTTCAGTTACCTCCACAGCATTAGTTTTTTCCCCTTGTTATTGCTCTAGAATTGGTGAAGTACCATAAGCATACCATATTCCAGTTCTAACAGTTTGTAGCTACTCCTACCCTTGCTAAGGAAGCAGAGGAGGGACAGGAAGAGGAAGAAAGCAGGAGGGAGCCTTGCAGTGAGGAATGGTCACTCTGGAGAGAGATTTCAGCAGAGATAGGGCTCATGTGATAGACGTGCTCAAAGCCTGTTGGAGGTGATACCAAGAGCAGAATGTTGAGAGGATGAGGGGGAAGGAAATTCATTCTGTTATTTTAAGAAGACAAACAAGAAAAAGGAAGGAGGAGAGACTTATTATATACAAAACTACTAACAAGCTCCTGGCAGTGATATCTGTCTTTCTGCCTCATTCATAAGTCAGCTAACAGTATTTCCTTGCACAGGATTTAGAAGCACAGCAGGAATGTTCACCTTTCTCAAAAGGATTTAAAGAAGTACAGAGACAATACTTGAGCCCATCCAGCTCATCTTCACAGCTTTTGTGAACAAGAACAAATGCACATATATATCTCCTTTAAAAATGTATTTTACCAGTGGGAGGTCCATGAGGACTTGCATTCCATCTCCTGGTCCCATGTGAGCCACGTGGTTGAAATTCGTTGGGTTAGAAATCATCTTTGACCTTAGCTCAGGGTCTCTAAGCATTTCCCTAAAAAACAACAGTGATTTTTTCTATTAGCACTCCCAGTCTCTGCATGTCATCATGTATATTCAGCTACTTTTTACAAATTTACAAATAAATTCTTACCGCCTTTGTTGTAACCGCTCTTCCTCGGGAACCTTAAACACGAATCTTCTTTTGCTCCTGGTTCGAAGCATTTGCTTCTTGCTGTTGTCAGATGTTTCTGGTACACTGAGACCAGCTCCTGCTGTAATAGAACAAAGCAATTTCACATACAGAGGTACACACTGACCCAGACACATTCAACACAAATTTCATCTAGTGCAAAGGTAACATGGTGGAAATTAACCAGTTAGAAGGAGTTCCCCATTGCTCCCCTTGCTCAGGACTCACCTGAAAACTTGTTCTTGAAATATATTAACCTTGGTGGCTCACAGTTAAGGAGATTCAGCGTGCCATCCATGTTTAATGGTCTGATCTGTTTTGAGGAAGGAGACAGAGAATTACCTGAAGTCTAGCATACACTCTGGAGAAACACCTCATTTGAAAGTAACCCAATTAAGTCCAATATTCAAAGAAAATTACTTACCCTTCGCAGGCCAATAGTCTGGACCCATTCCATAGTGTTAACATCAAACACATCAACACCATACTCGCTATACACTGTTACATATGAAGAATTGCAACCTGCATGGATTGAAAACAAACAGAAAACACTAATGTCATTTCAGTAGTCCAGAACTGACAAATATTTGAGCAGATTTCAACAGTTACAAGTTTTCTACTATGTGCAAGATACATTTTAAAACACATTTTCAAAGTCCCAGTTTAAAACAAGATTTTTTTGTGAGAATGGATTTGCTAATGACAACAACTAGTGCCATGGAAATATTTAAATTTGACCCTTTCAGTATTTTTTATAACTTCACATTGCCATTTCATGAAATTGCAAAATGGCATCTGAAGTTTTCAGATGCATACAAATTTGCTAGGTGGAAGGAACAGAACAGCCAGCTTTGTTATGGATTACTTCATTTCAGAAGCAGAAAACTAACTATACATCTGCTGTGTGCAGAGGAGATGAGAAAGCCACCATCTGTGAGCTGGGTCATGAACTCAGGATGCAGATCTGCTCTCAATTTCCTTCCTCTTTTGCTTACAATTTTCTAGCTTTAGATATTCATGTATGGGTTACTTTCATCAAGTTGACAGAAAAATGTCACAATGCTTAAAGCCGTAACTCATTTTCTCTTTTCAACTTTTTTTTTAAAAGCATAAAAGGCATCAGCAGACAAGTTTATTTTAGGTCAAACGAAAAGCAGAGATCTCTAGAGCTTTGTACCAACATGCTTTTGCTCATGTAAAGACTGTTTCCTGATTTTAAAAGCAGTTACTAGAAACTTAAGGGATTTAATAGAGAGAAGATGCTTCAATAAACAAAATGAAAATAACCCAGTAGGACACTAAACACATCACAGAATCTTCTTAGAAGAACTGAAGTACAGTTGTGGTGCTCTTTTTTAAATTCATTAAAAGAATGCCTTGGACAGCTATCATAAAAATGTAACACAAAAGTGATTTACGGTCAAGCATTTATTACATGTGGTCTTGGCTTGGATGTTCAAATCAAGAGGGAGAACTGAGCACCAGCCAGAAACACCATCTGCAGCCAAGGCTGGCACTTGCCACTCAGAGCTGATGAGCTTGACCATATCTCAAGTGTTTCCCAGAGAGTGTCAGTGCCTGCACTGGGCTTGCCCATGCTGCAGCCTCCAGAGCAGCTGGCTGCAAGGCTCTGCACCAGGCTGCAGGGAGCCCAGCAGCCCTGGGACACCCACACTGCTCAGCACAGGACACCAGCACCAGGCTGCTGGAGGGGCAACCCTGATGGGCCAGCTGAGACAACAGAGCTGTGCTAATGCTCACCCTGCCCTCTCCTGGGGCCAGGGCACGGGATGCCCCAGACACAAATTTTCTGTTTTAGCCCAAAACCTCTCTACAACGTGGTGTTTTACCACAGCAGAATTGCTTCCACTTTGTTGGTCTCTCCCACAAAGACTGGCTGAGAGAGTAAGGGCTGCTCTCAGCCTGGAGAAGACACTGGGGAGATCTCACAGCACCTCCTTGTACCTAAAGAGCCTACAAGGGAGCTGGAGTGGGACTTTTTACAAGGGCATGGAGTGACAGGACAAGGAGAAATGGCTTTAAACTGAGAGTGGGTTTAGACTAAGTATTAGAAAGAAATTTATTGTGAGGGTGGTGAGGCACAGGAACAAGTTGCTCACAGCAGCTGTGGAAGAAGCTGCTCCATCCATGCTAGTATTCAACGTCAGGAGCTTTGAGAAAACCGGTTTAGTAGAAGGTGTCCATGCCCATGGCAGAGGAGTTGGAAGTAGGTGATCTTTAAGATCCCTTCCAACCCAAACCATCCTGTAATTTTACAACCTCCTGATGGGATAGTTAAAAAAACCCACCATCACTAGTGACAGACACTAGGACTGAGGAGGGAGGACAAGTTTAATGAAACGGGAAGTAATTCAGTTCCCTCTGGCAGCAGAATATGTTGCTCTTTCTACAAAAAACAGCCCTGGGCCAGCACCACTCAGGATTTCACATACAAGAATGTTGTAAAATAGTTTACAGTAAGAACACTTCTAATAATAACAGAAAAAACCATTAAGTAGTAAGTCTAGTTTGCTGAAATGCAAAAAAACTGTAAAGCTGATTAAGGAAAAGGAAACATTAGTTTTAGCTAATAGTGTTTTAAAGTAAATTTGCCACTACATTGTTTCCTTGGGACTTTGCTTCAGACTTCTGTACAGAAGTAGGTCAGAGTAAAGTAAGCAAATCATTTCAGTTCAAATAAAATACAATTAAACACATTCCTGTTAGGGCCTGGCCTCATCAAACCAACGTGCATCGAACTCCTTGCTGTACTACTTAAACAAAAAGCTATTTCTTGACTTCAATCATTAAAGAAATTTAATTGCTATTTGAGCTTCAAATAGAAATACCACATTTATCATCAACTGCCTTTGACTGCTGAATACTGAAAAATGTTCTGCATGTGCCTCTGCTCTACCAAGCTGACAACCAATGCTCCTGAAACAAACAGAGTGATTAAAATATTACCCTCCACCTATACTATTTTTGTATACTGGCCCCCTAAAATTAAAACCAAAGGGAGAAAAATTTATCTCTTATTATCTTTATGAACCTCTGGTCTTGCAGTTTCTTCTTCAACTTTCTATTGTACTTTGAGTACAGTACACAGAAAACACCCTACAGGCAATTGAACATTTATACTCTCTAGGTGAACAAAAATCTTTATAGAATTTCACAGACAGGTAGTCTTGCACTGTCCTGCATCCAGGACTACTCTCTGTAGAAATTATTTTGCATTCCACTATTTATTCTTCTCTGTCCTGTAATAAGACAGACCATTTCTTGCAGCATCCAGGATCTCCAAGTCCAAAACTAGCACCAGGAAGAATCACGTCTCTGTTAACACATCAAAACTGAAACTTGATATTCAAAGACAAACCGAAGCAAAATTGAATAAAATGCTGAGTATTTTTTGACAAGTAAAGCAGCAACAGGGATATGGCAACAGAAAAACATATACATACTACAGGCAACAGGAGTTGCAGGCCACATTAGTTCCTGCATTCGTGACCTTCGACCTTGCGAATCGACGTAAACTCCCATATGGCTGAAGCAAAGCAGGTATTCCTCATTACTGAGCTCCACAGCACAAAGGGCATCAAAAGACTGCTGTGAGAGGAAGATAAGCGAGGGGTCATTAGGATTTACCAGGTTTATAGATTGTCCATCTCCCTGGATGGTCAACAGAGAGAACCCAGACTGGTAGCCAACACAGAGCTTGTCCTTGAACACTGTCATCCACTGTACAATTCCTGGAGCCTGAATTTCACTGAATTTTTTGTGGAAAGGTTTAGTTCTGTGAATTTCATAGCAAAAAACCTGTCGTTTGACAGCCACAAACAAACAAGTAGAAGAACTCTTCTTCAGTGTTCCAGTTGTAATCAATTGGCAGCCTTTAGTTTCTGCAAGCTTAATGTCAAAGTTCCCTTCTGACCCATCCAGAGAGGCCCAGGGGTAAAGGTGGACGTGATGGTTCCGACCACAGATGAGGATGATAATTTTTTCTTTGGGAGCAAGTTCTATCTGATACACCTTCTTGCAGTCAGCAGCTCGGACTATCACTGCAAAGGAAACAAGAGCTGTCATAAGTTAAACAGGAAAATTACCAGGCCCAGAAACACTGCAGTGCTACATAGTGATGCCTGAAAATTAATCTAAACACAGACACGTACCAGGTGAGGAAGAGCACTTATCACATGTTTGATTCTCCTTTATTAATTCTCAGAGCAAACAACGACACAAAGCATTCCTGTAACCCTCTCTATTTATTAAAAAAATAAAATCTCAACACTTTGGGGGAAAATGCTGTGTAAATGTAGGACAAATGGAGAAATTTTTTTATAGAATTGTATCTGTACCATCTGTACAGTGCAAGACGCTGCGTCTCCAGAAGTGGGTCCTATCTCCAGGAAAACATCAGCAAGACCAAATTAGCAGAATACAAAGACAAGAAATATAAAGTATTCAATCCTGATAAGATAGGAGACAAAATGCTGTACTGTTGGCAGATTTCTCAGCCAGATACAAAAGCAGTACAGTAAGGGAGTGTAAAACACATATATGGAAAGGTAAAAAATGCTGTGTGTGATGGGGAAAGGATAAGAAGGAATGAGCTTAGGCTGCAGGAGGAGAGGCTCAGACAGGCACCAGAAAAACCCTTCTCAGAGCAAGGACTAGTCAGGCTACCTATGGGCAGTTTTGCTGTTTGATGCATTTTTTTTAAAGCAGAGTTAGAGGCAGCTAAGGGAGTCAGGTACAATGTGTGCTCTTTGGGGATCTTGGCTATACCAGAATTTTCAAGAATACAGAATTTCATGGGGTAAAAAGAGAAGAGCAATTCTAAACTAGGAAACTTAATAAGCATAAACCAATTAAATTAAATTGTAACTTAAATTTTTCTGCTAGCTCAATGCATTAAAAATATTTGTGAATTGGAGAAAAAAAAAAAGAGAACTCTTAATTGGAAATTCTTTGCCTTTTTTCAGTAACAGTTGAGTAATGTAGCCAAAGTTACCAAATTCTCTAAACTTGGCAAAAAGACTTTATCTGTTTAAATCACAAAGCTGTTGTGGTGTACCCCCACCTACATAAATAGATGGAATGTCTGAAGTAATGTTCTATGAAATAACCAGCTTTGCCACAAAGAAATGGTTTTCTTCCTAGTTCCAACTCCAGCTTATTTGTCAAGAATTAAGCAATATTCTAACCAAAGACCTTTGCTATAAACAGCTGGCAGTTAATTAACACTAAAAATTACAACTGCCATAAAATGAAAAACAGATAATGATTTATAAAAATGCTATTAACACAGAACTGGCCATAGAAAACTCCTCCTAAACATCTCTTAACTTAAAACAAAAACTGATAATAAATTTTCACATTTACATATGAAACAGTGATACAGATAATTGTTCCTTTATGACATGACCTTTCAAATTAAATTTACAACTTTCTTTTATGCAAGAAGCTGTACTGGAATCCCTGGAATTATTTGCATCTCAAGTTAGGTTTATATCTAACTACTTAAAAGAATGGTGACCACTGGAAGTTTACTCAAAGGAATGGCATTCATTACTGCTAAAAAGAATTTCAAATATATGCTGTCTCCATGTCTCCATAAAGCAGTTTCTCCTGGAATTGGGCAATGTCTTATTCTAAATAAGAAGAAGCAGTAACATTTTTCTTTTGACCCAAAACCACATCCCTGATATAATTTAATTTTGAAAGTCAAGTAAGTCTTTAAAAACCTGTATTCACTGCTTTATTTTACACTGAAATGCAAGCTTTAGCATGAGTAAAATCCCACTTTCAATAGCCACAAACTAAATTAAACAGAAAAAGGATTGAAAAAATCACTGACAAGACTAGTACCCCAAAACACATTTGGTTTGGACACCATTGGTCTGCAAGTGAATGTGAGTGGTTGTCAAATTTCTGTAAGAAACAGATGAGACATGGAGGCTTTAAAGGGAAGTCTACAAAACTTGTGTGTGCTGTACATGCTCTGTGTGCTGAAGCATTTTGATACCTGCTGTGGGAATACAGCTAAGGTGAGAATGTGTCAGAATATGCCCAGTAACTCATCCCTTAAATTTCAGCCAGTCAATTGAATGTAAAGATAACGACCAAATTAGTACTTATACCTCACATTCACTTTCCTTCTCATCAGTTAACTGAGTGCTTAATACTTACTATACATGAAAGGCTGTTATGCAACCTATATTAGCACAGCACTAAAAGTGTCATTATTTTGTATGTAATTACTGAATGCATTATGGCCCAACTTACCATCACGGGTCACCTCTATCACATACAGTCCTTCTTCTGAACCAATTGCTATTCTATCTCGATCTAAACCAAGAGGGAAAAAAAGGCCATTAATTCAGCTACTCCTGGTCTAATCTTTAAAACAGGCTGTTTGTTTTGAACAGTTGAAAAAACTTCTGCACAAACAGCTTTTCACCAGAAAAATCAATCTTGCTTGAGTTCACATAGTCTGTCAAAAGCATATTACTAAAACAACCTGCTGAACAACTCAACAGTATTATTTACTCCAAGTGGATGAAGAAACCTGAATATCAATGCAGTATTAGCATTTTTCACCCATTACTAAATTCCTATTAAGGAATTCAGCTGAGGAATTTATTTCAAGGTGTCAGTGCTCTCATTATAAAAGCCCATCTAAAAGTTCCAACAACCTTCAGTCACTGATAAAAGTTAAAACAAACATACCTACAATAGCAGCAGCTAAACTTGCTTTAATAAGAGGCAGTGTACTGTCATAGGCTTCTTGTGGAATATGCACAACCTGGTTCCTCAGCCTGTTTTTCTGCAGGATAGACTGCAACCCTTCTAGGATTCCAACCCACTTTCTCTTTTCATTCTCGTTTTCTGTCAGGATCAGTAGAGAACAAGACTTTGAAGGCAAACCTAAGAGAGAAGCTGTCACCTTTAAACAGACAGAGACAGTGAAATTAGTTAGAGTAATAAAAGCCTTTTTTCTCACACAGAACTGTGAAAATAAACTACACTTCCTCATGACAATGGAATGATACACCCAAGGGGCATACACACAGCTAGTACAGCCACAGTGCTTCAAAAAACAACCACTGCACAAGCCATGGTGGTTTCATTTAAAAGTATTCAGCCTTGCTTAAAAATTCTGAATCCAAAAATACAGGCAAGGAATGCTGCAATAATCAATACATGGCAGTAAAAGGCTCCTTCCTGCTCTGAACCATAGTTTGTCCTGATCCCTCCCTCCCATAACTTACTGAGAGTGACACACATGCTTTGTGAACCAGATGCACTTAAAGCCAAAGGCATTGCTATCATCAGTCCTAGATTTTGATTTTGTTATCTAATTTTCCAAGTATTTGTCCAGGGGAAGAGCACATTCTGCATTCAAAGCTCTGCAGGAAAGCAATATTTGAGACTGAAGTACTGCATTCTACCACGTCCCTGTGTTGAAAGAAAATCACTATGGCTTCACTTAATTTTCAGTTAAATCATCTTATAGATCTCAAAGTAGAATGTGCTCTAAACAGGAAAACTATCCAGGAATTTCTGTTGCCTGAAGAATCAATGAATTTCTGAACAGTGAGTTTCTGTATTCAAATGCAAGGGACTATAGATACTAGCTACTAATGTATTCCTTTCTAAATTTTAGAATTCCAGATTTAATATGATTCACACAAAGCATAAGGATTTAAGTTCCTGTTGTTAAAAACTAAATACAGCATATAGAACATATACTAAAGGGGATATTACAGCTCAGCTGATTATTTTCTCTTATATTTTTTCTAATATACTTAAATATGAAATTAAGGAAACTAGATCAGTTTCAGAATATTCTGTTACAGCATTGGTTCCTAAAGCAAAAATCCAAAGCTAAGAAAGAAAAAACAGAATCTGGTAATACCAATGGAAAAAGAGAGTACATTTATTGAATTATAATCAGGAAAATAAAAAAAGCTCCAAACTTAATATACAAGGAAGCAGCTAAAGAAGGAGAACTTTGTTCTTTGAAGTTTAGTTATAAGAGGAGCACCATATTGTTCTTCTATATATGTCAGCAGCCCTTGTAAATTCTTACACTTCTACATAACTTAATCAACATTAGATATGGACAGCATATGCCATTATCAAAACAAAACACTGGTATTTAACTGGTATTTTCTGTAAGTCAGTTGGTAGCCATACCCTGAATATACAAGGGATGTCCTTCCGAGTCGCGTGTATTACATCTGATGCTAGGACAGAGCTCACACAAAAATCTTCATCTCTAGAGAGGAAAGAGAACAAAAGCATCACACAGAAGCACACACTAGGATTATTCAGCAAAATCTAATTGGTATCACCACTGTTTCAATAGGCTGCAATCTCCTAACACCGCACAGGGGTCACAACTGCTTTGTTATGCTCTAACCATCCTTGACCCAAACAACTCACAAGCCTCAGTTATGTCTCTACAGCATCTGGTACGTGTATCTCAGTCCACCTGAAGTTAAATGGGGTGGCTTTGTGTAGTTTTGGTGTCCCAACAGCACCTATTCTACTATTAGAAGCAAGAATATTGCTCTTCCAGCCCAGCAGACACATTAGAAATGAATAATTCATACCTCAATGTGTAGCAAGAGAAGGGCCTTTGGAAAAAGAGAAAAATCACATAAAAAGCTCTTGGCAACATAATTATAATTTGTGGGTTTCAAATAAGGGTTTTCAAAACAGCTAGATTTTATTCTCTATTACAGTAAAATAAACAGACATCAGAACAACTTTTGCATTTCAGAGTGCTCCACCCCAGAGGGCTTGTCTACACTAGCCTTTTTAAACTGAATTTGACCAAGTTGATCACCATAATTGCCAATTTTAGTGCCAAGATGACACTAATGTCTGAAACTTGCCCGTGCTACAATTCATAGCTGTGGTGGTTAACATCTACTAAAAACATCTAAGAATCCTCAGATGACAGCCTCAAAGAGGCAGCTACAACAAGCAGATAAAGCATGGGACAGCTGGTATATGGTATCTGGCTGAATTGCTCCAAGCAATGTACTGATGTGAATGCTGCTATTTGCAATACTTCCACGTTCCTGCTCCTGCTGCCAGCATGTCAGAGAGCTGACACTGACAGCTCCCAGTGAGTGTGAGAACAGCACAGCAGTACAGATGCAACCCCACAGTACTACTGTCTGGAAAAAATATAAATCAAGGTGCTTGTGAATGCAAATTTTATATTCTCCACAGGTACAAAGGTGCTATAACATTAAAAGGTATTATACTTTCCTGATATTTCCATAAATTGAAATAAAAAAAACTTCCTTGGTTACTCTGATCTCAGATATTTGGTAAACAGTGTTCACTGGTTCAGATGGTTCCCCATGAAATAATAACTCCTGTTCAAAGGCAGGGTCAGAGCCATTTGCAGTGTAAATTAGTTGGTGCTTTTCTGCATTCCTGAACTTATTGGCTATGGGATGATCTGTGACTCAATGTTGTGGTCAAAGTGCATGGGAAAAGCAATCTACCAATATACACTTGCTTTTTACAGGTGCATATGGAATTCTAGAAAGAAGCATGCTAATGCTGTAAATAGTGGTGTTTGCAGAGTGAGCGACTGTAAAGTCACTTAAGTAATTTCTTGTTGAGGCCAGTTGATCAGCCTAAACTCAGCTGCATTTTATGTACAGAATACACCAATCTTCTTAGGCCAGAGCTCTAAAAATCTTTTAATTTCTTGTGTATTAGGAATAAACACTCCTGTTAAGAAAAAAGTAGAGAGGATTTCTACTCTGCCGTAAAAACACAAACCTGAGATCCAAGACTTGACTTGCCACAACTCCAGGCTGGGTGGATTTTCCTTCAGGCACATCATATAAGAACAGTTTACAGTCACAGACAACTGCATAAGCCCTCTGCCAGCCTTTCTTAACTCCTGTAGGCTTTGGGACCTGCAGGTAAATAATTGATTGCTTATTACATGTAAGCACACGTAGAAAGCAGGACAGAAAGCAGGACATTTAGAAAAGCTTATACTTAGATCAATGGAATTGGAGCACAGTCTACTTGTCCTTCAAAATAGGATGAAAAATATATTGCAATCAAGCAACCATTTTTCCTCTTTTAAGTTCAACTATTCCTTGTTACAGCTTAAAATATATATTAACACTTGTATAAAGATATTAGGCTTAGATATTCCACCAATGCCAAAACGGTAGGACAGTTTACCTTTTATATTATGCTTACATCAAAAATTACAGAAATTCTTTCTTAAACCATTCTTTTTTCCCCCTGCTGCTTATGAACACTAAGCTACTAACCTACTGACCTTCAGCTCTTGTAGTAAAACCGAGTGTTTCTCCCACATCTAAAGCAATGAAGGTTAAATAAGTTACAACGATGGCCCACAAAGCCTTAAGGCTTTAGCACTGCTTAGGAGATGTGTTTAAACATACTTAGAGGTTCCAAGCTGTAGAGCTGTAAGTGAAGTTAAGTATTCTTCCCTTGTCCAAGAAGAAAAGACTGTTACCTTGACATAACCTTTGTAGGCTGTTCCTATTCCTCTTTGCACATCTACTCCAAGAGGCCTTTTGGCTTGTTCAGGGGGTATAGGGCAGACCTGAGGTGCACTGTCCTTGCAGGAAACATGGCATGCAAATGAACACACTAAGTACAAAAGAGAAAATTCACAGTGAAATATGTGTATGAGTCAATCATAACAGGTGATTAACATAGTCTATGCTCAGAAAATTAATCACACTGAAAATGGCAGTCAAATATTGCAATAGCTCACTATGCTGAAAGAGTGAACACAGCTAGAGACTCTCCAAAGTGCTTTTATTTCCTCTTTTTAGCTTATTACATTCATAAAGGGCAGGAACTGAGTCCATATTTCAAGGAAAATGAGTTAGGCCACCTTGCTGGTGTTAAGCACCAACTAACTCAGTCACAGAAGAGAAACAGTATTAATAAAGGCGGAATAAAAATTACAGGGTAGTGCCAATAGGTGTTTAATTTGATCCATGTATGCAAGAACACTGCAAAGACAGAGTGAAACTAAACTAACCCAAAAAATAGAAAGACTTAAAAAAAAAAAAAAAAAAAAAAGGCCATATATATCTATTGTCCAAAATAAGTTCAAATAAGGAGCAAACTAGCATTACATGCTTTCTTACCATTTGCACCACTTTGTGCTGCACCAGCAAGGGACAGAGGTCTCTAGGTCTTGTCTACAGAGCACTTCACACAGAAGCACACAGAAAAAACTCGTAATAAATGACACTTCACATGAGACAGACTACAAGAACTGTGGAATGAGTTAATGTGTTATATTGAGGCATCTGACCCACAGCTTAGGGGCCAGATCTTTCACAGAGATTTTGCTTTGTTTGTTCCAGCTACCCTGCTTCTACCAGTAGGCTTGGGAAGGCAGGAAGAGAGGGGCACAACACTCTGATCTGTCCTGTGTTTCCTCCTAACTGTATTCTCAGAAGTGGGAATCTGGCAGATATCCTAGGTACATCTTGTTCTGTAATTATGAAACGTCAAAGGATTCCAAAAAACCTGGAAACAGCCTCCTTCTGCTACAGCCAGAGACAGGGCAACCTGTCAAACCTCATGAGGCAAACCTCATGATGACAGCAGAGGGGGCAGCCCAGAGCAGGTTGCCTGGCTTGTTCTTCGAGCTGCTGTCTGCTCCCAGAAGGGCAGGGGTTACCAGAAAGTCATACACACAAAGTACTATAGGTGCTCCCCAAGACTAGGTAATAAATTCAGCTCTTTGAGGAAGCATCATGATTATTTGGGACTGTGGATATCAAGGTACACCAGTTACAGACTAGGGAAAATCCACAGGATAGAGTCAGTTCCACTGTTCTCTTAAGTGCAGCTGTATTTTATCACAGTCTCCAGGAACTGGGAAATGCAAGTAATTGAGAGGGGAATGTCTGGCAAAGTTTTGTTCTATTGGAGTCATCTCTATTTTTATATCAACGTGATTTTAGCTTTTTCTGTAGCAATCAAGAACTGCTGTAGATTAGGCAAAATGGAAAACTAACGATGCAGAGCTTAATCAAAATACGCAAGACAAAAGAAGAGTGAATCCAATAGCTACACTAAAGAAAAAGACAGTTTCTAGCTTGCAAGAAGAGATGCAAGAGTTCAGAACTGTCAGCAACAGGAGACAAAAGGCAGCCCCAGGGCAAGTGCTGGCAGAGTGATAGGCCCTCCTGGGGAAGAATTGCCACCAGAACATCTGCCAGGAAAAAAGCCCTGAAGGGCAGATGAGGCAATCTACATGTGATACTGAGGGTGTCAGTGCAGAGGCTGCCACCAGCAAGAACTAAGCTGGGCATAGAAATAAAGCTATTTATACTGTAGTATGTATACTACACAGATTTGTGGCCTGTTTAACTGAGTTCATGTGTCTAATCAATACACAGTATTTTCAAATAAAAATACCTCCATATATTGAACATGGAATTCAGAAGTGATACATGCATCGGAGAAAGCCTTTTAAATAAAACTAATGGACAGCAAGACAGGCTACAGGCCAAATAATCCATCAAATAGTCCTCCCAAAATATGGGGTTTATGACCAGAATCACATAAAATAGCCATAATCAGATTCACCAGATCATTCCTGCAGTTTTCTCTAGCACAACAAAAGAAACCAGTTCTGTCTTCCCCTCCCCACTGCCTTGCACTATAACTGCACTAATGGTACTAGAATTAATTAACAATATGCAAGAAAACCATACTGCATCATACATCATCATTCTTCTAAAGAGACTTCAGGAATATGCTGTGATGCAACAGAAAGGAAAATCCTCCAGTGACAGCCACCCCTCTCTTTCATTCCCTCCCCAAAGAAATGGTTGTCTTAAAATACATTGGGATGCTTTTTCGAGGGGCTTGCTGATAATTTATAGAAAGTTCCACCAACTCACCGTCACAGGCATAACCTTGTCGAACTAATCCCACCATAAGAGAGGTGCAATGACTACACTGAGTGGGGCTTGTGAACGACTTGATATTGAGCTGGTGAGCTTTAGGCTGAAAGATACATTCGGGATAAAAAATAACTTAATTTTCTGGACTTATGTAACCCAAGCTCCTCCCTCCACCACCCTCCAGTATATCAGTCTGTACATTATGAAGCCTGGACTTCTTTTATGTAAGAACATCTTGTAGCAGGTGCTGCAAGACAACAGTAACAATTTTATTTCCAACTCCAAAAGACAGTCAAACCCAAAACTACAACCATGTTTTGTCATCCCTTCCAACAAAACAAAACCCACTAATATGTATGTGGAAACATATGATTAAGAACACAGACCTAACAAAAACACACACATGACAAACCCAAACAGGACAAGAAAACATGAAGGGCTAATTTATAAATATTTTTTTTCCTTTGCTTGTTAGAATAAGGTTAGCACAGTCCCCCTACCTTTGGTACAGCTAGAGAAATGGACTGAATGGTGGGGGAAGGAGCAGCAGGCATCCTCTGAAGCCGAATTGGTTCCTGAATCACAAAAAACTGTAATTGAGCAAAATAAGGCTTCAAGAATTTGTTTCAAGATTGGGGTGGCAAAGCTTATTGTTCTGATTTTTTTCCTTTTTTGAAAATTATCAAAAAATTTAATCATCATAAACAATGCCATTCTGATTTAATAGAAATAGATTGTGTTTTAAAGCACTCACAGGAAAGCCTGCACACTAACAAACAAGCAGCAATACAGAAAACATGAAAATGAGGTACATCAACATACACAAAGCCAGCGAAAAGGTTTCATTTGCAACTGTCCTCAAAGCAGGTGAAATTAATGCTGAGACATTGCAAATACACAGCATTCAATCCTGCTTCTCCATCATGAATGCTGCAGTATGCATTTATTGCAAACAAGACAGAGACTCTCTGGTGAATTACTCTTCAGGGTAAGACAACAGGTCTCTTACTTCTTGTTGTTGCTCTGCAGTTACAACTGAAGTAGATGGTGAAACTTCAGACTTGGGTCCCTGCATTTCCTGCTCACTAATAGAGCTGGTCTGCAAAAGTGACAGCAAACATGTTAGATTAGATACCACATATCTGATGAAGTGCCCTCGTGCCAACAAAATGGAAACAAGACCCAGTGCTGATTTCTATATGAAGTACACATACATTTAACATCCACTCTGAAAAAAGATCTTTCCTCAAAACCAACCCTGACACCTGATGAAAAAGCTGGAAGTACTGAAATGCAAAATCTCATGGAAGACAGCATAAGTGCTCTAACAGTTGTTTTCTCCCAGCAAGGCTGTCTCTAATCTCTTGCTTGCAGGTATGGAATGATGTTTGAGTAGCCTGGCAATCATCCCTAAAATAGCTGATTTCTCATGGCAGCTTACTGCACTGGGATTTTTCTAGCATACAGAAGCCAGCAAGTCTGCCACAAGAAAAAAATTTTAAAGTAGTAACACTCAAAGTTGTTTAAGAATGATTGGTCTCTGTCATTTAAGGAATCATGTCTACTTAATCACAGTGTCTTATATTTCACTAACATTTAAAGCTAGCATCCATTACAAGCCATCTATTAATTTCACAATTAAATTAGCAACTACTAATTGCCAGCACAAGGGGGAAGTATGCTACAATTCCAGAGCTAAAGCAGCTGGGTGTGGAAGCAGGATTCTGTATTACTGTATTCTCAGGACATCATGAAAACTGTGATTAACAAACATGAGATTAGACTTCACATCAATGATGTAATTAGCACTAAAGGCAACAAGTAATGAATCACTCACTTCCCAGCCTGTATGGACAGGAAGACAAGTTCAGTTAGCTCACTAAATTTGTTCAGATTATTTGTTATTTTTGTTTTGTTCCAAATTGATTGGAAGGGCTGGGCCATACAATCTCAAATTGCACTATTATGTAATATGAAGAATTCCAAAATACTGTGTGATTCAGCTTTAGCTATATAGATAGTCAAACTATAAAACAATAAGCCTCGAAGAGGTTTAGTGGATTAAGTTACAGAGAAATCAAGGAAGCAAAGTATCTAGTTTTAGAGGGCCATTCTTACTAAGACAGGTCACAACAAAAAAAGGACACAAAACTACTAGCAAAAACTTACTTCTTCCCAAAAGGCTAGCAGAGAAGATGTAGACGAAGAAGAAACAGAATCCTTTGTTGTAACAGATATGAGGGATAAAAATGATCGCTTATCACCCACAGGAAAACTTCAGATAGAATATTAGTTGTCTAGCTAAATAAAATATTTTATATGGCCAAATGATACCAATTCAAACTAAATTAACCCCAAAGCAGATGATACAAAGTAACTTCACAGGTACATGTGAAAAAAAAAATCTTAATGTAAGTTATTAAGCACAGTATCAGCAATTTTAATGTAATTCATCAGAAAATGCCACCTGCATTTCCTTAGAGAATATGTATTTATTTCAGGATCCATAGAATGGAACCTTATTTAGCTATGGGCTTGATATTTTACATGTTACTGTTTTATGCCTATCTGGTACTTTTTAAAGCAATGTTTTAAAATATCAAGGTCAGTAGATAAAAGCTAGTATTGAGAAAGTAGCATAATTTATGCTACTCTCTCTTCCCTCCTTGTCACCCACAGGGCATGTCTTGCTACTTCAACAGAAAGGCAGCATAGACATTCTGTGAGTGGGAACAGCAAATACACAAACTGTATGAAAATATCACAGCTCGTTCATAGGCTTTTTTGTTTTAAGCAACAGTGACAATTAAAAAAAAAAAAAAGAAAAAAAAGCCAGTACACATCTCAGATAAAAAAATCTAACCAGACTGATGGAGTTTTAACCTGAGCCCCTTAAACTCCACTGCATGAACAGATTATTAGTTTCAGTTCACGTTTGGTCTATGATTTGCAAAACAAAATCTTAAAAACCCCAGAAAAATCTTCAAGGATCAAGAGTTCATGAAGTAAGGAAATGTGATTCAATGTTGCATTTAACAGCTGCTTCCTCGGGGAATGCACAAATCATTCAAAGCGAAACGCCTACTTGGAGCTGTGATTTGTATGATTAATTTTCTAAGGATCACAGGGTGTGTCACAATAAACTTATTATACCAACATCTGTGGGTCCTCTGATTTTCTTCCCAGCTCCTTCTCCTCTAAGCACTTCATTAAGATCAGGAGCCAACAATTTTATGTATCTGTTTGAGCACTCCCTGAACTGTGTGAACACTTTTCCTTGTAATAAGCAGCATCTTCCAAGTGCAAAGCATTTAATTCCTTATTCTTAACAGGGTGTGCCAGCATTTCCAAAAAACACCTGAATATTTTTCATTTCGCAAATGTTTGAGATTAACCTAAACAAAGAAGCTAGAATGGGAAATAATGAAAGTGAACTTCTGAGAATATTTCCCAGAGGTGCCAGCTTCTCTACAAAATGCCAAGCAATCTGACAACTCCTGGGCATCCAATTTTGTGTCTCATTTGGCTAATATGCAAGATACCAATCTGCTGTACACTGCCTAAGAGTTACTTTCAAATAATAAAAATATAATTTGGTTATCTCATTTTTGTAGTTATTTTATGCAATAACTCACTCTGAAAGTCAAATCACGTGCAAGAGGAGAGGTGTTGAAATAGTCAAAAATGGAATCTTGAAAGTCTGGAAGTTTGAGACCTAGAACCAAAAGTAGAACAGGCTTAGCTAAAAGGCAACATCACAGGTTGAGTTAGAACTCTGTTCAGAACACAGTAAATTTAATTACCTGAATCTGTTCTGTATTTTTCTTCCAATTTTTTCTTCAAACCTTCTATCTCTTCCGACAGTTCTCTATTTTTTGCTTCTGATTCCTTTAATTTACTAAAGTAAAAAAAATATAATCAAAATGAAATCTGAAATGTCTTAAAGGCAGGAATGTCAGTACACAAGGTTGTTACTTTCTGGTCCTACATCTCAGACTTTCAGAAAAAGCCTTTTTGTTTGTTCGTATTTTTTGGGGGCTATTTTGGGTTTTTTTGGAGGGGCATTGAGGTTTTTTAAGTGATTTTTTTTAAGGATGATTAATTTTACTTTTCCCCTGAACAGACACCTCCTTACTTGACTAGATATTTAAAACTGTACTTAAGACTTCTGCTATCACTGCAGGTATCTGCCAAACAAAATTATTCTAATAGTACTTAGACTTTTAATTCCCAAGAACATATCTAACTCTCCAGTTAGTCGAAGATATGGTAGTGAATTTGCTTTGAATTTGCTCTTACACCTTTTTTTTCTCAGATGCCGAAGATCTGTAACTTACTACAGCAGTGAAGTGTTTACTTGAAGAAATTTTTACAGTTCTCATTTGACTATGTAAGAATGTGTAGTCTGTAGAATGGGATCCTTCTGACAGAGTCCAGTATCCCAGGCACAAGGGGCCATTTTAAGAAAGTTCCTGCTATTCTAATCCACAGTTTAGATCAGAACATTAATCCCCAAACAGAAGCAAAACCCTCATTACCTTTCAAAAGATATGTTTGCATCTTTAACTTTTCGTAGCTCTTCTTGTACTAGTTGTTTGGCACGAATTTCTGCATCCAGGGCCGACTGCAATTCCAGCCTTGCTGACATATCCAACTTCTGACTGCGTCGCACTTTCCAAAGTGGATCCTGTAGCAGCAAGTTTCTAAATGTTACTATCAACTGTCTAAGGATATTTCTACTCTTGTCCAAAGACATAAATCAGCTTTCACAGAGGTTCAGAGAATGCTCTTTTAATCAGCTATGGACAGCACACCTGCTGCATGAAAATTAGTCAATAGTCAGTCTTCATTACACAAAAATGATGTTAATGAGCAATTTTAATATTGGTTACACCATTAACACCATATGCTGGAAACCAAAATGCTGGATCACTGAGCATGGAAGTCAAACAGATATAACCCACTGGAAATTACTAGTTTTCACTGTCCAATTTAGAACTGAGTGCAAAATTTGCACAGTGATATAGCAGACTTTCAAAGATGAGGTAAACGTCAACATTTAATGTAGAACATACTAACACAAAACATACCAACAGTAGCAAAACTATGAGAAGAAAAAAGGAAGAAATAATCTGGATCTTGAGATGCCCAAGATACCTGGAATGTTTGCCCTAAACAAGTCTTATGCTTGCTAAGCAGCACATACTATATATATGCTACTATACATATAACATATGCTACATACATATAACATATACTTCAGCATACACCATGCAATTCCTCCCTACTACCCCAAAAGCTAATATTGAACTTTTCCAGGCATTTTTCATGTGGATTACATTTCTGATATTCCCTAATGAATACCTCTCTAGTCATAGATGACCTTGCAAATAAGAGTCATGAAAACTGTAGAAGTTACAAAACCAGTTATAATATAAAGAACAGACAGACAGAGTTCTTTATTCTGGCAGTAGCTAAGATAAAAATGCAAACTGCATTTGATCCAATCTTTCTTCCCATTAAACCTCTCAATATTATAATTGTCTCCTGATGATGCAGACAAATGCCAGCTCACAGAAATAAAATTTTCTCTTTTTCTCTCATATTCATAGGTTTGGAAGGGGTGAGTAACTTCCCATGTGCATAAACCAGCAGCAGATGGATTCTGGATGGCAGACTGGTGACTGGCATTAGTAGGGATGTGGGCTCCCATGCCAAGCTGCAAATGGCCCTTCCTTTCTTTATGCAAGTGTTTTTCTCTTTGAAATCATACTCCTTTATGAGAGCTCTTCTATTAAATTTTGGGGAATTCATGTTACTACTGTATGGGAAAAGGATGGCACAAAGGTCTCATTGTTCTGCATGTAAATAAAGCCACATGCTCTATATGTCCCTAGTTTGTACTGGTGTAAGCCAGATAGCATTTTTTCACAGAAGAAAACTTACTTTGCTGTCTCACTGTAACAGCAATTATTCAATTGCACATAACATCGTAAGCTGTATTTCTGTACTCCCCTTTGATGGTTTAAATTACTATTTTTTCTCTCCTCTGTGGTGTTTGATATCTGTGATGGCAGATGTTAGTATGAAACAACTGCCCCCCAACTGTAATTATCAAATTCTGATCAGATTACCTAGCTGGATTTGCTAGCAGTAGCTAAAAGCTATAAAGCAAAGCAGCAGATTAATTATTTTTAGGTACAAAAATGCAGCTTCCCAGACATGCCCAGAACATCTTGAATGTTTCCTATTTCCTTACCAGTGTTCGTGACCCCAGACTGGAACTTCTCAATGATTCTAGTTCTTCTGTCATCTTGGAAGCTAATGCTTGGAGATAGCCACGAGCATCCTTCTCATCACTTACCCTGTTGTGAAATTACAAAAACCTGTAATTAACAGTTTCATGGCTCACAGCACCAAATACTGTACCACCAAATTATCAGTGTCTGCTCTGGGTTTTGGGTCATAACAGGAATGAACAGAGCAGGGAAAACTCTCCCAGCAACAGAAAACTGAATACATCTCAGACTGCCTGCTTTAGATTTTTCTTTTATCTGATTTTCTTGATTGTGGCAGTTGCTAGGGAAACTGAAACTTCCCTTTTGCCATTAGCAGGAGTTCTGCAGAGATTCTCTGTTAAATGACAATGATCTGCATATCACTTGCTCAATTTTTATAAGGGCTACCTTGGAGTCCTTTTTGTTTTGCAGGCTGAAATTCTTGCACACAGCTTGCTAAAACAGTGAATTATATAGGGTAGAAGAGTGGAAGTACTAAGTGCTTGTCTAGTACAGCTAGTGAAGTTCTATATGTTAATGCTGACCTTTTAAATAATGAGCAACTTCCTGAATGAATTTACCAAAATATTTCAAATTGGATGACTTAACAATCACTTTAGAGAGTCAAGAAAACTGACACCAGGACTCTGCTTTGTACTTGTTTCATTGGCATCTGGCAATTTTAACAAAATTAGCACTCAGAAGTACCATGCATTTGCTGATTTCAGACATAGACAAGGCCTAGCTATATGTTAAAAAAAAAAAAAAAAAAAAAAAAAAAAAAAGCCAATCAGTTTTTCAGAAGTTGAAAGCGGCCATATCTGGATCTCTAACCAGCACATACCACTGAATGATTTCTGCAATCTGAGCTTCCCAGTGAGCAACAGATTCCTTCTTTGCTGCTAGATCTTGGAGCTCATCTTCCAGCTGTCTGTTCTGTGCTGTTAGTTTGTCCACAAAAGAGCAGAGCTGAAACAAGAGATTAGTTTCATTTGTGACTTAGGCCACTTTCAGACTTTTTATATATGTGTATACACATCTACAGAACCTGAACAAACAAGGCCACCTTGGGCTATATGGATGGACTTCTTTTTTGTGGAACTATCTGTTCACACAAAATAATCTAAAACAAAGGAAACCAAAAAAGCAAACATAGACGTAGAGAGGAATAAGGTTTAACTGTAAGCCATCAGGAGGGCAAGCAGTGCAGGTCAATTGATTCCCTCTCTCTGAAGCCTTCATGAAGAATCAAAGGGTGGCGTCCTCTTAATTATAGGCATCAATCTCCCAAAGAGCAGAATACCAAGATGCAAAAGTTAGTATGCAGAAAAATCCCTAATATTTAAATGGCAAAAATGACATTTTTAAAATTCAGACACATTCACAGATCCTGTTCTGATCAGTGAGTAGACTACTTCAACATCAGAGACTAATGAACTAAGAATTATATGGCCTGAAATAATTACCCTCTCATTTTCTGTTGTTAGTTTTTTGTTATCTTCCAAGAGCATAGATCTTTCCCGTTCATATTTCTCCTTCATTGTTCCTACTGCTTCCTCCATTTCACTGTGCCTAAAGAGAAGGGCAAGAAATAGAAACACTTATACTGTCACATTGCTGAAGCTGTAGACTAGGATTTTCAAAAAGGAATAAAGTTAGGGTGAAATACCAGCCTGCACAGGCATCCATGCAATGCAAAACATACACACAACAAAAAGAAATCCACAGTGAGAGAAGCATGCCCAAAAGTTTACCTCTCTCGCTTTGTTTTTTCTAATTTATCCTTCAGTATCATGATCTCTTTCTGGAGTGCAAGTTGATGGCTTTCTGAATCATGCACTTCCTTTTTCACATTTTTTACTTCCAAAACATGTGATGCTTCTCGTCGGACCAACTCCTCTTCATAAAATAAGATTTTCTTTTCCAGCTCAGACTTAACTTTGGAAAGTTCCTGCTGATGTTCCAGGGTGGCACCAGCTGCCCGGCCTCCCTGCTTTAACTGCAGAACAAGAGGATAAACCATCAGGGAGAAGCTATGATCTTTATATTTTGCAAATATTCTTAGAAGTTGGAATTGTCCAATTGGTGGCACTTTGGAAAAAATTTTATTTGGGCACCAAGTGATTTAAAAGGTGCCTGTCCTTTTTAAAGGGATTATTAAGCATTATAAGTGACTGTTCTGCTTACATGGCCTGAATAAGGGGTTGAATTGCTTGCAGAGGTAACAGATTTGGATCACATTGGTTTAGTAGCTGCTTTGAAATTATATAAACTGAGCATTTTCAAGACATCCATATCCAGCAATTAAAGGCTTTCAAGCAAAATAGGCAAATAAATCTGGACGAGTTAGGTCAGGTTTCTAGCAATGTTGTAGATTTTAAGTCTCCCACTGGTATCAACAGTTGAGTAAGCCAAACTATTGCAGCTTCTGGGCCATGAGTAAATATTTGTCAAAAACCATGTAACCTTTAGAGCTTCCAGTTCATTTTCCAGTTGTTTGGAGAAAACCTCGCTGTGCTCACGGAGCTTGCGTTCCTTTGATGCTTCTGCTACAACTTCTTCAAGTTGGGCTTCCAGCTGTAACGAGTCATTTAGGTCATTTCAACACAAGATAACACTATCTGTATCATTAAGTTTCTCTCCTCCATACGGCCTAGCAGGAAGTTTTATTTATTTCTATTTTAAGTTACACCACTATAACAACCATCTCAGAATGTCATGATAATTGTTTTGCCTTCAGTGATTCAGGCATCCATCTGTCACATGCAGAGAACTATTATTTTATGACTCTTTGTACTGATGTGAACTACATCAAGCCCATTCACAGATAACTGCACAGCTTCTATTATAGCAAAGAGAAGGAAATGGCACTAGGAAGACACTGCAGCTGAGAAAGGAGAAAATCTCCCACATTTACAGGTCTGTTCCATGCCTCAGTATCTAAGTAAGGTAGCTCAAAAATATCAACCTTTGAACCAAATTACTGCAAAACACTTTAAATATGAATACTGAATATTTTTCCTTTACAAATATGGAACAAAATCAGCTTCATCATCCATTTATTCACTTCAGAAAGCTTATGAGAAAGACAATTTAGATTTAGTGGCAACTAAGGCAACTGCTGGAATTCAAGCAATAGCAGCACAGTTTCAAACCCTGACAGGAAGAGTAAGATTTGTTTTTCTGTGTTCATAAATTAAACTAGCAAAGTTGTTTTTAAAAGGATTGTACTTAGAACTGTGGGACAAGATAATGAACCTCTAGACTGTGTTCTGAATAGAAGATTGATACAGCTGTTTTGAAAGGGAGTACAGAGGAATTTTTAAGAACAAAGACAGGAGATTTTTAAAGTTCTGCATGAAAGTATTTAACTGCATTAGCAACACTTGAATGCCTGCTGCACTCTGCTCTAGAGATGAGATGCCACAGCAGTTCATCAATTCCCAGGTAATTCTCACATCTTGCTCATGGATAAATGCCTTAGAAACTTCATCAACTGCATTTTCATAGTCTACCTTTCAATTTGCTGGAAGTTTTCTAGCAATGCTTATAATAGAGCTCTTGAATTTCTCTCCTACACTTCACCCACAGAATACAGAAAACATGATGATTTTTCAGTGATGAAAACACTCCAGATTAACCACAGTAATTTTTTACTTATGCCCTCTTCTGGCTATCCACTTCATCTCATGTAAAACTCTAAATTGCCTAGAATACTAATAGGAAATTAACTTGCTTAAAGATATTACAGATACTCTTACAATGGCTTAACTACAGAGGAAGGAAACCCACATATTTAGTTTTGTATCTTCAGCTGAAGAGAAACACTGAGTTAAAAAAACAATGAAGTCAGAATACTCCAACCTCAGAGCATATGAAGACACTGACTGAGTTTTATAGGTTTCAAGCTATGAGCCAAGACTCTACAAGAACCAAAACACCAGAACTAACAAACTGGGCATACAGCAAGAATACTTTCCTCAAGATTCAAATCAGTCTGAGCGCAAATAAAAAACCCCATAAAAATCCCCAGAAGACACTCCCAATTCTTCAGTACAATGACATATGAGGAACTGGGTAAGCAGTAAGTAAGGTAAGTACTGAAACACAAGTTTCATCAAGCTATTTTATCAAGCTACCTCTTTTCTCATCTTCTCCGCTTTACGGACGTCCTGCCGCAGAACATCGATTTTCTGCATGCTCACTTCCAACTCCTCCTCTTTGTCGCGAAGTTGCCGGGACAGCTTCTGCTTTTGGGAGCGCAGGTCTCCCATCCTCTCACTAAGCTCGGAGAACTCCTGCACAGCCAGCTTCCTCTGCTGGTGGGCATCCCTCAGCTCTTTGGACTGCATCTTTAATCTCTCTGAGGCTTCTACAAGTTGCTGGTTTAAAAAAAAAAAGAATTAAAAAAATGTAATTTGAACTCCATATATTCTTTCCAAGACGAAAGAAACTGGACCTACATGTGTTTGTTTTGACCACCTCATGTAAGCTACTAAAGATTTCTGAATCTTAATTTACACAACTGTTTAGCTAAGCAGCTGCAGTGACATTAAAAGAGAGCCATTACTCTGCTTCTAGTGTGGCAGCTCCAAAGCTACCTTGGTATCCCAGATGTCTTTCTTATAAATGTGTCTACACAAGGCCACCTCACTTCTACATAACTTGATTTTAGATCACCACCATGCATCTGCACATTTGTAACCTTGTTTAAAGGAATGCTTTAGCAGACAGAAATTTCAGGAGAGACATCAAATATGCTGTACCAGCACTGGGGGGCTGCAGCAAATGTGGGATTTTTCAGAAAACTGAGGAAGATTCCTTAAAACAAATTGTGAAGCTCTTAATACTTTAACTGAAAGTATAAAAACTATTTCCTTTACAGAAAGTAGTTAATAAAAATTAACAGGATTAAAATACAAATGGAATGTTTGACATAAAATCATTTGAGAGTGGGAGGTAAAAATAAGAAAAAGAACAGAACAACACAACAAAATAAATGTATACTGTACAAGGGAATTCTAAAAATTTCTGCCATTAGTAGGAGTGCTGCAGGAAGATTAAATTCCCAAAAAGCATGTGCTCAGACCAGAAGCAGCAGACACACCTTCTCTGCTACTCACACTCTGGAAAATAACCTCTTACTGGTGGTTAACAGACTGAGAGAGACTTAAATTCTAGGGTACAAACAGCCCAGAAATTCTGGCCCATGGATTGCTTTTGGATCCATATGAATACTCAGGAACAATATGGCTGGTAGACTTTTGCAAAACTAGTTATTCCAATAGAGGTAGGTTTTTTTACTATTATTGAAAGTGGTACTATATGCAAATCCCTATTTACCACAAAATATGTTGCTGACTTAGAACTGAAATACTGCTAAATTTTAGGAACCACACAAAGTGCTAATTTACATAGCAGCAAATAAACTCAGTAATTACAGAAAAGTCATCATCAGCCTTAAGCAATAATTAACCTTTAGATATAGAAAAGAGTGAATGGGCTCTTTCAATGAGCCCTGCCAATTTCTTTGCAAAGATCCTTTCCCCTAAATAGACAGGTGTACCCAAATGTCACCAGAAGGCCCAGTGTCATGTAAACTGACCCATGGTCAAAAACCCCATAATTCTGCCAGGGATACAAGCCAGCTTTCTGCTGGGTCTGTTTCCTCCCTCATCATTCCCTGAAACTGGAAGAACGGAGGAGAACAATACTTGTGTTCCTGATCCCTTCACAAGTCATCCTAAGGCTCTGAAGTATCACTTGACTGCTCTCAGACTTCTACTCAGACAGTTAAGAAAAATTAAACACCTTAATTAAAACAATTCTTTAGGTATTTGTTTCATCTAGCAGAACACATTTGAAATAAGAAGGTCATCAACTTCCAAAAAAATAAAGTGTGATACTTTGGAAAGCTACTGTACTCTAAACAGGTTCCCTGACATCTCTGTATAGTTTTAAAAAGCAGCATTTAAAAGACTAAAATTGCAATCACAAGATAACTGTTCCAGAACTACTTTACATGATCATTTTAAAAAGTTTTTATCTTTGGATTAATACCTTATGAAGGTCCTCCTTTTCCTGCCTCAGTACTTTGCACTGCTTTTCTAGTCCTTTTAACTTGTGCATGGAGTCTTCATGTTCTTGTCGAAAAGCCACTGCATCCGCAAGCTGTGCTTCCAGTTTACTTATATCTGTAGATTAATCATATTAAAGGTAACTGGTCCCCAAATTAACACCAATAAAACAAGCCACATTACTCATGCAAACTAGGATCACTTTGGAAAACCAACTCCTTTCCTATTCCCACCATTTTAGACTGTTTAAAGTAACTTTGGGACACTGATACCTCAAAATAACTTCATTTTTCTCAGCCCCAAAGATTGTGATCTCTAAGTGAAAAAGACTTAGGAATGGCTTTGTTTTGTTTTTGAGGAACATAACCTCTAGCCCTAGAAAATATTAAAATAAACTTGGAATGTTCCATTTCCAAATGTGTTTCCTAAATAGCTCTCATTATGCAACAAAAAGGAAACAGTCATTAGTGCATCCAGCAAGAGGGAAGGGCTATTTATTTTCTAGGTAAGAACTAATGAATAGTCTGGGAAAGAAATACCATCCTGCACAAGGTAACTTGGAGACCTGACTGCTCATACTCCTGGCAGCTTGTTCTCACTTCACTTTCAAAGACAAATAAACAAATTTGATTTGAAAATATTGGTTTTAAGTGCAAAAAACCCAACATAGCCACCCTTATATAATTCTGCTCACACTTAACAATTCTAAGAAAATGAACTGCCACTCCCTATTCACTTTTAAGTAAGAAATTTCAAAGGGAATAATCATCTCACTTAAGTTCCACTGATATCAGTGGCAGAACAGGAAAATGGATCTAAGTATTCAGGATCCCAAGCACTGCTGTAATGCTTAAAGTATTGTTCCTTTCCTCACTTCTGAACAAATGTCCTCCCACCCTACATGAACCAATGCTACTTCTTTTTAAATAAGAACATACTCTAGGGTTTATATTTAACAGAACATCACAGGTTGAAGAACTAGATAAACCTGAAAAAATACATCTTTATTTCTATATAAATCTGAATGCAAAAGTAGCACCTTAATCTAATTATTGTGATTCAAACCTCATTTCAGAATACACAAGAATAGCTTTTTTGGAAGGATAATCTATGTAGGAGAGTGGAGGTGATTTTTGCAGTGCGTACACCAAAAAAATGGGTATATTGTCAAATGAAATGGGGAAAAATATTCTAAAAAATCAGCATCAGCAACTCAGCATCTGAACTCACACTATACAGCCTCTATAAGACTCTCAGCCAAGTCATTAATTTTTGAAACTACCACTTTGTTTATCACTGATTCCCAGTTAAAAATTAGGTACTAACAGGAGGTTTGCATGAATAAACTAATAGCATTGTCAAGCAACAGATTTTCAGTGATATGGGTGAGTCAGTCTTCCCTCAGGACAGATGCCAGTATTTGTTTTTCTGCAATGCTCAGTGTTCTCTAATTAATGCATCACCAAACACAGCAACACAAAGGGAGCAGAAGCTCAGAAATATTTAAATGTGAACTACTATTACACATCCCCCCATCTACTCCTTTATGTTACAAAAGTGCAACCAGAATTCTATCTCCTGTCTCTTACACCTGCCTTCAAGTAAAACCTCTCCAACACAATACTCCTCCCCCAAATGGAGTAAGAGAACAGTATCTCCTGAGATTTTTAGGGAAACAAACACACAGGATATTTAACTAAATCCATCCACAAAATTCATCACACTCTGGACTTCCCATGCTAGTATGGGCTATCAAGCCAAGCAGGTGGAAGAATGAATTAAGCACTCATCTAGAAAAAACTGAAATGCCTCTTAATATTGAACAAGGCTTGTAAAAACCCTCTGTTTTTTAAACACCTCAAGAACATTAATTCTACTGATTGCAAAATAAATTGCATTACTATAATTACCATGCCAGAGGCTTACCTGTTAATTTGTTCTTCAACCGTTCAATTTCTTCATTTAATTTTTTAATCTCCTTATCACGGCTTGTATTTGCTGTAACACACACTGGACCTTGGAGGTTCTGCACTGTCTGTGTAGATTCTTAAAATCCAAAAAGAAAGGAAAAGATTTTCAATAAAATATATTCCAATGAGGAGAACTAAGAATCCAAACAAATATAAACCACTAACCTTGCAGTTTTCTGTTCAAATCCTGCTTTTCTTGCTCTAATTTCCGTATTTTCTTTTCATAGCCTTCTATTTGTGAAGTGTTCTTTAAGTCTCGCTGTACATCCGTATCTTTGGTTACAGTGTCAGACTGCAGCACACTCTTTAAAGTGCCTCTATCAGATAAAGAGCTGAAAAGAAATACTTAAGTTAGGACATTTTAATAAATACAGCAGTTTATATGCTGGGATTCCACCAACTACGCACCTTAAATTTACAAGTACAATTAGTGCAGTAATTGTTACTGTAGAGACAATTCTCAGGGTAAAGTTATTATTCCCTAGCTACTGTGCACGCTGCTGTAGAATTAAGATACCTGCACACAGAACTTCAATGATGCAGACACACCTTCACTTCACAAACTGCCTAAATGATTGAAAATGTTAACTTTCCTATACCAAAGGCTACAGGTACCTGGCAGAAATGGAAGCAAGTAAGAGCACCTACACTGAGATAGCTGAAGTACACCCCCAAAGTTTAGTTAAAAGCTTGGCAAAGATGGATTTAAGGTAAGGCACATGATCTCAATGTGAAAAGGATGACACGAATGCTTGGGTTCATGGTGTAACAAACCCCAGCAAAGAGAAATAATGGAGTAACAAACAGGCCAGAGCACCCTAAGATCAGAGACAAGTGTATGTTTGAGAGATCTCTGAAGTCAGATGGAGGCCACTTCAAAGATATGCAAAGTGAGCCACTTTGCCCATGCTCAGAACCCTCTCTGTTAATTTGGTCTATCAGCAGGACAGTGGAGCAATGAGATAATCCTGAACAGTTCCTGGCAGATGTCCAGCATGGACAAGACTTGCTCTCAGCCTCTCAATGCAGGAACTGCAATTTACACATCTAGTCTTAACATTCTTTCATTTCAAAGAGATAAAACATTAAATACAAAAACACCTAATCATGGCAAACAGGATCAAAATCGTTCAGACATTTGGAAAAAAAAGTCAAACCAAGGAATAAAAGTTTGGCCACAAACCTATGGACAACAACCTTTCTATATGTTTATAAAAATGAGATTTCCCAGGAATAAGCTGCATTTGGGAAACAAGTTTCCTTTATAAAATGTATCCTTTGCTTACCTGTCAGTTGTGTATGTAAACCCAACGAATGGTAAATGCAATCCAGAAAAGCCTGTATGAGAACTCGGTGGCACCACTTCCTGCATGAAAACAATGTGCATGAAAACCCAAAAGAGAGCCCAGACAGAGTGAAAGGCATTTCATTGAGCCTCAACAGCTAAAAGAAAGACAGCTAATAGAAAGATTTTTCTTAATACACCAACTGACAATTGGCAGTTATGCTCCACTGCCCCTGGACAAGCTTTATTTCAGATTAGGCTGCTTAGTAGAATGACTTGAATTTTGGAGCCTCTTGAACTGGCACTTGAAAGGGCAGCATTTCAACAAGTTCAAAGCACAATGCAGCCAGTAAAAGGAAACACAAAATTTCGAGCTCCTAACTAAAAGGGACCTGCCACCAAAATACATGCTGTTAGTCTTCGTGTTCTAGTTACTGTCAGACGTAATCAAAATTGTGCCAAAAGCTCTTCATTTCTTGGAATACAGGCTGGTGAACAAATTACCACAAAAGCTCTCTACTCCTGACCCATTTGTAAACTACAAGGCAACAGAAAGGAGGAGTGCAACACCAGTGCTCCATACTCCAAGAACCAACCTCCTGCTTCTTAAGTCAGTGGAGAAACAGGATGAATCCTTTCACTTGGACAGCTGTGCTTGCAAGCTACACAGAGAATACATGTGTATTTCTAAAGACAGATTTTTTTTTTCACCTTTGAAAAGGCATAAATCCAAATACTAGCTCCACGTAAACTGAAAGGGCAACTAAGGGGCTTTTTTCCCTACCTAAATATGTTTTAACTTTGACCATGTAACAGTAATGCAGGCTTACAAGTGCTACCACTTAAAAAAGCAGCTCATCATTTCTGATAAAAAAAATGCCAAAGAGATGAAAAACGTGAATTTTTCACATTTGGAGCAACTTATTTTTCATCTCTTTCTTTATTTTGAAGTAAGTTGTCCCTACCACCTTACAGTGCAACAAGGATGCATACTTCCATTAGTAATATCTAAAAACAAAGACTCACTGGATTTCTTAGTACATCATCATCTACATCAAAGTTCGAGGTGTCAGAAGGACTGCTAACTTCTGGAATGTAAGGTGCTTCTAGGTTTCGGATGTTATCCCAATTAAGTCCTTCAAAAAATGCATGAGATTTAAAATCCTCTATTCCATTCTGTCCCAGTCTCCGCTCCCTGCTGCAGATAAGTCGCTGAATAAGATCTTTTGCTTCTTCAGATACATCTGTAACATGGGATGGAAACTGAAATCGTTCCTAGAAAACAAAACAAATAGAAATTTTTAGAGAAGGAATTAATTCCAAAACTTTCAACTGCACTTTCAAAAATCCCATTAAATTACACCAATAAAACTGGAAATGAATAGTCAAATAGTGTTCTAGTTACAGTGAGCAATGACAGAGCACAGTTCAATACATTCAGTGACAGACTTTTTGTCTTAAATTGGATTTCAAGTACAAGAAATCATTTTTCAATTTCTTTAAAACAGGTCTCTTTGATCTGTGATTACAGTAACTCTGTTAGGAAAAGCAAACTTTTTTTTAAAAGACATACTAGGATTTTCACACACTCTAATATATTGAAGATCATACAATAAAGACAGACTGGTATTCTTAGTCAGAGGCCCACTGATCTGGAGAGGTACTCCTCAAGATTAAATTAATTTCAACTCTTAAAACCTCATTATGTTAGTCAATTCTTTATGTTGTTATATTTAAGATATGTTTTCTTACCAAAATATAATCTACATTTATAAAATATTTCTATTATCATAAACAAACATAAGAGCTAAAAATTTGAATTACCACTAACAACTGAAATTACTCAAGACTGAAAAAACTGGAGTAGATTTTAATTTTTATTTTGTGATGATTGCCTAAATTTTCCAACAAGAAAATCAGCATTTAGAGAAATATTTCAATTTGTCAAAGAATTAAATTTCTGCAGTTCAGAGAAAGCAAGCATTCCTAAAACCTGAACCAACAAACCTAGACAACATCAATCTAAAACACTGTGAAAAAGCAAACAACTACCATCACTTCAATATCTTTAAGTGGTAAGTTTCTCTGTAAAGAAGAGATTTAATACAGTTCTTACTTCATGATTCATAATCTTCCCATAGGTTTCCACCAGTGACTCTGCATAGAAAGGTGTTTCACCATACAGCATTTCATACATGCAGACACCCAGTGACCACCAGTCACACTCAGGCCCATATTTCCCCATTCCATCTTCCATCGCTTGCAAGATCTCAGGAGAGATGTAGTCAGGAGTACCCACTGCTACTGATGACTGTACCTTAAAAATAAGGCAAATATAATTCTCATAAATTTCCAGTACTGTTTTACTCAAACACTAGTATTTCTGACAAACAGAGTCATGATTCTGGGGAAGTAAGAGATTCATAAATTCACAGCAACATAACAAAGAAAATATTAAGTAACAAAGAAAATATTAAGTAACAAAGACTGCAAAGATTAAATTCCATTCTACTGCTACATAAAATCAGTTGATATGTTTTATTCTGAACACAGTAGAAACCTAAAATAATCACGGATGTCATGAAAGCAGAAAGACAAAATATATTTTGCCTTTGTGTCTGTTTATACATTAAAACTGCAATTTGCTGCCCAGAAGTTGAAATGAAAAATGAGTAAGTAGGGAGATCAGGTCCTATCCCTGAATTTTACAGTTACATCGGAAGATCTCAGAACAAATTTCCTGGGTAAATTTTATGATGTCAGAAATCAGTCAAATGCTTATTGCCTAATGTGCAACTGGATGTACTACAGGAATAAGGTGGAGAAATTATTCTGTGCACAAGCAGTAGGGAAGTCCTGACCAACAGTGCAGACCAATCTCTAGGAATCTGTTCTCAATTCTAATGGTTCTTTCATTTTGCATTTTTTATGGTAAAGCTGTGACAGGCATTTTATGACTAGAGAACATCAACAAGACATGAGTTTGTGCCAAAACCAGTGAACGATGCTGCATGCCATACTTTGGCAGGACTGGAACTCCTGGAAGTACCCTAAACAAGGCAAAACAAACAAAACCTGTCACAAGCAATTCAGCTTTCAGAGGTAAATTCAATCTGCTGCACAAGATGGCCAATTACCATCATGTTGTTTTTCCATTTGTCAAAGGCATATAAAACAAACTGCTTATTAACTGTAGAATGAAGACAATCATTTAGGTTGGAAAAGACCTTTAAGATCATTATGTCCAGCTGTTAATTTAGCACTGACAAGTCCACCTAAATCATGTCCCCAAGTGCCACATCTACACATCTTTTTTTGGTACCTACAGGGATGGTGCCTAACTGGTGTAGCAGGTCCTCACCCTTCCCCCTTGGACTCAAATGGTCATTAGAAGAAAAAATGAAAACCAAACAAATAGAGAAAAAGATAATTTAAAAAGCTAGCAGCCTGTAAAACAAGGAGATGAAAATTTAAAAAATGCATTTAAGTATGTTCAGTTATACTGCACCCTCCATTTTTAGCATTTAAGAAAATTCACAATCTATCACATCCCTGATGCACACTGATGTTGTCTAATCTCTTTAAAACCAGCAACTCATTTAGAAGGTCCCACTATCAGTGACCCAAATAAATTTTGCTTCATACATACTGTGCCATCTTCACTCATTTTCAGACAGGACCCAAAGTCTGCCAGTCGTATGTGGCCATTCATGTCCAAAAGAACATTATCAGGCTTTATGTCCCTGTTATAATAGACAGAAATGAAAAGATTTAAACATACAGTATTAGCTCTGCTTGTAAAGATTAATCTTGCATCAAAATAACATAGAATTTTACCCACTGATGTAAACTCTTTTTTATAGTACTATTTATGACTCTCTTCTCCTGACCAACCTTAAACCCACCACATTTGTTGCACCATAAAATCTGCATTTCTTTTCAAATGTGAAGCTCCAAATGCCACCACATGTGTTGAAAAACTTAAGAACTGTACAACACCTTCAGTTTAATCTTTGAGAAGGAAACTAGAATCACTAGGAATAAATGAAAATAAGGTCCTCTAATACACCTTGCTACGTGGATGTGGAAGCTGACAGTGGCTGATTTTTAAGGTGCTAAATTCCAGTTTCACACTTGACATTTGTGAGAAAAACCATGACATGTTTAACAAAGGGTCCTCATTTGTGTAAAAATCCTGCCAACTTGATACATTTTTCCAACACAAACTTGAATTAACCTTTTTTAGCCAAGCACTAATGCTGTGAAATTAATTACTGAAATGTCACTAATACTGCTGCTCATTAGCAGTATTAATACAAAATAATAAATGCTAATCTATGTCTGTCTTCATAAATTTAAATGCATATTTACTTGTGATAATACGCAAAAATATGTGCTGAGAAAATTGGACTACATCACTGTGCTTCCCCAATAAATTAATTAGTAATTCTACATTGTTAAACTTACTCCATACATTTCAGTTCCAGATATTGTCAATGTTCCACAACCACAAGTCAAGCTCAGTAGTTGCAGGGGACTATGAGGACTAATATACAGCTATACACTAATTTGCTTGTTTGTTTTTTAAAGAACACTGCTCACAGTGGCACTTGCAGCATGAGCCAATCTCTGCTTGGCATGCAGCTCTCCCTCGCCTCAGGGACCAGTACTGCTGTTCAGAAAGGCTTCATGACTCCTCTCTGAGCTCCACTGTCTCCTAACTACAGCTAACAGGTCATATAAGCCCTTAAAGTGTCCTTGAAACCCTCTCCAGAGCAATTATGCTTCCTCCTCATCCATTCCAGTTGCCAAGCAGTAATTTCTTGGGCATTGGCACATGTCCTGTTCAAAGCACGTGTTTTGGCCACAGAGCCACACACTCCTATTGCCACAACAGACCTTCATTCAGCCCCGTGAAAAGATGTAGCTGCTCAGTAAGTCAGGCCACCTTCCTTGGAAATTGGTGCAGTGGTGCCTGTGGTGAACTTCCCTAAGGCTGTAACATTTTTTAATCCCCATATTTTGTCCACGTTTACTCACAGGAGTTTTAGAGAGTACCTTTTCAAATTTTCAACGTATCTTTTAAATTTTAAAACAACAATCAAAGTGCCAACAGAAGAGTTCAAAGCATTATAGCTGAGAATTCCCTATGCTTTTTAAACTTTAACTGTACAGCTACTACCAACCACAACCTACATCTACTTGATGGTAGCCATTGATTCAGAACACACATCTTGTGTTCAAAAACAATTAGACTGGCACATGCCCACTGATTACAAAACCTGCTCAAGAATGAAGGTGACTAGATGCATTGATGTTATCAAGGGCTTACTGTGCATACATTTTGCAGAATGTCTAAACACCTCTAGAAAGTTCAAACCATTTCAAACCACTTCAAATCTAGGTTGCTTGGACAAAGACAGATAAATATTTATTAAGTGAATTGAGAGTAAGTCAAAAGCCCTGATTAAAAATAGAACAGACTTTAAAAGGTTAGTGAGATAAATGTCACTGCTTCTGATATCAATCCATCAAAACTTGGTATTTAAAATAAAGTAGCTTATGCAGCTATTATAAAACATGAAGTAAGCATGTATTTATAGTAGTTTGCCTTTGGCTACTGTGTGTATTTGTATACACAGCAGTAAATTGGGGATTAACTTCATATAACTGTACATGTGTCTTTTGCCAAATGAGAAGGTATTTTACCTGTGCACATAATGCAGCTCATGTATGGAATGTATAGCAAGCACCATTTCACCAATGTAGAACCTAGCCATATCTTCAGGAAGCTTGTCTTCAAATTTACTGAGAAGTGTCAGCAAGTCACCACCAACATAGTAGTCCATCACTAGATACTGAAAATGGAGAAATAAAGCAATCAAATACTGAGAAACAGCTGTCAAGAAAAAAAAGAAAGTTCATCAGTTAAACCCTGAAAAAAAGCCTTTTTTCTGTGCCTGTGGAAAGTAGTCAAAATTGGTGGTCTTCTGTTTTACTTTAATTTACTTACTTAGTATAAAAAGATATCATATTCCTTTAATAATCACAATGAGAATGGCACATCAGCATTTACTTACTATGATAAAAAAAACCTCAAACAAAATATGGCAACAATAAAGATGCAAATCAGGACAAGTTTACTTCTGTAAACTTCTAGTATCACAAAGAAAATGATCTAATATCACCAAAACTAATGTATGTTATTGACTCTTAAGCTGGAAATTTCCAGAGGATGATGAAAGAAAAAAAAAGTATAGTTAAAATCAATATTTGATGCAGCTCAGTCTAAAATAGACATCTCATTATTACTTGTAGTTTTGGTCCCATTTCAATATTACTCATTGTTCCTGAAGTGGCACTTACCACATCAACATCTTCAAATACTCATCTTGGCACATTCCACATTGTGGATACATAACACAGGAGTTTGATGACACTACACATTACACTACTATACTATACATGGATGCTCATGACAAACCAAAAGCACTGTCAAGCCAGAGACACTAAAGTGGGAAATTTTAAACTCAAAGATTAATGTCCTTTTAAGTATATTTCAGTGAAAAAGTAAACAGCCTCCTAGGCAATCAGGCACCATCCTATCCATGGAAAGCACCAATACTGACAGGGTCACATGAAAGAAAAGGACTTCTCATCCCATTTGTTTCTCAGATTACAAAACAAGGATTATGTTTCAGGTATTTCCTAGCAACATCCACCTAAATCCAGACTCACTTCAAATATAATGACTTCATCTAGTACTACCACTCTAGAGCCATTTTATTCCATGTTTCCCAAGATTATTTGATATGCAGTTTTAGGAATAACTTTGCTTATTCTAGGATTGAGTTTCCAAAGCCATCATCTTATTTTTCTCCTCAAAGTAAAGCAACCTAGAATCTACTGCCCCTACCATAGACTCATCTTCCATGAGGGAAGCAAATTAAAGAAGATAGAAATTCAAAGAACATAAAGTGCAATACTAGCCATTTCCTCACTATCTTTTTGGATTAAAAGAGACTCCAAAAACCACAAATTTTGGTATTTTTCTCTATTTTATTCAAATTACCACTTAATCTGATAGGCAAATTGCATAATTTATGTTGAAATCAATCTGTGGGTATTTCTCCAAGGAACTTTAAACATGCACTGAAACACTGTACAAATGCAACACTTATGTTTGAAACCAAAATGCTACAGACAGAAACCATCGATCTTCTAAGAGGGATATTATCTTGAAGTACTTTCTCTCAAATTCAAGGCAAAGACACTTTATAGAACCCTCTGTGGGAAGTGAAATATCTTCCCTGTCAGAGACAAAGTAATGCACTTCCATCAGCTCCCAAAGCATTTATAACTCAACAAGAACTCAGGTTGAAGGAAAGCAGTTGGATCACAGAAAGATGGTGAGATCTCTTTTATGAGGAAGCAGAAGCTTATTAATCTTTCAATTCAAAATGTTCTGCTTGCCAGGAGGTGCTTCTCCCTTCTTATGGAGTTAAAATAAAAGCTATTCTGATGCTGAAATATGGTAGAGTGCATTTTTTCCAGGGAAGTGCCTACATCAAATGGTAAGAGTAGTTAGAAATCAAAGGAAAAAAGGGTATCAAAATACTCTCATGAGTACCCGGAAGCCTTTGAGAGGGTCACAGCAGTCAAATACACATTTCACCTAAATCACCAGCTAAATCACCAAAGGTTTATTTAACCCATCTTGAGTATTTATAGGCTGACTCTTACAAAAGTTTTTTAAGAACCAGAAAAAAGTTATGCAGCATTTCCATGTAAAGTCATTTAAGAACTGGCTGTTTAGAAAACAGTAATGAATGGTGCATTTACTTGAAAGGTTTAAAACTACAAGAGCAGAACCAGTAAATGAACTCCAGAATATATATATTTCACAGAATTTTGTATTTCTTGTTTAAATGTAAATTCTGCATTATCAAATGCTCTGTTAATAGTAAAGGGTGGGAATAAAATCCAAAGTACTTTTAGACTCTCCAAAGGCAGCTACTACTTCTCTACATTAGCATCTTACTTTTTCTTTGTTTTGTTCTGAACCCTTTATCACACAGCCAAAGGAGACAGATCACTAGGTGGGGGAAGACACAAGGCTCTCCCTCTGCTCAGGGTTAGCTTACATGGTTTTGCATTTAAGAACCACTAGATACAATGCACAAAGGTAACTGGGAGGAAATACTGGAACCTACAGATTTCTCTTGCAGAGGACCAGGTTGGAAAACCAAGCTCTGTTGTCTGTTCTTGTTTTGTTCTCAGCTTTGTATTCCATTCTACATGGACCATGGATGAACAGCACAGCTAAAAAATAAATCTGCCCAGGCTCTGTACCAAGGCAGCACTCTCCAGGATGAGGAAAAATGTAGCTATAAACTTCTTCAAGCTCCAAAGAGAATTGAACAGAGGTCTCTTAGCCCCTGGACAAGTACTAGATGGTACTGAAAAGAACCTTCTGTCCAGGTTTTTGGATGCATTGATTACTTGATGTGTTTCAGCTTTTCTTCATGCATCATTTACAATGGTGACTGAGATGCGGATCCACTCCATCTGTGAGCACCAGACATTCACAGGAGATGGTTTCTGAGTAACACACCAAATTGGAAGGCAGCATCTCAGCACATGCAGAAGCAGACCTCAGGAAAGCTGGGAATCTACTGACTTTGGCTGCAGGCAGAACTGTTACCTTCTTAGATACTGAATCTTAAATTAGATGTCTACATTCAGTTGTCAGGTGAAACTTCAATATCTAAACACCTTTGGGAACTTTGGGAAAAGACTCCCCCTCTGTGCTGTCTTTGCTATTGCTTGTTATCTCACACAGCTAACAATTTTTCCTTAGGTAGTTCCATACTTACAAGCTACTTGACAATAAAGAAGAGGATGCATTTTATGCAAGTCTGAAGGTTGGTTCTGTGGGAATTTGAAACTACAAGTGTTTTGAAATCATGAGACAGTCCCAGAGATAACTAAATTGTGAGAGATTGAAAATCTGGACCTATCACAAACCATTCAATGGAAATAGCCTGTGAATGAGGGCCTAAGATGTGACTACTTATTTTCCTACTATGTGCTTGTTCTAAAAATACTCCAAACATGACAAAGTAACATGTTTTATCTCAACATCTGTGGAAATGTTTGAGTATTTACTAACTCTTACTTAGTTCCTGAACTCTTTGGCAGCCTTTTATCAATACATTTTTTCTTATTTATATTCATTACTTGCTATCATGCAAAGAAAGTGTTAAGAAGATGAAAACTTTCACACTACAGCTTATGTCAGATGCTACAGAAACTGCAGGTTTGCAAACCCAGCCTGAAGCAGCCACAGGGAAGCTGTATGGTTCAGTGTATTGCAGAATATTGGGGCTTTACTGACTTTGCTCCTAACCAGTACTCTGCCATATTCTGTGAAGCAAACAGGGCTTGTATGTCACAGTTCTAGTAACCAATCATAAAGAAATGCCATAGGAGTATAGATTTGCTTTATAAATGTTTGCTAAAGTCTCTCAAATTATTGAGGTGACCAATCTGCTGATTAAAAACATACTTTATAAAAACACTTTTAAGAAATAGGCTCTTTTTTCCCCTAAGGATTTCAAAATACCAAACTTTTACTTTTGCCAATTTAAAACAAAATCTTGCTTTAAAAGATATTAGGAAAGTTAAAAATAAATATTTCTTACTTTCACAGAGTTAACACATCTCAAATTACTTAATTGCAACCTTATCCAAAATACTAAATTTGAACATGGTATTTTTTATGCAAGGGAAGATTAGTTAATTTAAGATGCTTAACTAAATCTCTATAAACTACAGCCCTACACAACTTTCTCACTCTCCTGGAGTTACAGTCATTCCCTTTGAAGTTTTGCTTCAAGGAGAAAACAAGAATGTTGAAACACTGCTGTGAGGCATGAGGTGGACTGATTTAATGCACAAATATTTTAAAAATATACCAAAAATAAAGTTCTTTCACAACCCAGTGCTTTTATTTACTGATTAATCAAACATACCAAATAGTTCTCATCTTGAAAGGCATAGTGCAATGTAGTAATCCACTGACAATCTCCATTCACCAAGACATTTCTCTCCTCTCGGAAGCAAGCTGTCTAAAGGAAGAGAGGGGGAGAAAAGCCATTGTCAACATCAATAAGTAGTTTTCACAGGATGAATATATATGGATGTTTTATGGGATTATTTCAAATTACTGACCAGAGGTCTCTATTCATTGGAATTCAGTTGACAGAAGTGACATGCCAGGAAATCTCTGCAGGTTTTAGTCAGGCATTCAGTCACTCTAATCCTGACTCTGACTTTAAAAAACAAAAACAAACCAAACCAAAAACCCCAAACCAAAGGAAAAAACCCCACCAACCTCCTATCCCCAATCCCAAAAAACTCCACACCAACACACAACACCCTCAACACCAAAAAGCCCACATGCCAATTCAAGTCAAAGTTAAACCTTGGTTTTACAAAACATTTTTAAAAGTCAGAAAATAACAACCTGTCACTACCATCTAGCAGAAGGTAATTGCTGTAGGAAAGTAAGTCTGATTCTTATGATAAAGACCTTTATGAGAACAGTTTCATGTATACTCTTATTGCATTACAGTCCCAGTTCCAGACACTGCTAATACACTATGGGAAATATGCAGATTTTACTATTACTGTCGTATCTTTGTCCAGCATAATAAATACATTTTCAGTTTCAATAATCTTTCTTCTACTTCAAACGGCACACTGCAACACTTCAGAGAAGCAAGCTCTGTGTTGCAAGTTTTCTCAGCATCTTTACATAAAAGCAACGTTCATAAACTTCAAATGAGTTCTCCCAAATAAAAATATATTAATGTTTTTATTGGATCGGAACTATCATGAAAGAGACCTTGGGACTCTTCTACGACTCTCAATCCAGAGAGGCATTATCAGGATATTTGAAAATGTACCAAGGAAATGTGCCTGGGAAGCCCAAACCTTAGCATATACTGACTGCACTTTACAAAAGTATCTCCACTACTTTCCTCTCAAAGGAAGCAAAATTCAATCTTCATTTTTACTGAAGAAGACCATGCTGTGGTCACATTGTAAATCAGTAATCACTAGCACAAAGAGAAGTAAATTGTAATTAAATGCCAGCTGAGTGGTTTAACAGTTTATGAATGCAAGGCCAAAGCAGTGCTGTGCAAGAAAGGCTGGCAGCTACAGCAGCTCCAAGTAATCCTATCCCCTTCCCACAGCACCAGAGCACAGCACTTCTCAGCTCTCCTGGCACCACAATGTGAGGAGGCTGCCAACACAGAAAACTAGTTTGTTTATTTTCGAAGACATCAGTCCCTTGATCCAGCTCACTGTGCAACCTCAAATAGCGAGGGAATGTTATGAACACTAAAAACCCAGTAATGCTGCTGAGCACTGCATCATGAATTCAGAGCATAAAATTCTCCTTCTCCGCTTACACTGGCTTAAAAGGCCTTGAGACGTGACTTGAAAAAGCATGACAGCCTACCTAATCAGCCAGTCAGGATGTATTTGGAACTGTCAACAGTAATACTCTAATGACTATGTATTTTGCTGGGAGAACAACGAATACAAATGGTCCTCATCAACATAAATGACATGCCTATTTTTGCTTCAAACCCATTTATGGATGTCAGGTGATATTCACTAACCTTTCCTTTATTCTAGTGGCTTCCAACCATATGGGGTTTTTTCTTGCAGCTAGTACATGAATAAGCAGTATTTTGCTAACTTCTTGTTAAATTTTATGTCATGCACAACGAAAGTAAACCAGTGTAACAACATGCTTCTTAACCCACTACTACTACTACTACTACTACTACTACTACTACTACTACTACTAATAATAATAATAATAATATTTTAATATAATAATAGATGAGGTGGATTAATAAAATACTTGAAGTCTGCTTTTTCAGTGGAACTCTCCATTTAAGAGGCTATTGTATTCTTGCAGGCTGCATTTTAAAAAATAACAGGTTTTACCACATTTGGGAAATTCTTAACACCCAGATGCTGCATGAAGTTAATATGCAGATTGCAACATCCTGCTTATCCAGAAAAGCCAAATCAAGCAAGCAAACTGATCAGGAAAAGAGAAAGTGGTCCTGCAGAGAAGACAGTTCCTTCATTGTCCTTTGTAGATGGGGAAAATCAGCAGAAAGAAAACTTTTTTTGACTGCTACTTTTCCTAAGCTTGTATTGGGAAAACTAATGCTCATTATACACCCTTCATGCCTGCCTGAGAGGATAAGAAGAGTTAGTTGCATGATTAGAATACAATTTGTAAACAGCTGTTTTCTCTACATGCAAAAGCTGCATCTACTTAGGCCACTTAATGAAATCACTTTAAAAATGACTGAATTAAGGCAGCATAGCTCTATTTCCATTAGAATTTTGGAGACCCCTGCAAATACTTGTGTTTAAAATAGTTCTATACTGACCAATGAATTAACACAACTGAAATCTGCATAGAAAGGGCAGCAAGTTTCCTTCCTACAGGGAAAGGCTTAATGCAGAACTGCTGATGCAGCACAGCCCAGGGTGTGAAATCTCCTGACAGCTCAAAGCAGAGCCGGGGCAGCGGCTGCTGCCGCCTCTGAAGACGTGCATGGATGGATGGATGGATGGACAGACAGACTGTGACTAAATCAGGCAAAGGCAGCGCTGAAGAGGGGCTTAACAAGAGGGAGGGGATTTTGTCACAGGAAAAGGCCTGGCACTGACTCACTGAAAGGAAGGGAGGGACTAGGAAGGGCAGGCTGGGGGGAGGAGGTGTCAGGAAGGGGACAGAAGAATGGGACAGGGAAGGGTCAGCACACCCAGACCTCAGCAAGGCTGCTACTGCTTGCCCTTAACAGAACTGCTCCAAGTCCTGATGCACTACGTGTCTTTTCTCTTCAAAACTATTGCTCATTTATCTGCTAACTTACATAATATTATGCATGTGCCATAAGGTTTTCCTCTACCGTGGAGGAGTATGTATCCTAGAAATACCTATCCTAGAAAGCTGCTTCCCACTGTGTATTCTTAGTATACTTTTCCTAATGTGTGAAGTACCCATTCACTTTTACATTTACACAATTTGTTGTGACAGTGTGCACCTCCTTTTGCCAAAAAACCTTAAACAGATTTACCTTCTTAACACGTTTTGTTTTACAATCTGAATCTGATTCCAAAATATTTAGTTATAGTTTTACTAACTATATAAATCCTGTTACAAACTGTAGAATGCAAAGCTCCTTAATGCATGCTTTCTGAATGGAAGAGAAGAAAGACCTTTTTCATAACGTTTTTGTATACAGCTGTGAATGTCATAGTAGCACCAACCTCAGCTTTCATGTAGTCTTTAACTTGCCTTTACTGTAAACAAAAATCTGGCCAATAAATTCAGGGTAAGAACTAGGGCAGACTGTCTGGTAAATGAATACACAGTAATGCTGAGAACAACAGATGCCTGGAAGGGACTGTCAGACTTGATTGCATTAAAACAGCTTAAGGAAAAAAAAAAAAAAAACAAAACAAAAAAAGAGAAAAGAACGAAGCTCCTATGCTCATGAAATAATTCTTTCTAATCTGGAAGAGTTTCAATGTAATCTTCCTAATGTCATTTTAAAAATTCTCTGTGTTAAAAACCGTATTACTTACCTCTGCCCTTTTAAGCATTTCCCATTTATTTAGAATTTTCATTGCATATATGCGCTCTGTACACTTCATTTTAACAACTGCAACCTGAAATAAAAAGGTACTTTATTTAACAGCAGCATGGTCATAAAAATACAATATTTAAAGAGATCAATACTCACACAAAAGCATGGTCAGAGAAATACAGTTTTCAAACAGCTTAATGTTCACAAATCCATAAAGTAAGTTACCAAGGAGTCATCAGTGATCAACTGACACATCGATAAACTGCAGTCTGAGTCTTTGCTCCTTCTGTATTCCTCCAACATTACTACCATGTGCTTGATGCACCATGTGTGGTCAAGAGCTCATGATGAAGTACATGGGGGATGATACAGGAGGAGCATGAAGCTTTTCATATGAAGATGTGCAGTAAAGCTGTATTGTTTCCCAAGAACAAGTGGGGCTTGTAGTCATGCCTGCAGCCAGTGGGGCAACATTTAAAAGGGCAGCCTGAGAAAACAAGAAAGGCTTGCTGTCAATAGAAATACACTACATTTGACTAATTTGTTTTCACATTTCAGGTCTCAGAAACTTGAAAGATATTTGCAAATTATCATGCTTTTGTGTACTGTATACAGGTATTTTAAAAAGAAAAAAATATTCATTTATTTATTTACCATTTTGCTTACAGCATTTTACTATGCATCCTGTGTATTAGACTTGCTTACACTTAGCTTATGAACAGTAGCTCTGCACACAACTGTAAGTGGAAGAAAAATCCAAGAATACAAAAACTTCAAGGTTTAGGAATGCAAAAACTTTATTTTGACCAAGACTTGTGTTCTCAAAGACCAAAACTAATTCTTCTTGTGGTAACGCCATCATTTCCACAAAGTTCTTCCAGTTGACAAAAGAAAAACAGGCATCATGACTAACACAGCAACATTTTCACAGGACTATACATGGACTGCTTGAATACTTCTACTGCTATTTCTACTGCTTCTCAGCTCATCTCTATTTCAGGAGCAGAAAACCAACCAGCTTTCATTGCTTCCAACAGAGCTCTGAATAGCCTGTGAAAAGGAATGACATCACCTCGCCTCTTCTGTTGCTTAAAAACTTATCTAGCCTCAAGGAGAAGTTGCTGACTATAAGAAAAGGTTGGAATAGTGCATCAAGCAGAGCAACACTGTAAAAAGTCTTATGGCTTGAGAAGGGAAGAGGGAAATGTAGTATCACCCTGTACCTTACCAGTAAAGAAGTGAGGGGCAGAGAAACTACTGCTTCTCCAGTAACACAAAACCAGGATATTCACATTTACACAGACATCTCACCCTACAGCTACACAGCTCAACCCTCCATCCCTCAGTGATTGAAGCTCCACTCACCAGGTCATGTAGTGGGTGACAGCACCTTGTACACACCTGCATATGTACATGCACATGTACACAGTCATGGAACAGACACACAGCTCTGAAGAAAGGCACCACTTCAGGAAAGACATGGGAACCTGGCCCTGGACACAGCTGGGAAAGGCACAGCACTAAGCAGCAGCCTCTCTAAGTGAAGCAGAATATCCAGAGCTACATTACAACCCCAGTGTCTCCCGGCATACAAATACCTCCCACAGACACTGCTCATGCTGCAGGAGAAGGATGAACAAGACGAGAAAGTCTCAACCAAATACACGAGGCTCCTTGGCACATATGAAACTGTTCAACTGACCTTCAGTATTGGCCTTAAATGTAAACTGCCTTGTTCCTCTCATCACAGTTAAAAGTCATTGTAAAAACTCTCTCCATGCACTTAATTGGGTCATTACCCTGATCCAGCTGAAGGCACACTGTAAGTCAAACAGTGCATTAAAAGCTTTTGAGAAACTGCAAGATGCTGACATTACCCACTGCACTTTTTAAACTGTTCCAGACAGAACATGGTGACTCAGGAAATGCCCACACCTCCAGAGCAGGAACAGAGAGAGAGCAGCACCAAGGTTACCTGTGGCAGAGGAGAGGTTACCTTCTGCAGAGGAATGAACCAATTTACAAGCATAGCTTTGTAAGCCCTGATGTAGGAACATTCAAGTTTCATAACACCACTAGATCTGCTAGCTAAGTTGAGTGCAAATACAGTGCACAAATCAGAACCCAGACAGGCATCTACTGCACTTCATCTAAGGCCATCACTGTCCAAAAGCATTGCAGGATATCATAAGTTTGGAGTGTGCTCAACTGCTGTGGAGCAATGGAAGCCTGGTATCATGGAGGGCAGGCACAGCTGAGGAGCTGTGCAAATGTTAGAACAAAATGGCAAATTAAACAGGCCTGAAAAATGAAGAAAGGAAAAGAAGAAAGGATGCCAAATCTGTAGGACTTATTTAGCAATTCCCCAGTCACTAACTCTATTAGTGCTATTTATTTTCAACTAAAAAGATGGCTTTAAAAAGACCAATTTAAACTTTCTGGAGGAAGATAATTGTCTTCTGTGGAAGAAAAAGTATAGTCCATAAAAAGAAAGCTGACTCATATTTTCACATTAAGTGGTTATCAAGTTATGGCACCAGTAAACACACCACTTCTTTAGTTATTAGGGTGACAGTGGGACAGCTTCTCATGTCAGAAAAATTCACTGAACCACACGGCAAATTAGGTAATTCCCCATTAATTTTATCTCTTGAAAGAAATCTTAGGGTTGCTGAAGATATCTCACAGAACTGACAGTATTTTTACCTGACTACACCTGACTCCCCAGCCAATTCAAAGAATTAGGATTTTTTTTAAAGAAAACAAACAGAAAAGCATAACCCAAACTTCATTGATGTCTGAACCAAAACAGGGAAGCACAAATATAATTATGCCCCAATAAACTCAGTGCTGTTTTAAGGAAGAATACTGTTACAATATTAGAAAAAATCCTCTCCTCCATAAAATATCTCAGCATTTCTTTGAGTTACCTTTCTTTTACTTTCTTCATCAGGTGGCAGCATTTCTAAGTTTATTTTTGTCATAAAATGCTTTGTCTCCTTCTGAGACATTGCAGTGAAGTTGTTTTTTCTTACTTTTATATTAATTCTTCCTTCTCTGGCATACCTCAAAATCATTTACAATAACCACACTGACCACTTTGCAAGAGGGAACAGAGGTCTCTTATACTGCAGTTGTGCTAACCATGCAAGATGTCTCGTTTTAAATACGATGGTTTTTATCCTACATACCAATCTACCACATCTACAAACATAAGGAAAAAAACATTCAGTTGGTGTTCAGAAGCACTGCAAAGGACATGGATTTGTACACTGCTACAAATGCCTGCTTTAAGAACAAAAGCATTGTTTCTATCTTCAGAGTCCACTGGCTGAACAAGTGCTCATGTTATGCACAGACCAGGATCTAATATCGGTGTTCACTCTCCATTTCCAAGCCTGTACTCTACTGGAAGTTAAAAAAACCAAAACAAACAAAAACAAAAAACAAAAAAACAAACAAAAAAAACCCCAAAACAAACAAACAAACAAACAAAAAAAAAAAAAAAAAAAGAAACAAAAAAAAAAAAAACCAAACCAAACCAAACCCAAAAAAAAAACCACAAAAAAAAGAAACAAACAAACAAACAAACAAAAATAAAAAACAAACCAAAAAAAAACAAAAACAAAAACAAAAAAAAAACAAAAAAAAAAACGAAAAAAAAAGGAATATGCTCAGGATAATGAAAAGAAAAAAAAAAAAGTACAATCAGAGGTATGATAAAATAGCTTCTCAAGAAGAAGATTTAATAACCCAAAATATTCCAGCCTGGAAGAGGGAACAGCTATGACAAACACAGGAAACCATGAATGTCATGGAGAGGATGCACAGATAACAATAATTTGCCATTTCTCATAACACAGACATTGAAAAGCATAGAATTAAAAAAAAAAAAAGGTAACAAGATTAAGGAAGTATTGTCACACAAAAGTTCTGGAACTCAGCCACAGGCTGCTGTGGCCACCTAAGTATTCAGAAAGTATTTAAATCCAGACATGCTTAATACCTGAGTAACACACATTGCAATGTGAGCCTCGGTAACTACTGACCACTGAGTCAGAGGGATGGGCTGAGGAGTCCCTGAATCCTCAGCCACTGGAAACTGTGAGGATTCAGCTCTGCTCTGTCCTTGGATTTTTTCCCTACACCTCTCTCCCTGTCCAAAGGGGTGGGACATGGGCTTATAAATCCATGCACCTTTGGCCCAGAACTACCACATTTAATACCTGTGTCAAACGAAGGAAATTAAAACTTAATCCCAGTTTGCATCTCATAATGCCAGGTGGGAATGCAAAATCAGAGGGGCCAAATGCTCAACAATCACAGAGTAGTCTGGTAGGTATTTAGGTGATTCTGTTTTATTAAGTCTTAAAGATGTGACAAGAAAAAATTGCAGATGCAAGGCTTCCCCCACCACTGCAACACCCCTTCTGAATGGATTGATTACCATCTGATCTGATTAGCATCACTATGACTTGTCATGCTCACGACTGAGGCAACAGGAAAACTGCAATAAAGCTCAAGTATGTTTCCTCAAGGATTTCAGAAAGCCTAATGAATCCTAGTGCCTACACTTCAACCAACTTTAGATATATTTATGTCAAAAAACATATGACTAGTAGGGCTAAAGCATAACTGAGATCCATCTACAGTAACTACAAGCCACAACAACTTATCAGATTTGTATTGCTTCTGCTATCCATTTCCTTCCCCTATTTTGTGTCTCAAAGCTCTATTTCACTTGTAGTGCAATAAAATAAAATAAAGGACTAATACAGCTAAAGTAGCTTTCTAGACTTCAGCAAGAGTTAGCATTTTTCTTCTTGAATTGTTCTAAATTAGTATTTTGCTATGTTTTGATCTTCAAAACCCACTAAATACTGACATTTAGGGCTGCACTGTGCAAAGCCATCCCAGGTCAAGTTCCACCTTTCCCAATGTTCCAATGAAATCTGCAGGATGCGAATCTGAGCCAAATCATCCTCTACAGACATGACAGAACTTCCCACCACTGTACTTTGCCCTTTGAGTGACATGATCAGCATTAGTAAGCAGCATCAAGTTACAAATTTTCTTTTATGTAAATGGTAGGTATGGTGCAATAAAGTGCAGAAATAATTTAAATATAAGACTGGCTTTCCAGAAAACAATTAGGACAGCTAACAAATACTTCTTAAAAATCATGCTGGCTTTAATTTCAAAGAAAAGACAAAAAACTCACTAGGATGCTATTCATGCTCATGGCACCTGAAACTTTTAGCTAAAACTTATCTTTAAGGACTGGACTTACAGGAATAATGTGAAACTTGACTGCAAAATGTTCTCAGGTGAAAGGAAGAGGAACACAGACATTATAGGTGATAATACTTGTGCAAATATCTCATAAGGGCAGGTAGTTAAGAAAAAAGGCAAACTGAGTCTGGAATTCACAGGCAGATACACACCACTGGGGATGGGTAAACATTACTGCCTTGCAATACAAACTCACTGGAAACTCCACACACAGCCACACCTCAGAAAAATAAATTTCATCTGGAGCAGGTGTGAGAGGACGATTGAGGTGATCAAGAAACTAAAGAGTCTCTCATGCTACTGTGGGAATAGAAAAATAGAAAGAAAAGTGTACATTATTGTTATTATTCAGGGCCAGAGAGTGGATGAGGTTCTGACCAATCTGGTCTAGTGAAAGGTGTCCCTGGCTCACGGCAAAGGGGTTGGAACAAGATGCTCTTTAAAGCCCCTTCCAACCAAAACCATTCTATGATTCTATCTAAAAGTAAAATTGGAAGGAAGGGCATCAATAAAAGTAGATGATAAAAGGTCTCCTTAGTCTAATAGACAATAAAATTACATGGATGAAACAGTATAAAATACTATGAATTAACCTTTGACGGGAACTTGGAAAGGCTTTAGACATTTGAGGAGAGATTTTAGTCAAGCCTTTCAGCTGGCAGAAGAGACAAAATGTCATTTCAGATGTAAACAATTTACCCGTAATGTCTTATTACCAGTTTTATAATTTAATATTACATTCATTTCCTTTGGTTAAAGCTTGATTATGCCTTTTTTACTCTACTATTTCTGTCTCATGCTATTGATACCTTGCACACCAGCTACTGCAAAACCTCCAGGAACTACTTTATCCTCCTGACACTTTCAGATAGGAAAAAGTCTTTGATATGAGCTCATTAGTTGATAGTTTTAATACTGCATCTTTGAGGAAAAACTGGTCTGGGCTGCTCTATCAGTTTTTTAATGTCTTTTTTGCATATAAATTTAAAAACCAGAGTGTCTTTTGATAGAGTTCATATGCCATGGTGCAGAATTCCAAAGCAGGTTTTTTTGAGCATGCAGTATATATCTTCATCTTGTGCAAATAAGAAATCCCTTACAAGTACCAGCCAGAAAGATTCTGCAGAAGAATAAAGACCCCAAACAGCACCTAAGCTGTCCCTCAGGACCGGGGGGTTTGCAGAGACAAATGTCTGCTCTCACAGCAGCACCACAATGAACTGTGTGTGTCTCTGCCTCCTTGCAACCTGCCAGTCTCCATAGTTACTTGGTGCTGCCACACAAACACACATGGAGCTGGGGAGGACTGAGATAGCAACCAGCTCTTTTGAAGCATTTTCAAAACAAAGCAGCTTCTTTCTTCATCCATTTCCACAGCAGAAAATAGCTTGCTTTGATTTAATTTTCTTTTTTCATGACAAGAATATTAAAGAAAAGCAGAGCTAATTAAATACTTCTTTTGCATCGTATTCTAAATGCTTTGACTCTTTGAATATTGAATGCAAAGTGTCATATGTGGGGTGCAATACTTTGCAATTCTGTTAATCTGCAATGCAGGAAGGCACAGTCCCTGCTGGGCACCTAACGGCAACCACCAAAGCTTCTGAATAGGTGAGACAGCCTTAATTGCAGTCTGTAGGCTCCGTGCCCCGGGTTAATTTCTAGAAGTACATCAAAACACTGAACTCAGTACCCTACAGCTGTGAGTACAAGGTGGAGAGGGCACAAAGAGCTCTGCCTCTCGCTGCCAAGCACGACTGACCGCGGGAAGCTTCGCTTTTACATATTCACTTCTGACTCTCACTGCAACCTCAGCCAGTACCTCTCATTAGAAACCACATCACTGATCAGAACATGTAGTACACAGGGGATCAGTCTTAATTCTCTCTTCTAGAAACACATTTTTCTGTCTGTTGATCCCAGCTGAGACTCTGACTAAGCATCCCAAGTTGGGGTGACGTATTATTACTGAACACTACACAGATCAAGTCTGTACACAACAGCATCTACATGAAAAGGTATTTCTAATCCATCCAGAGCAGTAATACTTAGGTGGGGCACATTAAGAGTTCTAGTTATTTTTGTGCTAAGTAAGACCAAGCAGTTACACCCTTCTGCTGGAACCACAGTAAGCATTGCTCATTCAAGAAATCCTTGCTAACAAACAAGGGAAGGAAGACAATTGTTTCAGTCCCAGGCTGCCAAATTTCCAGGAGATGTCAGCCACATTATACAATCCAAGTTCTCAAACAAGGTACATTTTGAGGCATTCTTCCTTCAACAACTGCTCTTTGACTGGAATGTGTTGATCTACAGCAGTGTGCTTAAATGGTCTTTCACACAAAAATGAGGACACGTGACCTTAAAGGCATACAAGCACATTACTGAGGGCAGATGAACCTTGCAAAGAAGCACATGCAAGTGTTTAGAGCCACAGTCCCCATACACAGTGTCCTCTTCCTATCCCTCTCAGCCTGCTGTAAGCACAAGTGTTCCCAGTTCCCATGACATGCACAGCCAAACACCAAGCACACAGAAAAGCACTTCACAGGCTGGCCTGAGCTTCCCAGGTAAGCACAATCCCACCAAGCACAGGTTCTCAAGACATCATTTTATTTCAAGTAACGGTCCACAGTGTTTCTGGATGAAAGGAATAATCAGGCAAACTTCAAACCACGGTGTATTGCTTTTTTGGTTTCTTTGTTGTCTTGGTGTGGTTTTCTAAAGGTTGAAAATCTGAAAGAGTTTTGCATTTTATGCTGATATTCCTTAAATCTCCTAAAGACTGTATTTTCACTTCTGTTTGCTAAAGTGATTTTCACTCTTGTGTAGTTTGCGTGTTTTCTGTGTAGTTCACAAAAAACTTTATGCTACATAAAATATTCTTTCTTGTCTACAAACACAGACTTCTAAAGTCATTTTATTTATAGAGACCAGAATTAAGAGAGCAGAAAACCATTTTACTTTTGATTTTATTTCAGGGGGCTTTTCACTTATTTCACTAGTGGGAGGTTGTCCCTCTGTACATGAGCTACCTGCCTGTATGAACTGGAAAATGAAAAACTGAAAGTAACTGCAGGGCACTCACGAAAACGTTCCACCCAGCTGGGTACATACCAAGGCAAATACAGCCTAGGAAATGAGGAAGAACTGTGAGTAGTTTATCCTCCTCCTAGCTTTTCAAATTATAAGCTATTCTAACTATCATGCACTCAAATAACATTTCAAGCTTTTCTTCCTAACTATGAAGCTTCTGAAAAAAATAAAATATGTTCTCAAGCCAGTGACTTCTGAGTCAGAGCCTTACATGCTGCTGTAAGGGACATTCAGACATTCAGTTCACCCTGATTGCAAAGTGGCTGGGCTTCCTTTATGTGAAGGAAGAAGTCCAGATGGCTACAGAAAAAATCTCTAGGCTCTAAGCTAGGCTGTTTCTCTCCCAGCATAATAATGAGAATGTAAGAAACTTTCTTCCTCTAGCTTTCTCAGACATGCCATGCTACAAGAACTTTCACTCAGGTGGTTTTTCATTGGGTTTTGTTCTCATATTGCTGGAAAAAGTGTAAAGAACCAAGCTGAGTTCTGCAAAGGTGGAAGGAAAGAGGGAAGGAAAGAAGGGGGAGAGAGAGAGAGAGAGAGAGAAAGAGAGAGAGAGAGAAAGAGAGAAAGAGAGAAAGAGAGAAAGGGAGAAAGGGAGAAAGGGAGAAAGAGAGAAAGAAAGAGATGCCAGTACAGATGTGTTCTGGTGATTATATCAATCTGCCTTAGATACTGATTGTGCAGTTGTGTTCACATGGATAAGCTCACATGTGCTCTCAATCCTTTCTTTGGTCAAATACCACATTTCGTTACTTGGCTTATATGTTTTCTGGCAAAAATTGACCACTGATCCTGACTAATAATGAATATCATGCTTTTATTTTGTTTAAACTATATTTCTTCAAAGCTACTGATTTATGCAAAAGTTCTTTGGGAAGCGTAAAGCCTCTGGCATTCTCCAAAAAGCCAAATAAGCTAAACTGAGAAGAATGGAATGTAATTTTCATCCTTTCTGAAGTCTACCTTGTTTAGTTGTTCAGTATATAAATTAAACTACTTCATTCTAACAGGAATATGTTTAGTTTAATTCTGATTAATTTCTTTATACATTTAAACAAATATTTTATAGGTATTCCTAAAGTGTATTTTTAGCACATAAAGCCCATCAAGTAATTTCCAATATAGTTCCCATGTATATATAGAAAAATTACTCACAGCTCCTCAGTCCTCAAGTGTTGTTTTATACCAGTCAGATGCCACCAGTTGCTTTCAAGAAACTGTATTTAAGTTTCTTATTATGGAATGTCAACCTTTACATAATTACTATTTTATAATACCAATAAAATCTGGATGTTATAGCAGTGTGGTATACATAAGGGTCAAAGGCTTCTTTCATAAGCAAAAAGCACAAAATACTCTGTGGCAAGAGGGATTAAAGTATAATGAACTTAAAATCAATGACTCCTGTACAATTTAAACGGATCAAAAGTTTCAAGCTGTGGCAACCATAAACTAAAACTTTTCTAGGTAAGAGATGAACAAGATGTGATATTGACAGGTAACTGACACCACTGACTCTGTGAGCACTCACAGCTCTAACAGAAGGATGAAATTTAGATCCCTTCTCATTTTACTTCTGTGAAATTTCATTTCCACTGGGGGGGATGGGATGTGTGAATTGATTTTGTAAAGTTCCATGCTTTTCCAAATGAAAGAGTATGAAACACATTGTTGATTCTGGCACTCCAAACACTATTAACACAAGTTTCCACACAGAATTTGTATCTTTTATACACCTTGAGACTTTGATCAAAAGCTAAGAAAGGTCATCCTAAGCCCCCCAGCAAATATAAATGGAAGTCTCTTGAAATGCATAAAAATACTTTATCTGATGTTGTACTGAGATCTCCAGCTAGTCAATTCTAAGTAGAGAAGAACATCTTTTGAAAAAGAACAGAACAAGTACTATGGAAAACAGGTCTTCCTTGAATATTATACTGTGGGAAGACATTCCCAACACTGACTCCATCTGCAAGTCACTATAAAGGGTTCCTATTCTTGATAGCTAAAGCAATCACAAGTCTAGTTCTGAAAAGATCCAGAAACCTTTTCTAATCCTGCCAAAAGACAAACTGCCAAAACGCTAATCTAAAATTCTTTAGATATCAGTGGTCACAGCCACTATAGCAAGTCATTTGGCACAGCAAGAGCAGAACAACATCAAAGTACTCTGTGCTGAGCCTTCCCATCTATACTGTGTGCAGCTCAGGAATTTTGTTTCAGACTGTATCTAGCCTGATTTCCTGGACCAAACATGCTTTGAAGCTGTTAGGAGAGTCAAACCCAGTGATTGATTCTTATACACTCCTTGGATCCAAAAGGCCATTTGGTGCACACCTGGAATGGAGGTTTTGGTTAGCTTCCTCCAGAAGAAACCCAGCTCCTGAAGAGTAAAATCCTTATGCAGTAGGTGGGGGCATTGTCTTCAAAACTGGGCCACTGCTTTGAACCAAAATCCTAACAGAGAGGCAGGCAGGTACCTACTACTGTCTTGATTCTTTAGGCTTTTTATCTACATATAAACTTCCCTCCTTACACTTCTTTTCTGGATTAAGTTTGTAGCTCTCAGTCCTCCCTTAGAATAACCAATATTTTTCCAATTATTACTTTTTCCTGACAAACTTTTTACAGTAACTTTTTTTTTTCTCTAAAATTTGTGCACTCAAATGAGATAAGTGATTTTTATGCAGTATTTCTATTACTCTCAGATAACACTTCCTTTTTTCTAACAAATATTGCACTCATCAAGTTCAACATCCATTAGAAAGAATTTTTGTCTTACAAGGCAATTATTGCTTATCTGGACATTTTATTAAAATGCTCCATTTCCTTCAGCAGCTGTGTACAGGGTGATCACATGTAAACTACATGTTACCACATCATTAGATGATGCTACACATGAAGAGATATTCTTGAAACATTAATTTCTGTCTTAGGTGTCTACTTTTCTCAAAAGCAATTTTCTGAAGTAGCTTAAAATTTCACGGATATGAAGTCATTACCTCACCCACTACCAAGTGCATATGCACATAGAAACCTCATCGTTTTCTGAACCCAGGTCAAGAAGGGTCCTGGTGTTTCTCTCACTGAGTTTCTGCTTGCCCTGTCCCACATTCAAACCCTACATGAAAATTTGAGGTGTCCAGAGAACACCATGCTTGAAGGAATGCCTCTGTGCCATGGCACAGAGTCCTGCTCTCAACAGGACATGGGGATCAGGAAGCTTATCCTTAGTCATTGGCATCAAAAGCTTCAGCCCAGTGCTAATGGCCTGAAGTGAGCCACTAATGGCAGTCTCTGCCTTTCACTTTAGAGTGGCACTACTTCAAAGAAGCTTCCTGAAAGAAATATAAGGGGGTTTTTATTTCTAGAAATTATGCTGTTAATAACCTTTTTTGCTGACAGCTATGACTTTAGTTATCTGTTCTTAAATGCTGAAAAGGTAGTCTTTGAGGTTCTCCAGAAGTCTCAGGTGTCCTATGCCTGCTACCCATGAATGCTTTTGCCAGTGGCAAGCCCTACCAGGCTTGTGTGATTGATGAAACTTTCCTCAAATATGTTAAAAAGTAAAGCTTCAGTCCAGGGTCCTGGGACTGGCGAGTCCTCAAAACACAAGGCGTTCCTATCATCCCAGCATGACTCAACTTGCTGTCCAAAAAACAGATCCAGCAGCCTTTGATCTTCAAAGATGACAGGGAACAGCCTCTGAGGCAGCCAAATGCGTCTTTCTGCATTACCAGATTGCTACAGAGACAGGCAGATGGGTGGAGCAGCCTCCATGCTCCTACCATAGAAGCAGCCCAGCTCTGTGTTAAATTAGAGCAGAATCAAGCAGTACGTAAAGCAAGTGGGAGAAGAGATCCCAAATTCAGCTGTGCAGCTGCTAGGTGGGACCACCCTGTTCATACACACATCCAAGAGACACTTGTTTGGCTACAAAGAAGTCAAGAAAGCCAGTCACAGACATGGCAGGCACACCTGGACATGGAATAACCTGCTTCAAAAGGACCTTTCATAAGCGACCTAGCTACATCCCACATTTGGAAGTATTTTAGCACATCTGTGTGAACCTTCTGTTCTCAGGTCAACTGTTACAAGAAATCACATGCACAAATGATGAAAGCTTTACTGCAACTGAAAGTAAAAATCTCTTACCTCTCCAAATGCACCTCTTCCAATCACTTTTATAATTTCAAAGTCATCTCGATGGAGCTGCATTTCCTTTACCAATTTTGTAAATGGTTTTGCTGTTTAACAAAAAAAAAAGAAAAAGAAAATTCAATTATAAAGAGAAACATCGCAAGCCAACTCAAACCGTAGGTCAAAAGTACTCACTGTATACCCAGAGCAACAGCAGATTTTCAGCTATTAAAACTACAGAGGGGGAAAAAAAGCTAATTACACTATTTAATTAACAGTTAAATTTTTTTAGAAGTTCAATTGCATTAATGGGTCTGCCTTGCTGCTAGTAAGAATACAGAGCAAAGTGGTCTTTCAGAAGGATTTCCCCCCCTTTCTTTAGGGTTTTGTGAATCAGTGAAGGACCATGTGAAAGGGAGAGCTCATTCATTACTGGTATACCCTGTGGACAATCTGTCCTACCCTGCAGGTACTAGATTAATTCTCTTCTTAAGTGGAGTGCAGCTTTAGTTTTTATTATTTCAGCTAGTACCAGCTTAAGCTTTAACAACCCAATCTCAAGAGATAGCTGTCTCTACTCAACAGCAGCGAAACTATTTCCCACAAGATCTGTGGCTAATTTAAGGTTTTTACTTTGAACTATCTTTTCTGCTAAGCAACATTCACAAGATCTCAATTAGACCACGCACTGAAGGACTGCAGTCTAAAAAGATGTCCAGCAATTAACTAACACACACTTATTTTGTTCTGATGGTCCCACTTTCTCAAAATATTTGGTGGATAAATTCCACTATACCTGCAGATTCATCAGTTTTCTCCTCTCCCAGATCCCATTCAGAATACTTTATTTATTTCTAGCATATCACAGCATGTGGATCACTATTTAGATAGAATGTTTGCTACAAGTCACTACTCTGAAGACCAGATCAATAAGAAAAAACAGTGGTGCAAGTGCAAGCAAACTGCACAAGTATGAGTTTGCACAAGCACAGCAGCAGTTCACTCTTCAAACTAAGCACAAAAAGATTGCTGCTCTTCACCTCATCACAAACACTATTAGACTAGAAAGACCAAAGTTTGCCAACACGTGTATTTTTCCTATCTCCAACTGAATAAAACATCACAGAACTGCTACTTGTAATTCAGCCCAGACTCCTGTTTTACCTCACCTTACATTATGATTAAGCCAATAAGTTATTAGCCAAAGAGGGGTCAGTGCCTTGATGGGGTATTTCAGATGCTAACACAAACAAATCAAACCTTACAACCACACAGAGATACAGAAATCTGAACTGGAGACTGAAAATTTCATTATGAAGTTTAACTAAGAATGCCTGAAAACCTCTCAGCAAAAACTGTTAACTGCTAAAATAATGAAGAAACAGCTGTACTGAAGAACAGCCATGCTGCTGCTTTGTATTTAGGAGGGTGCTACTGAAAAGGCTTCCTCCAGAAGTAATATCCCTTTCACTGAGAGTTCTTGTCTATCCAAAATATGAAATTTAAAGCATGAGACACTGCTAGATCTTCTGCTAGACTCTCTCTTTCAGCTGGGCAGAAATGCCAATGACACTCTCCCTCACCACAAAGTCACTGAGACTATCACCTCAAACCCAAAATCATTTCCACCAAACTTCCCCAGCAGCACCACCTCAAACCAGTTAGAGACCTTACCAGTCCAATCAGACACCTGCACAAGTCATACACCACAGCTGTCAGCACTAGTATTATCAATTGTTTTGCAAGGTTCTCTCACCTCCTTCCCATCAAATGAGCACAGATGGAGGAAACACAACTGCACACAAGAAATAAACATGAAAGTTCCCTTATTAAGTATGGGTTTGCTACTACAGAATGATGGTCATTGAGCTAAGTTTGCAGAACAACAGATTCTGTTGCTAAAATTCAAGGGGAAATGAAATGCAGTATTTAGTTCTGGAGGACACTAACCCAATAATAACTTTTGTTTTAAATAAATAGCAAATTTTAGCAATAATTCTAGTAAGTAAACAGACTATCAAAATCAGAGAATCACAGAATGATTTGGGTTGGAAAGGACCTTTAAGATCATCTAGTTCCAAGCCCTCTGCCATGGGCAAGGACACCTTCCACTAGACCGGGTTGTTCAGTCTCATCCAGCCTGACCTTGAACATTTCCAGGGATGGAACATCCACAACTTCTCTGGGCAATAAAATAATTGGTTTAAGTATAAAAAGCCTTGCTGCTTTGTAAATCCATCACAAGCAACTTTCAAAGCCAGGAGACACAAACCTAATAAAGGTTAAGTTGGCTTGTACACTCAAAAAAACCCCAAACACTTAAATCTCACATTTCTGCTGACTGGTGACAAAATATTCTGTTATTTAATCTACAAATTTCCCCACTTGGAAATGCATCAAACTTCACACCACTAAAACTAAAATTCAGTTTAGAAATGCGTGAAGTTGTATAACAGCAGGTTAATTTGATTAGTTTTGTATTTTAATATTAATAAATTTTATGTATTGAGCACAGCACATACTTAAGTTTCAGTAAACAGAAACACAGTCAGCAGGGAAGGGCATTATTGCCATCTTTCTAGAAATTGTATCCTTGAAGAAGGAAGGATGAGCAGCCCTCATTTTCTTGACCAACATTTCTGATAAAATGTACAAGAGTCCTAGGTTGGTCCTGCTTTTTCCATCTCAATTGGTCAACTGAAGTACTAGTTAATAAAATTAACTGGTTTAACATATGTAAATAAAAGAAATAATCACTCCCAGATGGAAGTTACTATTTTTACAAGCCACTGGTACACTAAACTAATGTTTTCTTTTAGTATTTAGCAAGTGTTGGTGTTCAGAAATACTGCAGCTTCCGTGGTCTCTGTCTTAGGAAGCTCCAAACATGAACATTTGAATGTACAGAAAAAAATTTAACTTGGCAGGACTTCCCCTGAACTGGAAAAATTCCAAGTCTTTGTCAAGGCATCTAAGATTCCTTAGAAGTAAATATAACTTGAATATAAAACTGAGTGTCAACAGAATCTAATGATCACAGAGACTACAAGAGCAGTTATAGAACAAATCAGAGCTCACAGGAAGCAACGGCCAGTAATTTATTTAAACTGATATATACTTTACTGGCATTTTGAAGTAGAACCCTGTTTACACCAGAAGGTGTCCTGCTGCATTTAAGTACTGGATTCCACAATTTCTATCTCTTAGGAAGTTAAACCAAAAAATATTTCCAGTTGCATTCCTGCAGTTGTCCCAGGGGGCTGCTGTTCCTCAGCTGCAAATATGCAGATCAGTAGCATGCACAGAACTGGCAAAATTGAGTGAGTAGAAACTTGCACCAGAAAGCAGCAGATACAGACTGTGTCCACTGTGCTTGCCAGAACAATGCCAAGTGATTTATCACTGCATAACTGGTAAGAGATACAGCGTTTCCCTTTATACATCCCCATTTGATAAACAGGGAACTCAAACCAAACTATCTCCATATACTGGAATGAATAATTACTTTTGATCCTAATATTGAAGGCAGAACTTATGATCTGGAGTTGATTTAATCCTTAATGAAAGTATTTCATCCTGGCAAACAGAAGCATTAGCTGTACTGGGGGTTTTGTTGGCAGTGATTACTGAATTTTGTTATATATACACCCTGTTGTCAGGGTAACATTAGCTGCAAGTAATTGCAAGAGTTTGTTTATTCATGACTGTAAGGATGTAGTAAGAATTTGGGGTAGGCATTCTATGTGCAGTATTTTTGTATGCACCACTGCCTTCTCTCTCAAGCTGATTTTGCATTATTGTACTTATTCTTGTTTAAAAGAAGGGTGTTTTCTGTAACGTCAGGCAAGGAAAGAAAACCAAACCCAAACAAGTTATTTTCAGAAGCCAAGTAATGTATGCTCTCAAGAAAATAATACGAAACAGTAACAGTTGATGTTTTGATTCACAATGAGAAGTGAAATGCCAGCATTTATTTATTTCCTCATTGAAAACCAGGGTACATTTGAAAGACATAATGCTCCACACATAAATTCTATTCTGATCATACTGTCCTCTTCCACTGATAGACGGGATTAGAATATTTTGTTTACACAAAAAGAAAGCATCAATTTTAATACCTTGAAATATAATTTAAATGTTTTACAGGTAAATAGGTTTGTGATTTAGGTTTGAGAGCTGGTGCATCTACACTGCAGTCAATCTGTATTATGCCACCATCAGAAAATATTTGGAGGCAGTTTCAGAATGACTGAAAGCTGCAGGAAATTCCAGTGGAGATGATCTGACACAGCAGACTGGCCATTCTGCACTGCTACCCCAGGAATGGGTGCATGTCAAATTTCCTCTCATTTCTGAAAGCAGGTCAGGGAAAGATGGCAGTGTTATCAACATCACCCTCATAAAATAATAGGTCAATTCTTCTCACCTAAAGTGTGATTAAAAATGAAAAGTGTCAAGGTATGTTTTGAATTTCTACCTTCTGTTCATATTCTGGATCATTCCATTTATGTCGATAATTTACCATCTGGAATCACAAAAGCTAACACCCTTACACTGCAATTGGCAAAAGACAACCTGCTGGATTATGATCACTGCTGCTTCTGTGGTGGAGTTACCCCAGGATTCTTGTTTGAGGACTCCTCCAAATTTTGATAGGCAATACAAATTTCCAGAAATTCACAAAAATCTCTTAGCTGAATCTGTCAAATGTTCAAGGACACCTGATACCTGTTTTGTATCATTGTCAGCTCCAAGTTTTAAATAAATGTGACAACTGCAAGAAAATAATACAGACTCACAATTTAGGTTGAAAAGGACTAGCTGCTCAAATCCCCTGCTCAAATCACAGGCAACATTGATTTCAGACCAGGTCACTCATGGTTCTGCCTAGTCAGGTTTCAAAAACTTCCAGGGATGGAGACTCCATAGGCTCTGTGGACAACCTATTCATATAATAGGCTGTTTACACCAGATAGTTTCACAGTTCAGAACTGATCCTGTAAGTGATTTGGGGTTTAAGTCATTATATAACATGATAATAACATTCAGGTGGATCTACCCTGAAGGTATGTCCAAACTGTCTGGTCAGACAGAAATTCATCTGCCACCATGCTCCCTTTATCTCCTCATCCCCTGTACAAAACATTGTGGTAGGAAACTATGTGAATTGCAAAATATTAATGTCAGGGAAAAAACAAAATGACGCAGATAACTGTCTGTGGAGCCACACTCCCACCAGGCAGATCCAGTATTTTATTTAAGATGTTTTCTTTGGAGGAAGAACATGAAAGGGCAGCAATTTTTACCATTTTCCTCAGCCATCCCTCTTAACTTACATTCTAGAAATCAAGTAACTTGTGTGCCCTTTGTGCACCCTTTTCAAAGAAACAGCGCTCCTATGATATTGCTACTAAAACAGCAGGCTGGCAGGTTTAACAAGCTAGTGCTTGTATACATGTCTTGGGAGATACCCACACCCAGGTAGCCCCAACCTGCTTACTAAGGTGATAAATACCTGTTACAACCCACACTTGAGTTTTAAAGAAGTACAATCCTCTTGTATCAGATTGTGAAATTTCCCCTGTATTTTAGAAATGCAATTTTTTTTTCTTCTTCCATCCTATGCTGACTCCAGTTTTAATTTTTCTAAATACGGAAAAATTGCTTCCTTTTTCCTCTGTTGACCTGTTTCCTTTTACTGTCTACCCCTATGAATGCTTTTTTTCAGTCTGGTTTCCTATGGAAATAAGGTGTGTGTGCTCACCCTGTTGGGCATTCTGAGGCCATTCCTCTCACCCAGTACTTTTTGATCCCAATAAAGACCCTGCATATCCCCTTTACCAAATTTCACTGAAGTTGTCCAAAGATAGCAAGTTACTACAAGTTTTATTTTAAAAATGGCAGTGAATAGGAGACACCCACAGTATCACCTCTGCTAAGGGAAAGGTGGCAGCAGGAACAGAGCAGTCACCTGCTTAGCTGGCAGCCAGCACACACCCAGGTGTGTGCAGACATACCTCACTGTGCACACTCATGCAGGGACAGTGGGACAATACTGCACAGAAGAGGGAAGAAAGGAAGTGTGCAGCAGAAAAGAGAAGGTCATGCAGTGGGAAGGGCAGTTATTCCACTCATCCTAGTAAAGCTGATAAATACAAGTTCACAGGAAGACAAACTTCACCAAAGTTCTGCTGTTTACAAGTCAAAGGTGACACATTTTCTGTTGGGCCTTTGACTTCTGCCATGCCCTCCCTCCTGTTTTTATGGCATACATACACTTCACTTACTCTGTGTGCCTCTTGCCCAATGATCCAATTCTTCATCACTCATCAACATCCATTGGGCCAATGCAGTGGTGCAAGACTTGGTTATCACTACAATGACACAAACTCCACTGGCTTTAAAACCAGGGAAGCACAACCTGGTTACCTCTTACAGTGCCCTTGCAGAACAGCCTGTTGCTACAACTCTGCTTCACACGCTGTCAGAGTCTCTTTATTCTTGAACAAGGCCAGCCAGTTTTACAGTGGCTGGTACTGTTCTCTTGTAACAGTATTACTGGCATTTACTAAAATGCCAGTAGAAACAGACATACATGAACACAATAGCAAGAAAGTCTGAGTCTTACTGAGGCTGATTTTTCAAGACAGAAGGTGGTAACCAATTATTCAGTTAAATATCAAATTGTTTGTCTTTGTTATACAAATAAAGCCTTCAAACTTTCCGAAGAACTATTGCACAAAGATATCCATTTGCAGCCAGTTACAGATTCTTCTTCATTATATGAAAGTTTTCTGACATACATAAAAGAGCATTTGAGCACCCTCAATCAGGTACTTTGCTGACACTTAAAAGAAATATGAATTTGGATAACATTTGGATTTGATAATTACATGCAAAACCCCTCAAAGGTTTAAAAGGATAAAAACATCACATAAAAATTTTAGGCATATACCGAGTGTTTTTAGCTTCTGCATCTTGCTCCATAACTGGCTTTATCAGTTACAGAACTGATTGTGGCATTTGAAATTTGTACACTAGGCTGTGATAACTGCATGAAAAATTTATCACTAAGCTAAAGGCTAATGGCATTGGGAAATGCTTTCACGAAATATATCAAGTAGTAGTTCTGACGTTGACCCTATTAGTGTTGCTAAATTTGCCAGCAGAAGAGCAAGGCATTTACCTTGAAACATCATGTGTTCACTGCTCCTCTTTTTGTGTGGCAAGCCCTAAAAGCGAGTGCCACACAGAAGGATTCAATCAGCAGCAATATGCCAGCTTGCTGATGAATGTTACCACAAACACTTAATAGCTGGCTATCTGCCTGCCCAGCCCATTCACTGCTTTCCATGCTTACAATGAAAGGACATCCAAGATAATAATACTCAAGGTTTGTACAGACAAGTACTGAGGAACACACAGATGGTTTCCAGTAGTCCAAGGGACAAAATACATTCCCAGTTTAATTCCTGCCAAGGCCACTGCATGCCTTTGAGAACTAAACAGAAACGGAGTTCTAGCAGGTGAGAGGAAGTAAGGCTCACACACCAAATCACTATTTGTTGTACTCATATATATGCAAGATCTTTCTTTACCAAAGGAAAAATAATAGGTGAAATAAAAACCACATGCCAGTCAGACCATGGTATGTGCTAGTACTACAAGGGATGCAAGTACAAGGAGAGGAGGCTTCCATTGGTATCAAACAGAGGATGAAACTCACACTTCCCAATTTCTCATTTTATTCATGTTACTGTCACCAAATGATCCAAATTTAGGGAATTACACCTTGGCTTCTACAACAAATTCAGGGAGGGTTTGCCTTATTTATTTATTAATACTGAAGTTGACCTTGGAAGATGAAACTGTTAGTTCTAACACTGAAGAAGAATGTGACTGTAAGTAGCACTGATTTCACGAAAGCCGAAAGTGATTTACTATGCACACAAACCCAGTGAAGCTTCAAAAAACACAGTATTTCAGGATGCTGCTGTCAGGACACAGACTTTTTTAAGCAGGAAGAAAGACTGGACAAGAAAATCTGCACCTTTATAAGCATTCATAAGGGCATTTCAGAAAACACTGAGCAGTTTGGGATTATAAATTCTAGCCCAACTCTCATAAGAGAATGAAGAAAGCCCTTAGAGAAACAGTGCTCCTGACTGCACTGGGTAGTCCAGTTTTTCATTCCTCTTTCCAACTTGCTACATTTGTTTGGGAGAGGAAAAGCTGCCATGCTTCTCTAACCTTTTCCTAAGCTTTTCCCAAAGATTCCCAGTTCTTCTATCAGACTACACACCACCCTGATGATTCCCTGATAGTCCATCAGCCTCTTCAGCCTCAGAACCCTCACTGACTAAAGTACTGAGGAGAAGTCCAACAATATCTGCAAGTGGGCACTTTCTGCAGAGACCAAAACAAGTGGATCTTTCTTCTACTTAATTCCACAAGCTTTTCAAAGGCGGTACTTTCCTTGCTCTTGAGTCTTACTAAAAAAATGCAAAGAAAATATTACTATTCCACAATAAAGGAACTTTTCTGCTCTTATATAACTGTTGATATCCAATGCCTTCGTAAGCCTCATCTTCAGTCTTTTTATTTTCCTCAAGATGATACTACCCAACCTGGAAGACATATGTACATCAAGCCATATACAGATTTTCCTTGGGACTGTCTGACATCCCAGAAGTTTCAGACAGCTGAATAGGGAGCTACAGGACCACTTCAATCCAGGCAATTCATTCTACTCCTGCAGGAGTTCCTCCTTGCTCCTTCTCACCATGCTCCAGTCTATTGTTTGGATCATCATCAGCCTTCATGTGGTATGTCAAACAGGGAACAATTTCCAGGCAAAAGCCAACTTGCCTATCCCCATTCCACCCTCTCCCACCAAACCATCCACCCAATGTGACTCCCATAGAGCTGTGACACTGGAGCCCCAGCCCAAGGCAAAATGGCCTTAGTAATTGAGGTGAATGTGGTATGGCACACAGCAGCCATGGAACTGGCTATACCAGAGCCTGATTCCAGTCAACCTACACCCCATTAGGATAGACTGTTCCAAAACACATGTTCAAACTTTGTAAGAAACACCACAGAATGCAGTACCTGTTTAATTTAGCTTTATTTTTGCCTCAATTTTTCTGTACTTCTAGTTGAGGGCCAAATTTTGCAGGTGTTGGAAGAAGCCATTTAAGCCACAGCAAATGGCAATCACATATTGAAGCACGTCAGTAATGGAAAAATTTTTTCAGGGGGTTTACATGAATCACTAGCTCCAAACAGTAAAATTTAAATGATTCTATTTCTTTTATTCCATAACAACGTTGTAAATATTGCTAAAATCCACTCATTTCACTGCACAATGAACAATCTTAAAAGAATAGTTCAAAATTTTTTTGCAGAATAGCCTGAGAATTACGACTGCTCAGAAAAAATTTTGGTATTTTTCAGATGGTTTCAAAGTAGAGATTAAGAAAATCTCAAATTTGAGCTCATCCAAATTTCAATAACATACAATGAAACCAAATTTCATCAGACCCAGCACCTCTTGCACATCCTTGGAAATAAAACAATTCCAACGTAATGACCACATTGTGCTGATACAAGCATACATACACTTACATTAATTAAGCCACCACTTACATCAGCAATGTGTGAGCAAAGTTCTAGTTCCTGACTGCATGCTTTATTTCATCTTAGGAATTAAACTTTACAAGAAAGCAGCATAGCTGTTTTATCAATCACTTACAGTATATGCATATTTTTTTTTCTCCAGATATACACAAGATTTTCTCTTTGGTTACTATAAACACAGTAAGTGAATTATGTAATATAACAATTTACACTTTACACTGGAGCTGTATTTACCACATGCCACCTCCTTTGTTTTTACAGTTTAGAGGTTGCCAGTAAGTTCTTCTTGCCAAAGCACCCCACACAAATGCATTTACAGTGACATGAGTGAAATCCACCTTATGATGCATCCCTTTCCCCTGCTTATAAATTTAGAGTAAAGTAGTTCAATGACAAAACTGTAGCAGATCACTGTGCCCAGAGTGGCAGTTCCACGGATCCGCTCTCTTCCTTCCACCAGCTCCAACAAATCCAGCTGGTCTCACCTCACTGACCCGATTCTGCTCACTAAACCAGCAGGATCCCAAGCTACCAAGACACAAAACACAATTATCACCCTGTAGTTGAAGAAATTGAATCATCATGGCTGAAGGGTCGGGAGAGGCTGCTGTGCCAGCACAGCAAGGAGGGTAAAGGAGTGGAGCATTTCTGAAGAAGCCACTGTCTGAAGTGGCGCAGGTTGTGATGAGCTGCCCACGCACCGGCTGCACCGCCCCAGCTGCTGCAGAGGTGCTGCCCTGCTGCTAACGAGCTCCAGGGAAAGCTGGACAAGGAAGCACAGTCAAATGACAATTACCTTTTGCCTGACACTTCAGTTCCCAACCAGATCAACACCATGAACTAGGAAATACAAGACTAAGGGGATAGGACAATTAGGTGAGCTTACAGTGCTACAGAAGTGCACGGGACTTTTGTGTTTTGGTTTTTTTTTTTTTGACAGCTCAAGGCTGCAACATTACACATATAAATACCCTGAGCTGTTTTTCAATTTCAAGAGTTCAGGTAGCAACAGCTACTTTAAGAACAGGTGTGGCACATCTTTCTCTTCACTTCATTCTAAATGGCAGTGGGCAGGAGGACATTTTCTCAGACATTACTCACCGTGTTTCAAAACTTGCCTGGAGCTTGAGATCTAATTAAAAGGTCACCAAAAGTCAGATCTTTGCAGTAAGAAAAGGCCAAGAAGACGTGCGACAAGCAATTACTGTAACCAGGCACAAGAATCTTTGGAGTAGCTCAAGTTACTCAGAAGCAGAGTCTTTGAATCTGCAGAGAATACTAACAAGTCCCATGCTAAGATTTGCTACACATTATAGTGGACAGCTCAGAGTGGCTTTGTCATTATTATAAATACTCTCACTTCTTCAGTTCCCCCTCTTGACCAGGAATCTAGAGCCAACGCTATTCTGTCTCATGCTACTCATTCCAATACCACTGGCTGGCAACAAGCAAGAGGAAGAGCATTTACAGCAGCACTATTTTCACTGACTGCAAGTGCCAAAGGTCACTCCCAACAAAACTCAGGGCAAGCAGGGCATCAGGAGTGTGTGGCCAGCTGCCTGTAACAGAAAAATCATTGGGGTTTGGGGTACTCAGAAGGTAAACACATATCAGAGGGCATATCAGGATGCTTCCTGACAAATTACTTGCTCAGGCAGGATGTAAAGAGAGTTGAAAGGGAAGAGAAATACATCTCTCAGCCTTCCAATGCATGATGAAAACCTTATCCAGATAAGGCAGCATGCTTCTAATTTCACTGCGTAACTTTTCCTTAATGTCTGACACTGTCTCAGTATATTTCAAAATTTGTCTGTATCTATTCCCAGACTTTCCACATAATACAGTTAAGATTTAAAGTGAGTAAGAAAGGTCTAAATTTTTACCAAAAGCGGAGGTGAGGAGAGCCTACTGGAAAATTGAAAAAATCCTACCCCTCAGCTTAGATACAGATTTCAAAAAAATGAAGTCAAACTGTATGATAATGGATCATTAGCAGTACAGATTTTTTTTAAAGTGCTCATGGCTAAAAAGGAAAAAAAAGCAAAAAATTTTAATTACCAATGAAATAAACCAAGAAGCCTGTAAATTCTGTTTTAGAATGTTACCCATTTACGTTATCAGCTTGCAGCATCAACTAATTATTCTGAAGTTTCAAACGGATCAGGACCATTACATCTGTTATTAAAGAAGAAAAAAAATCCATTTAAAGCAGGGTTTGGCTTTTTAACATACAGTGAATACCCATGAAACACAACATTTTGGATAAATGATAATCAGAATTTTAGACATATGATAGTTTATACTGGTTCAAATTTTTAAACTCTCTTCAAATCAAAAAGTCATTGTTAGAAGAGACAAATCTTGGAACAGTTAAGAGTAAATTTTTTAAATCTAACTGAATTAGAACATGACTAAAGAGCTTTTACATCACATGTGTATGCAAAAGCATACAGAACAAGAAACTAAAAATAGAACGCCAAGACTCTTCCTAGAGACATTTCCAAGTCTCCAAGCATTATAAATTCAGCTTTCTCTAGTACAGGCAGGATAAAGTTCTCCCTTCTTCTCTCCCCCTCATTCTGAATTTTTATCATGCTTTCCTATCCAAATTTTTGGTAATTTATATACAGTACACTGAATAAGCTCTTTCCCCTTATCTCAGTATTTTGTGCATCAAAGAAAAATTTTGGTTTTTCTTTGTATTTATAACCCATCTTTTCTTAACATCTTTGCTGTGTTATCTTTCAGAAATTCTTAAATCCAGTTTCTGGATCATGATTTCAGGAAAGCTCTCAACAGACTGCCAGCCCACATGACATGCTGTTTAATGGACATGCTTCTAGGCATTCCCAAACCTCTTGTAGGCTCCTGAAAACTTCTATCCTCCACATTACCATTCCAATCAAGATCATACTCCCATTAATGCACACTCCAACATGATCAGCAGCAGGCCAAGATCCCTGGGTTCTAGCTGCTCCCTCTTTCCTACATGTTCTTAAAGCCAGGAGGGAACAAAATCTCTTCAATCACTGTACTCACAATTGCAAATACCACATGTCACCTTTATGTCTTGTTCCTTAGCTTTTCAAGATAAGCATACCAACTGAGAATCATCCCAGAAAGTTTTTATATCAGGTGCAGTATCCTAAAGCATTCTACTTTTAAGCTTGCCCTTTAAAACCTCAATTTTCAGTTTTGTACACTACTCCTTACTTAAAGTGTAACATTATCCACATGCCATCTACGTTTAATAAACACTACATCCAGGATCATTTTGCTTTAAGATTTATTTCCATGCATTTAAGCAGAGAATTCCTTTCTTTCTTATTTACAGCCCATCTAGACAGGTGTGTTGATTTCAAAACAGAAAATCAAGTACTAAGACATTCAGAACAAGCTTGTAGTAGGCTGGCAATCTAAAATCTTCATCTATACCTCAGGCTGCATTCTGTTGGCTTCCAACCTTTTTTTTTTTTGCTCATACTTGGAAATATCAACCAAACGTTTGGAAGCTCCTATGCAACACCAGGGTGAGCATCTGCATGTCAGTACAGATGCAGCTGGAAAACCCTACTGGTGTAGATGTGCTTTTACAAGTTCCCATTTCCAGAGTAGGAACCAGTAAAGATGCATTAACTTCTTTCCAGAAATCTTCTGACACCGTACTTGGCCTCTGAGGACACCACAAGCAGAAGAAATGGCCACAAACAGAAAACCAAGGAATTTCAGTCAATCTACAAAATGTTTTAATCTACTTAAATGCAACTGCAAACTGCTATAGACATTGAGCCAATATTTACACAGAGAAAAGCCAAATGGTTGCCCTTCTATTTTCTTATGCATCATTTTAGTTATAGCCCATTCCTTTCTCTTTTTTCATAAAGACTTTAATATTTTCCTTTCCTAATTTGTCTCCAGGGTCATCTAAGTAAACCTTGGGTACTTTGCCCATTTCATGATTGTTTTAGCTCTTCAGTAATATTTTCCGCTTGCCTCGACTCACTTTAAAAACACATTCAGTCCCAAACCACAACCTTATAAAGACTGTCAAACTCTTCATCCTTGATACTGTAGTTCAGATAATCTAGGTTCATTTTTGATACTAGTATTGTGGAGCTGAGGCTATGTAATACTTTTCTTTCATAAACTTCTTCAGAATTCTACAATGTAAAAGTTTGGAAGAACTGTATATTTTTTTCCTTTACTTAACATAAGACACTCAGTATATATTTCAGTTAGGGCTTTGTTTTTTTTCCAGCCTCATGAAAAATGTGCTCAGTACTGCTTGTTTAGTAATGCATTACTCCATCTTTGGACTGCCACTGTGAATCAAGCAAGGACATGACATTTACCAAAAATGTTTTTAATCTCTTGGTAATTTCATGGTCTTTAGCATACAGCTTCACTCTGGCTCTCACAAGCAGGTACACACAACTCGGGTCTCTGGCAATGAATGGTCTGCAGGTCACAAATACCCCACAGCATTGGGGGGAAAGGTGACTCTGCTTACAAAACTTGCTTTTGTTGATCAAATTATCCATAAAGGAGTTAAAAGCCTCGAAGAGTATACTTCTGGCAAATGTCCTGTTTATACCTTAACAGCCCCAAAAGTTCACTTTTACAATAATTTATTGAAACTCGGCTCTTGTTTCCTATATAATTTGAACTTTAAAACAAGTCCACAGAAGCATTGTTTAAAAAAAACAAACAAAACAACCTAGGCCCATAAAATCTTTCAAAACAAGCATCAGACATGATAAAAAGAAGAAACAATTATGTGTTAAACTACTCCACTGTATTATCTGCAGGAGCAGCAAGGGTGACTTTGTCACTATGTCAGTTACTATGCTCAGACTGTACCAGGCATTACTCTTACACAGGAACAAAAATGTACCAAATTGTTTTAACTGTTTTAAAATTTTACAATAGCAGAGTAGTTTGTGCAGCTGTTGGCAAAATGTTGGCAAAAACTCACAGCTGACTGACTATTCAGCTGTGTATTTTAAAGGAAGGAAAGAAAACAGGAGCACTTACGTATTACATTAAATCAAAATTTAAGGAACCACTCTTCTGAAGAGCCTAACACTCTCTAAGGAATGCATTTTTAAGGAACCAAGAAGTCACTTAGGAGTCTCACCTTTCTTATGTGAACGTACTTGAACAACTCAGAATCCCCAAGTCTAGTGAGAATCTTTGTTACCTCAAGTGAGAAGTTCTTTGAGTATCATCAGTTCCATCTCTCCTTCAAAATTTTTCTTAATAGACATTTTAGTAAAAAAATCTCAACGTTTACTTTAAAGTACAGGAACTTCTGGAAGCACCAAGTAAAGACATCTGGCTTGACTAATGTTTGCAGTATACTGACCAATATTTTGGACTTTAAATAATGTTTTTTCACCCCTTTCTAATTCACAGATCTGCTTATTTTTTATTCCAATACTACAAATTTTAAAACAAATACTATGACTCTCCAGCAATCTATTTCTGGGTATGTGGTAAAAGATTACAAGCAGACAGTGTTGATTTCCTCTTCCATGAATTGTTATGCACAGCTAAATTTATTTCCTTGCCAATTATTTATTTTTATTTTTTTTTTTTTTTAAACACAGAAGTGATAACAAGCAATCTCCACCCAAGTCCCTCAGAAAACGGAGAGGACAGGTTCTTAAGTGTTAAATGGGACATGAGGGGGGAGGAAGAGATGAGAGCAAGGAGATTGAAGTAAAAAGTAGGTCTTGTCCATGCTTTCCTCTTGCAGAAAGATAATCCATTATCTTTAACCAGCTGTCACCCACAGAGATCTGAAGGTGAATTACTGGAGCACATTTTGCAGTGAGGTCTGTATTATTTATTCTGTAGTTATCAAGCATATACTTGAAGAAAGAGCTATCATTACCAATGTGCATAATGACATATTACAGCCACTGACACAAAAGATCATTGCTGCCATGTGTGCACAAGTGTGCACTGCTGTTTTAAAGACATCACTGCAAAGTGCCCTCTCTAAATACAAGTAAGAAATTAAAAGTGAAGAGTCTGAACAATTAAATGAGAGAGGAAATTAGGGCATAAGAGGAGGAGAATGGTATTTCTCAGTAGTATTAAGCAGCAAGACTCAGTCCACAAAAAAAGTTATTGTCATTACTTGACTGTCTGCTTTTTCTCCCACGGTACCTGCACAGTGTGCAGGCACCGGAGCATCTGAAACAACTACACAACACTTTGAGAGAAGTTTCCTCTGAAAAATGAACACATATTATAAACTGCTCACAGACACAGACAACCCTTGCCCCAGAAGGGCAGTGGACCATTACATTATATAGCGCTGTCAATGAATGCCTTCCTGACATAGCTGACAACATACGTTCTCTGAGAAGGGTATCTACCAGACTTCCAAGCATTTAGGAATATGAGAATTTTGAAGAATCTTACTATTTTCCAAGGGTTTTACTGTAAACAAAATACTTAAAGACACAGATATAAATTCATTGCAAGGAAAGTCAAGTGCCACTTCGGATACCTTCTAAGTATAAAACACCACTAATAAAGGACTGATTTCTTAGGTTTTGTCTCATTTGTGCATTGCAATCCTCATTTTGATAGCACTTCCGTATACCAATACGATTTTGAAACATTGAATTTGTTGTGCATTTTGGTCAGCTGAGTCCACTATCATCAATCAAGAATATCTGCATTACAACCATGTTGCAAGTCCAACTTCACGTAAGTCATGAGTTCTTAGTTTACAGAGGAAACAAAAAACCCCAGCTAGTATCTCCCATTAGATCTTCCTCTTCTGAGGAAGATTTGTTTCACCCTGTTGTTAGTAACTGCTTAGCCAGACTCCTTACAGTGTCAGATATAAGCATATTAGGAGCCCTATTAGATAGAGATCCTGTGTGATGTGGGAACATATCTAGTACAACAACTAAACCTATATTTTTAATAAGGATGATTCAGGCTCGCAGTCATGCAGGGATGGCAGGCTCTTCTGACAGCTCCATGGAGGAATGCTTTGAATAAGTGCTATCAAGGTTAACTAGATATAAGGAAACCACACTTGAGAAACAGCACTAAACAATAAATATAGGTACAAAGTTCTTAAAACCTGTTCTGGCAATTCACTGCCAGGAACAAAGAAACTGCTGCTTTCTTTAAATGCATGGAAGAAAAACATGAACAAAATTTAGTTTCCCTTCATTTACAAGCCTAGTTGCAAGCTTGTCAATATGTACGTTCAGACTGTGGTAAAATACCAGCCAAACAAGGGAACCACCTGAGATTATCAAAAAAAAACAAGTTGTGTGAACTACTTTATCTACAGCAAGAATAAGATGCCATTTCACATATTGCTTTTCATTCTGAAAAGTATGAAGAACAACTGTTTTCTATTAAAGCAGCCGTAATGTTAAATACATTTGTTAACCCAGGAAAAAATATACTGAACTACAGATTAAACTTAGGTTGGAAGGGACTTCTGGACATCAGAATCCACCCAAATCAAAGCTGAGATAGCATCAAAGTTCAATCAGGTGACAAAGACCTTGTCCAGCTGAGGTTTGTCACCAGGATAAAGAGTCTCTCACCTTTCTGGGTGACTCTTCCAGTGCACGACCATCCTCAGGGGAAGTGCTTTTATTTTTCTCCCACAAGGAGTTGGAATCCTCCTTGCCATAGCCTGTGTCCACTCTTTGTCCTTCTTGGCAGTGCACCCAGAAAGCATCTGCCACTGTTCTCCCTAACCACATATGTGGCAGTTGAGGACAGCAATGAGATTCCCCTTCTCCAGGCTGACTGGATCCAGGCATCTCAGGCTTTTTTTGCATCTCATGTACTTCAGGCCCTCACCACATCAGTGGTTTACTACTAGATTCACTTCAGTTTCCCAGTGTATTTTCTGTACTGGGAAGCCCTGAACTAGACACAATACTAGAGAAGTGGCCTCAGAAGAGTGTAAGGCTGCTGTCTAGATGGTCATTCCCCAACTTTTACAGCTGCACAGAGCAAAACTTGGCATTTGTCATGCTGAATTTTGTTATGCCTCACAGTATGAAGGAAGTATAATGCTGTACACAAAAGGAAGAGGATGGAATGTAGTATCTGCTATCCCCACCCTCAGAAAATGCCTGAAACATTAAACACAATCTTTATGATGTTTAACACTACCCACAAGAACAGGAAGTCTATACCTAGACAACCTGCAGCTTTGGTTGTGTCAGGATAAACGAGGGCAGCTTCTCCTGGTCTGAGCCACCTAAATGCATGCATACCTTTAACACTGATGAAAATTACTGCAAAGCCCTTTCCTAAGGGCAGTAAAAGCTTCTTCACAAATAGCTTTTAATTTTCTTAATTAAAAATCTCCCACTTCCCTCCTTCCCAAAATGTCAGGGCTTTTATCTTTACAATTCACATCCGAGTCAACTTCAGGATGCACAAGGACTGATTATTTCTAGCCATAGATGTAAACCTGACTAAGTCATGCCTGCCAGGGTCAAGCCTGCCCAGTATAGCCCTGCTGGTACAGCACTGCCTCCAATCCAGTAAATCCTGCTGGCCCACAATAACAAAAACAGACTGATAACCGGAGTTCAGTTGCCTTAATAACCAGTAAATATTTCTAAGGGTAAGATAAAGACAGTGTGTGGACCTGATACAGCCTCCAGTTAGGCATCCCCACACCATGTTGTCCTATGTTATCTGGAGTACCAGGCCAGAAGAACCACAGTTTAAAAACAGCTGTGTGTATATTGACATTATTCCCAACTTAAATATCAACTGTTCAGGAAACCAAAGGCTGAATTAACTGGTAATGGAAATCTTCAATTACATACCAGAGTAAGTTAACACAGTCAAACTTAATTCCTCTTATGCAGGAATATGATGCCACATGACCTAAGGCATTTTATACAACTAGTTAAAGCTGGTCTGGAAGGAAAATGTGTGTGCCTCTTCCCTGTGACACAGCTGACCTGCAACTTCTCAGAAAGTCTGCTCTGACAGATGAAGAGTTGTGAGTTTACAGCAAATATCTATTACCTATTAAAGGCAGAAATATTAAACACCACAGGCTCCAACCTTCACTCTCCACTTACAACCCAAAATCTACCAGTTACTGGATCACTTTTACATGCACAGCCTGTTGTACATGTAAAACTCTTCTCACAGCCTCCTTGAGGAAGTCCCATAGTTCTGAACCACAAAAATGTAATTTCCTTCAAGGTGTGTAACTTGAGAGTGATCCAGGTCAACAATGCCACCCTAAAAGGAACCACTGATAGGGAGAACACAGTGAGATTTCCTCCTTAGCTTAAAGAGCGTATAAACTAAAAAGAAAGAAAATGTGGTCAGATATTACATTCCCATTTCACACTGACATAATGCAAGCAATCACAGACTAGCCACAGAAACCTAAATCCTTAATTTAAAAATTTCAGTACAAACTTCTTACTGAAGTACACCTAACTATAGGGAAAATACCTAACAATAGGAAAAATTTGCTCATTCTCCTTCAGATCCAGAGTCTAAAAATGGCCAGAAGCCTGTAGAACAAAGGCTGCAGGGCTTGCACCCTGGGTATCCATCTCTCAGGGCTCATAAGAGACAGAGCACAGCCATGATACACAGAAATGGGGGTGGAAGGAACAACAACACAGGACAACCTAACTAACCCTATCAGAAAAAGAGCTAAATCTAAACACTAAGACTAAACACGCATCTTAAAAAGCAAACCTTTGGGAACATATTTCAAAATTATATAATAGGATCTTCATGCCTGAAGTCACCCTCCTGCTTTTTCTACTCTGCCTTAATTACAGTAAAATAAAAGATACTCTGAACACTCCAGCTTCCTGTATTGATAATCCAAGTCACACGGGCAGCAATAAGGCTGGCAGCACATAGAAAAGCTCCATGAAGAAGCCAACTTTTGAGGAGAGATATGCAAAATGAAGATCACAGAAGCCATGTTACAGCACCAGAAATCCTAACATGTGCAAGGCAGTGGAGACAATCCCCATCCACTCCCAAGGTACACATCAAACATCTGTAAGAAGTAGTGGGGGAACCAGGGATAGAGGAATTCCTCAGAAGTGGGAAAAATATTCCAGATGTCCCATGAGTATTACTATGCAATTACTAGAAACCTTGCCCTTCCTCAGATGAGGACAGAGATTTCGTAGGCATAGGGTTTAGTTCTTAGGCTATGGGACCATTACTGGCAGGGAAATCATAATATACAACCCCCATACTTCTATAGTGGTTTCTATGCTTTGGGTAAAGCTATACCTCCTGTAAAAAGAACAAATCCACATCCCACAAACTACAGAGTCCCAAGTAAAAGTACAATATTGCCAGACTAGCTGCAACACTTCTTTAAGACTACCTACTCCAGTGAGTTTAACACAGGTGTCATCTTATGTGTTACTTAACCTTTCACCAAATCTTTTGAAGACAATTAGCAAAATATAACTCAGGTTTAAGCTGAAGTAAAAGCCCAGACAGAATTTTGTATTGACTTTTCCAAAACCCTGAGCATGCACATCTCACTAAACTGGCATAAACACATTCCAAGCAGGACTTCACAAAGCAATTATCCATGTTTATTTTTATGCTGGAGAACAATTATAAAGTACGAAAAGAATTTTGGATACATTTGAAATTGGTGCTGCTTCTGATCTTTTCTCAGCCTTTTAGGGAAAGCAGCTATACATATTCACCACTCAATGGCATTGCACTCAAACAAATTAAGAGCTATACCTCAGACTTCAGTAATGCACACTTGATTAATAAATTTCACACTACTGAATATTTGGTAAAATATCCCTACCATTCTCTAAAGCTCAGACTCCTTTACAGATGTCTTGGGTTGGTTATCCAGAGGTACTAATCACACTTGAAGCTTTAGGCCATGGTTAAGTAATAACACGTTTCAGTGTTAAGACCCTGATGACATGAATGATAGAAATAAAGATCTCAGGCACTTCAGGATGCCTAAGGCCTCAGCTGGAAATGATGGATGCACACACTTAATCTGAATGCACTCTAAGTATATCTACAGACATGATTACTGAGGTCTATGCAAAATCAGGGCTTAAGAAAACAGTGTGTAGTTTCCTACTGAAGAAAGCTACATTCATTATAGTGAACAAGATCTTTATAAATGAAAGCCTGCATTCTGGCAATCTGCATATGCTGATGAGAAAAATAGGATGGAAGCTTTTAGTGTTAGGAGACAGCTAAAAAATGAACAGATCACATTGAATCACAGAGCAAATGTACATAAAAATTCTCAGACCTGGAGAATTTTTAAAATTAAATCCCTTTTCTTAAAAAAAAAAATTGAAAAAAAATAAAATAAAATGCAAAACCCCCTAGCACTTCAGTGGGATATAACAGCGAGCATGGTTGGTAAAATCAAGAATACATTGCATCTCTCAAACCCACTATATGAAAGAGTTAGGAAAAAAATGTCAACTCTATTTAAAGTATTATCAGAAGAAACAAAAATCTAAAAAGCTTTAACAAGTCTCTTATATGTTTCTAAGCAATTTATTTGTGGTTCACCTTCCTACTAATTTTTTCAGACTTTGGTAATGAAAAAGATGGACCCATAAATTTTTTCATAATCCTAGGCACTGCATTCTGTTAATGGCTAGATAAATTTGCAATTGTTAAGTATTATAATTCTTCTTTTCTGTAATACCCATCTTAAACCAGCATGCATGAGTTGCCTCCAATTACAAGCAGGGAAAAAATGTAATTTTTTATAAATTTAAAGAATCTGTAGTTTAACATTCCCAGCTAATCTTGCAGAAGTAACTTGCTAAAAGAAGCTGATAAAACAAGTCTTTTCAGTTCTGATTCACGTAGTTAAAATCATTTGTTCTAGTACGTGTGGAAGAAACGGATTCCTTCCCACACATTAACTGTTTGCAAAAATAGATTAGTTTAACTTAATTTGATAAAAAAGTTCATTGTACTGGATCTGTTGACTAAACCAATTTCCAAGCCATTTTCACTGATAATGCATAACTCTGAAGCCCATGCAAGTATTATTGAGTATAATATATAATTACTTGAGTAATTTTTGAGTCATTTTTTTGGCAAAATATTGTATCTTAATATTATCTGTGAAAAATCAATATGAAAATAATTTAGATTTGCAAGTGAAATGACAGAAAGAAGTTAGATTTATGGATGCTCATGAAATCATACTTCTGCATTACAATCTTATGCTTTATCATGTACCATCAGTGAGAAACTACTAGCTGCACAAAGACAAACTTACCAGTGACTTATTTACCCCTTTCTGAATTTTCATAGATAAACAAAATTTAAATGCAAAATATAGATCACAGCCTTCAATATATCACATAATTCCTCAAGCTCTAACTGAAGACTGGTGCTATTTATTAGTACCTTCATCCACAGGAGAAAAGCAATATCAACTTCCTTCAATGGGACAAAAGACAATCTTCACCCAGGCCATCTGTCACTTTAACAGCACATGCCAATGGGCCTCTCATCCTCCAGACCATGTTACTTTGCCACTACTAAAACATGACTGCAGCATTCAGTGCCAGTGCTTCACAGCATGAAGTTTTACAGAAAAAGTCATTAAAAGATTCTGCCTCATTCCAAAAATAACAGATTAAAACAGATGTCCTGTAAAGAGTCCATCATCATACAGCAGCAGGATTTTAACCACATGACCTCATGTCACTAGACTACAATGCTGTCAAAGCTAACATAGCAGTGTGGGCTACTTCAACAAGAATTAATCCTAATATACACATTTGAAAAGAACAAAACCAGTTTCCCCAAAGCAGAGAATGCAGGAAACTGGGATTCAGCACCCAGGGTTGCACTGTTCTGCCAGATGACCACCATGACCTCGTTACAGAAGGTGATCCAAGCCATGGTGCCCCATCCATGACCACAGGAAAGCCTTCAAGAGCAGGGAAGAGTTCCAGCTGCATCCACACTGGGCAAAAACCCCCATGGTCACCATCACCACTCACCTTTCCAGAACATGTGCAAGGCACCTGTAGCTGCACCCTGCCCCAGTGGGCCCCCAGTCCACACTCTCCTGCTGTAGCTCCAGTATAAGGGATTGTAACAGGCTTTGGTGGATAGGGGATGATACAGAGGAAACTTAGCCAAAATCTGAAATTCAGTTTTCTTGTTCATCAGCTGACTTCATTATCCAACCACTGTCACTTCACATACGTGCCCAACAGGCTTATCACCCACTGCACAGCTTCTGCCTGAACAGAAAAGGATATTATACAAGCTGGCAGAGCCTGAGGTCCCTTCCTGGATTTTTCTGTGTGCTTCTGCAAGTAGGGGAGGAGGGAGTAGTGCCAAAGGGAAGGAAGAGAGGAATTTATGCCCTCAAGTCAAGAGATATGACGTGTTATCAAGTGACAGTTTTTCCTGGTGTAACCTCAAAAGACCAACAGATCCTCAAAAGCAACCCTAAAAGTCCATCAGCTCTGAGGTCATCTCACAAATACTTAAGGCTAGTTCTGCCTCCCACACTTGCTACACATTGTGTCCCTGCCCTTTTACCTAGTATTTCTTCTAGTACAGCAGTTCCTGTGGCAGAGGACTAGGTCAACCCTGCAGCTACTTTAGAAGATGCTCTAATTCAGACTGGAAAAAACCTTTCTCAGGCTCACACGTACACTTCTGAACCCAGCTGCTCTCAGGCTGAGAGAACAGGCTCTACACTGTTCTGACAGAAAGGCCACACTGCAAGGTCATCCCTTCCCCAATTAGGTATTTTTTTATCCGAAAGCTTAAGGTGCTTTTTAAGCACAACTGGAAGGAGGAAAGACTGGACCTCAGTCAGAGTCAACTGGCAAAGCTCACAGAGCCCCTCCAAATGGGAAGATCCAAACTTGAAGCACCAGTCCTGACAGTGACCTAAAGTTGTGAATCACTGCACCAGCACAGCAGCCCTTCCCAGTCAATGTTCTGTGCATGATTTTTTCCATCTATGGGCCAGAGTCAAGAGTAACAAATATATACCCAAAAGTGGCAGTTCAGGGCCAGGCTAGAGGCTGCTATGAGCACTCTGTGTGTACATTTTTTTTCTCCCCTAGTCCAGACTGCGAATATATTGATGTTACTACAACAGCATCCACTGCCTATTATGCCAGACTGTCTTCAAGAGCTCAGCAGCAGGTACCAAGCTGGCCTACTTGTGCTAATCACCTGCATCTTCTTCATTTTCCCCATAGCTTCAGCATCCTTAAAGATCCTCTCAGGAAAAAAAGAAAAACAAACACAGGGACAAAAAACTTCACCACCACTATCCAAAAGCAGAACACTACTCTAGCTGGGTAGCAGACCTTGGACAAGCTGAGAACACAGAAGGTAAGCCAGCATTCAGACAGCTCATAATAAATGAGGAGAAACAGTCCACATCTTGTGAGCCTGCTTCAAACAAAAGAAAACAAACACATATCAGTCTAAACTACTCTGACATGGGTTTTGAGGTGTTGTCATAAGAGAACCAGCCAGTACATAGCCTGAGAGTGAGACAACACTGAATGAAGTGTATGGGGACACGTGCCACCTTGTCCTCTGCAGCAGGCCAGAAGTCTGAAACAGGGTCAGAGGAACAAAGGCTGAAGCAAGAGAGGCCATGCAGCACCAGGATCATTTTGAATACAAATAGGGCCCACTCCTGTGAGATTCTCCTCTCAGCATGTTTGACTACTGGCTGCAAACTGTGACAAGTAGCTGTCCAAAAACAGAGCAGCCGGTTGCGCCAGTCCCTGGTGACTGGAAGGCAGGGGCAGTGAGCACCAGCCACAGCCAGCTAAGATAACTCCTGAAAAACAAGGTGATGTCAAAGCAGCACAGAAGTGATGCCAGCCAGCAAGGTGCCCTGCATGCAGCAATGCTAGCACAGGGTTATGCAAGACCAAATGCTTCAGTATGAGAACAAGAGACTCCATAGGGAGGAACACACTGTACCTGAAAGCTAAAGGACAGGTGGTGCACAGACACCTGAGCTGTGACTGTGCTGCTCCAGCACTCCTGGACTTCTCTCCTTGCCAGGATAAACAAGGGACAGCATACATTTTCTGCAGGAAGAGTCTCTTGGGACATCCCTCTGCAGTGTATGGACAATACCACACTGCAGCACCCTCAGTCCATCAGGTAAGTCCAAAGTCCATGCAGCTTCTTCTGTGCCTGCTGATAGCTTCAGGTAGTCTCACTTTCAGAGAGGAAGGAGCAAAGCCAACTAGAATAAACAGGACTCGTCACTATTTCTCACTCTAGGAGCAGCAGATGCAGCAACAGCTCAAGAGACACTAAGCAAAGATTTGGAAAGTTCTTTCTGAATATGTAGACATGGGTCTGTTACCTCAAAGACTTGGATTCAATTCCCACTAAGAATACTGAGTATTATTTCAATATCTATTATATAAACAATATAAGAGTGATAACCAACTGGGTGAGAGCTTATCCAACGGAAGTTATAAAAAAAAAGTAACTAGAAGAAAGGACTTTGTACTCTTAACTTGCAATTCAGCTAGCTCTTCTCCAAAGACACTTGGCATAAAGGTAAGTGTATTATACTTCCAGTATAGGGAAAGAACAGTCTGTTTGAAAGCTCCATTCACCATGGGAAAGCTATAATTGACAAGGTTAAAACGGCAGATTCTTACAAGATTTGTAAAGCAATAGAAGCCACAAGCTGCCTCAAGGCAAAGGACCACACCCTGCGCCCTTCTATGGTTAGCAAATAGGAAGAAGATTTTGATGAAATAAGCCTGTGGCAGGACTACCAGGAAGCAGCAGAGGAATTAATAGGACAGAAGCAATGGGATGCACCATTTGGAGTTTATCAGCCTCCACACATGAGGTACAAGGCTTCCACAGATGTTGAATAGAGAAGAAGTGGCCTAAGTCTCACAAGATGAACATGGGGCTTAATTTTCTGGATTCCCCATTTCTCCAGCATCCACCAGCTACAGCATACGAGCAGCACCATGCTCTGTCAGAAAGCAGAGATATCCATATCCAGCAACTTCACCACACAACTCAGAATCTCCTCTGCACCCAACAGCAATAAAAAAATCCTGCCTCAACTACCACACCTGAACTCTATTTTCTTTAGCCAATTAAGAAGGCAAGCAAGTCCATTAGCCACGGTGAATCATTTTAAGGGAATTTTATATGTGTGATACCTCACACCCAGTTTTAAAATCAAAATCGTAAAATTGTATATAGCTCATCTTAATTCAAACTTAATACCTATGCAGCTTATTTCCATTGTCAGTGGTAAGTCTCCATTTTGTCAAAAGGAAATTCCTTCTGTCTCCAGCTGATAAATCAACACTGATCTTCAAAGTACATCCCAAATATTTAACTACACTCTGATGCTTCTGCAGACACATAACAGCACAGAAAACTTGTGCACATTAATCCAGAATATCTTCTAACAGCAAATCAGGCTGTAATTAAGACACATCATGACATAAGGAAGATTAGTGTGTTTGGCATGATATCTTCCTTATTAGCTGGAGGCAGAAACAAGTTCCTTGTCAGTGGAAACACACTGTGAGGGCATTAGGACACGGATAAAAGGTGTCTCCTTGCTGGCACTTATTTGTTTTTTAACAGCTTGAAGGAAAGGAAGGAAGACACAGTATCAACTGTAATTGGTATTAAGGGTATCCCTTGTTGATGGAACACCAAAATACAGTCCAGACTTAGGCCCACCCCCTTACCATCAAGAGCCTGGATTATAAACTTTTATCCCTACACTGCAGCACCAGATGGTAGCTCACATACATTTCAATTATTTATTGAATAGGCACTTTGTTATACCAGGGTAATCCCACACTGCAGTAAAACCTACACACTGTTTTTATTGCAAGCTATACTTTTCATCAAGTCAGTAACCTTTTCACATTCAGTGAACACACTAAATAGAATTAAAAGAAGCGATTTTATAAACAATTGGATAATCGGCCTCTCTATCACACAGAAAATGACAACGCTGGGATCAATCAGTAAGACACAACCACCAGCAGCGCTATAGAAAAAGCACATCATTCTCTAGCCTGCCCCAAATCCTTCCAACTTCAGTTTTCAAAGTATGCTGCAGTCTGATCTACCACACTTAACAATTTGCTGGTGCTCACTCCTTCAAGCCATCAGCCTGAAAACAAAAAGCCTTGAATGCTCTTTGCAGAAGACATACAAAGCTCCCATGACAAAACAAATAATCAATGTTCCCCAGGCTGCAGCCTTGCGGGGCAGATGTGATAAAGTGGTTAATTATTCAGTTGGCAATCGCATTACTGACGTCAATAGAAGAGTCCAGGAAGTGAATCCTCTTAGTTTGTTAGTGTATGACAAAGAGTGGTGGTCCCCACAGAAATTAAGGAGAACCAGCTGTCCCTTCATGTTAGTGCTCTGGTCTCTAGTGCTAAGGACACACATTTGCATTTACTGAAGTAAATCTGCCCCTCCCTCTCCCTTAGGAAATCCTTTGTTTTGTTGGTTGGGGGTTTTTTTTGTTGTTTTTTGGTTTTTTAAAGAGTGCTCTTTTAAAGCCTAATTAACTGTACATGCATGGAACAGCTGATAAACGGGACAACATCCTCGTGAGCAATGATCTCTCCTCCCTCCCCTTCAGTTCTTATTCCATGGAGAAGTTAAGTCACCTTCGTCATACATTATTATTCATAACTTACTCAGCTGAATAAACCAGTCAGCCACCATGGCCATTTTAACATAAATTCATTTAGACATGCAGCAGGGAAGGATCTCTGCTCTCCACATACCTCTAGTCAATAGCCCTAACTAAACAACATTGGATAGAAAACTTTTATCCTAAGTGCCATCAAAAGTACCCACATTTTCTTTTGTCAGCACGCTCCAGACTATTGGAGGTCTCTCGTTATCAGGCTGCTTAACAGTAGGGAACCATTAAACAAAGCTCTCAGAAAGGCTGCCTAGAAATACTCTGTCCTTGGGGGGCATGCCCAAATTAAAAAAAGACTGCATGATGAACGGGAACTGTTGTTTCTTGGAGCCACACACACACACGCCCTCTCTAAAGCATCGAGCCGGCACCAGAGCAACATTTCAAAGCCTGAGCCCGGTGCTCTCCCCGCCTCCCCTCCCCCAGGTAGGAAACCCTCCGAGAAGCGCTGGATTAGCCTGACATTTCGGGCTAAGCCGAGCAGGGTTTCAGGCCAAGGACACTCCGCTGCTGCTCCTGCTGCCGGCTGCCAAGCGGTTCGCCGGGGACCGAGGGAGGAGACCCGGAGGGTCAAGGCCCGGCTGGCGGCGGGGGTGTTCCCCAGGGAGGCGCCGCATCCAGGGGCGGCGTCTGCGGCCGCTGCCGGGAGCGGCGGTGGGAGCGCACGGCGGGGCCGCCCCCGCTCGGCCCGCCGCCCCTCAGCCGGGCACCGCGCACGGCCCCGCACCCGGCCCGCGGCCCCCGCCCGGGCTCACCCCACTCGAGGAAGTCGGACACGTATCGGTCGCGGCGGAGCGGCGAGTCGCGGCTGCACTCGGCGTAGACGCCGACCAGGAGGTCGAGCAGGGTCTCCACGCTCAGCACGCTGTCGTGCCCCTGCGGCCCGTCCAGCACCAGCTGCTCCAGCCGCTTCAGCCGCACCTTGGCCGACATGGTGCCGCTCGGGCGGCGGGCGCGGGGCACGGACGGGACGGGGCGAAGCGAAGGCCCCGGAGCTCAGCCGCGCTCAGCCGCCGCGCGCCGCCTCCCGCGGCCGAGCGGCTCCTTCCACGGGCTCCGCCTCGGGCACGGACGGTCCATGGGCCGGACCCGGCCACCCCCCGCCCCGCTCCGCTGCGGCCTCGCCCCGGCGCCGGGGAAGGGCCGATCCCGCTCCCGATCCCGCTCCTCCTCCCCGGGCCCGGCGCGTCCCTCGGAGCGGCTCCGGCCACGCCCACCGCGCGGCGCCCGCGCGCTCCGACGTGGGCAGGGCCGCGCGAAGCCGCGCAGGAAGGTTGGGCCGGGCGGCGCCCCGTAGCGGCAGATTCGACACGGAGGGCGCGAGGGGCGGCGTGGGCTGCGTGTCCGCGTCGGCACTTTCGTGCGTGTATGTGTCTTTGTGTGTGTGTCTGCTTGTCTGTGTGCGTCCGTGTATTTGTGTGCGTGTGTGTTACCCTCAGTCGGGACGTTCTGTGGTGTCACATCTGTGTGTGCTTTATACACGACAAAGGAGCCGCAGTCAGTGGAGGGGCAGCAGCCACATCCCTCCCTGACGGACATGCTGCACTAACGGGCTCCAAGCACGCAGCACATGGCGATGTTGGTGTCTGTCTACGTGCACGGAATCACAGGCTCTTGGAATGGGCCCGGGACCACAGCGGGGCGCCTTGTGCAGCCTCCCTGCCCGAGCAGGGTCACTGCGGAGCATAGGATGGCATCCATTCGGCTCTGGGATGTCTCCAGTGAGGACACTCCACACCTCTCTGGGCGACCTGTTCCAGTGCATGGTCACTGCACAGTAAAGTTCTTCCTCATGTTCGGGTGGAACTTAATGTGCGTCAGTTTCTGCCCTTGCCACCCCCCGTTCAGATACGTGTAGGCATTGATGGGGTCCCCTCTCAGTTATCTTTTTTTGAGGCTGAACAGAACCTGCTCCATCAGCCTTTCCTCATAAGAGGGATGTTACAGTCTTCCAGTCATCCTTGCTGTGTTCCTCTGAACCTGTTCCAGGGGCTCCATTGCTAACCTGGGCAAAAACATTCAAAGTCCATGTTTCTATTGCTGAACTATCTGAAGTATAGTTCTAAAGATCACACATACAGGTCAGAAAGACCCCTGCCCAGATGGACACCCTTTCTCTATGCACATGTACAAGTTAGCTGGGATTATGTGACTCGTATGGAAATGACTAACCAATCCTAGTAGAGGGGCTGTGTTTGGGAAATGGCTAACTCTGAACTTCTGTTTATCAATGATGGTGCAGAAACTCTAGTACTTGATTTGTGCAGTACCACTGAGCACCCAGGCTTTCACAACGCTGAAATGAATAATCAATGTCTCTCTCAAGTGTGCAGTTCTTGGCTTGTTGAACACCAGGTAATGATTCCCATTTCATGGACACCATGTGTCCAGTGGGTGTGCCCTGGCCTGTGCCACCCTGCCAGGGCTGCAGGGCAAAGTGCCCTCCCTGCTGGTCAGGCAGGTGCACTGGGCACTGGGCAGCCTGCCCGAGCCACCCAGCCCCACACCTGGCCATGCCAGGCCATGGGTTCCCATGAAGGATGTGGTGACCCCAGGGCCACCATCCCCACAGGTCTTCACCAGATGCTGTGGCCATTGGGAGAATTCTCCAACCACATCTGGAGTGGGGCCTTCTCTTTCCCAGCCTCGGTCATGATTCCCTGCTCTGTGACTTGCCTCAGTGGCAACAGTGGCTTTGCAGCAGGACATGGTGTCTGGAAGCTGTGGCTTTTTATGCTTTCAGAACCTCCCTGGTGACAGGACTTTATTTCCCAGCAGCAGCTAGCCTGGGCAAAAAGAGTCCTGTGTGTTCACAGCTACTGTCCTTGGTCCCTTGAAGGAGGAGGGAGCTGGATGTAAGGCACTCAAAATTTTCCACAGCACTGCTTTTTTTCCCATCGCAGCTTATTCTGAGAACTGTTCTCTCTGGAAGCTGCAGCACCTGAAGGCAAGATGCTGAGTAGCTTGGGATGGGAGTTTACCTCTGTAGGAATGCAGCCAGTCAGGTCCTGATGCAAAGCTGAACTGGCAAGGATGCTGTTTCCTTGGCTGTCTCCCCCAGCAGGTAGCTGGAGTGCTGGGAGTCCCAGCCATCGCAGCGGGAAGGAGGCAGCCGAGTGCTGGCTCTGTCTGCCTGGGAACACCCTGCCTCTGGCAGCAGGAGCCAGACTGGGCTTTGCTCACGGTCAGACGTGACATGTCAGCCACTGCTGAATGACCTGATCGTCCTGTCACCTCCAGGGCCAATGGCAAGGCCAAACCCAGCCAGTGCTGCACACGGGAGCTGCCCTTTCCTAGGGGCAGGAGCACACCAGGCAGAGCCATGGGGCATTTATTGTGGAGCGCCCATGTGACAGCAGAAACACTCACAGAAATTACAGATTACAGAAAAATTGGTTCTATGATCCCCTGGCCCTCAGGCATATTTGATATCTCTTTGACAGCAGATATCTGTTACATTTGAAAGCTTTTCTGTTCATAATAATACCATCCTGTGCATTTGGACCTAGTACCTCGGTCAAGAAGATACAGGCGTGTTGGGACCTGTTAATTCTAAAAAATGCAAGTTGATAGAAGATCCTGTGAATCACACAGAGAACCTATAATTTTAAAACAAAAATAAACCCAGAGCAGACTAAAATAGTTTTGTTTTTCCTGAATAACTTCTATCTCTTTGTGCTTCCTTCTGGAAACATCCACTTGAAAAAAATATATTTCACAGCAGATCTCGAAGTTTTCATTGTTTTCTCGCCCTGTTCCTCCTTGGTTACAGTTGCTTCATCTGACCTCATACTGTGTCATATCACAGATACATTCATTTAGAGGAGCCTTAGTATTTTAACAATCACAATTGTTCTTCTGGTGCTGTTGCTTTATTTAAAAGGAGAGCCTAACATTTTCAGCTTATTACCACTTTGGAGAGTAATTTTCGGGCTGTTGATCAGAGCAATGGCCAGGGAGAACAGAGTTTTAAAGATCCTGTTACAATATCTGTCTTTGCCCTTATCTGTTCCTGCAGGTGGTGATTATCATCACCTCCTTCAGCAAGGAAGAGATAAAGGAGACGGCAGCTCGCTGAGGAAACAGCCATCTCTGCCTACCAATCGCTCCTCCAGTCTCCTCAGTCTGTTCTGCATTATGAATTCAGGGGTTTCAGCAGCTACTCCTGACTTGCACCAGTAGCAGGGAAGAGCCGGGTCCAGTGCTGGGCAAACGACAGATGGGTGACAGATGATATTGAATCCGGCTTTAACAGCTATGGAAGGTTTAGTACATCCGACCAGCACGTGCAGGATTATTTATGAGTGATACTGTAGGTATTCCACAATTCATTGAAATTTTATTTTTAAAAACCTTTGCAAAGAGCTAAAAGCTGTGTGAATTGTAAATAATCCTGGGTTTTCACAGCAAGGGTTTAAGCTACAAAAAGTTCTACTGAGCTAAAAGGTGACATTTGGTATTCCTACTAGGAATTGTATGTAAACTTGGAAATGTAGCTGAAGGTATTCTGCTTCTGTTACTCATCTGTGCCAATTCCATTGGCTAAAAATAAATGTGATCTGGCTAAAATGAAGTAAATGATCCATCTTACCAGTTCCTTTTTCCTATGGCATATTTAAGTGGAAAAATACTGCCCTTTTTTCTGGAACAGATCTGATTTTACATTTTTTTTTAAGATTTTTTTTTTTTTTTTTTTTTTTTTTTTTTTTTATTGGCAAGTGAACAGATTCTCAGTTTTCTTAGTTATCTGTAATCATTGTGGATCTGCAGAACTGAAGCCACAAAGTCCATGTGGCTACTGAAAGGTTTTTATGGATACAATCAACACAATCAACTTAGGTCTCCTGTTTTGTTTTGTTTTGTTTTGTTTTGGCTGTACTCCAAGAACTTAGTAACTTGTCAAGGGAAAAATTCTGCTACAGAATTTTGGTGGCAATGGGAAATAGCTGTGTCATTGCTTTATGACTTCAGGAAAATCCACCCACAGATCATTTTGGAATTGAGGAAAATGAAGAAATATAGAGTATGGACAGAAATTGCAAGCATAGCTCATTAACAAGGAAAACACCATGCTAAAAATAAAAAGTGGAGAAGTTGCAACTATCTCCTTTGTTACATTCAGACAAATAATTTAGAAAAAAAAAAGTATCAAGTTGCAGTATTTTATTTTTTGCCTAAATTATTTTTATAGTAGTAAGCAAAGGGGAGAGTCTAAAGAGCTAGAAAACCTAGCTAGAAGACCTAAATATATTCTATTCATTAAGGAAATTAGATGAAATTTTTAACTGAGAGAGAAGATGACTAATGTGCAGCAAGGGAGGAGTTTTCTAAGGATCCAGAATGCAAAATATAATTAAATTGAAATCAGAGAAAACTCATAGTAATGAGTTCCAAAGGCAGAATAGAAAAAAGAGTTAAACATGCCTAAAAGTCATACGACTGCTTTGTATCTTGTTGTTATCATTTAATTTCCTTCCTGGAATTATTTTTTAGGAAACTGTCACCTTTCCAGCTCTGTTTGTATTTGGCAATACTCTAAAAAATCCCTTCTTGCCAAACGCAGTGTAAATATACAGCTGTCATCTATACTGGGAGCCAAAATAATCTATCAGTGCTGTCTTTGATGACATTGCACCATGTAAGCCTGAACACTGAGCTAATGCAGTCAATATTAAAAACAACAACAGCACAGTCACCACGGGTTTGTTAGCCATGATGGCAAGTACATAGGAAATTTCTCAAAGAAGACAAAGTCTCTGCTCTTTAGTTGGTGAATTCTAGAACTGTGCTTCCAGGGAGCTCTGTCTGCTTCAGCTCTCTGGTAATGTAATATCTGAGGAAGGGAGTTTCACTAATGCTCTTCCCTTTGCACGTGGTGATGAGTGAAGTGAGAGGAAATAACGGGCAGTTGTTCACAGGAAAGTGCTGGGAAAGGCTGAGAGTCTGGTCATTTCCAATTCTCAGTAAAATGCTTCCCCATAACATTAAAAAAAAAAAAAAAAAAAAAAGCGGAGAGCAACAAAACAGTTTGGCAAGTTACCTCCTGTTAAGTGCATTCTGCCATTGGGTGCATTTGTTGGCAGTGCTTCTGTTTTGTTCTTGTAAGCATCTAGATTTTAGTGATGGTAATAACCCAACATTTCGAACTGAAGATGAAGTAAACTAGGATATGAAAAGATTTTGTATTACTGCAGTCTTCCTTAAAGAGCACAAAGAACAAAGAAGCAATTTATTAGGTGTATTAGTAGAGACTTCCAGGGAAACTGTCATTTCTGACTGGTTTGCTTTGCAGGACTTATGGAGCAGAGTGCCTTAATAAGCAAAGGAACATGCTAATCCCTCACTTCCTCCAGTCTAGCTGCAGCAGGTTCCCAAACACATTATTTTATCTATTTTTTCATATTCATGTAGTGGTCTTACTCAATTTACCACCTGAAAGAAGGGACCTTGCCTCTTTGCTGCTGTTTCAGGAAGCCATTGGTCTCACTGATCTACATGTTTCCTGATTAGAGGCAGTTTTATATGAGGAGCCTGAAATGGATCCCATCAAATTAAAAGGCTTCCCATTCCATTCACACTTTGAATGCAGCATTAACTGAAGTGGGCAGCTGCTTTAATCAAAATCCTTATGAGATCATTTGTTCTTTTCTTTCTTGTTTTTGCCTTTTTTTCTCCCCCTCCCAGTATTTTTCTGAAAAAGACAGAAGTGTAGAGAACTATGATGAGGTCATTGTCGTGGACATCTGGAACAGAATGTCATCATCACGTTTAGGCAAGACAACAGCTCATTTTTATTTCAGTTCTGATTTCAAGTCCATAGGAACCCAAGGAAAACACTGGCTCAATGATCCAATCTGTTTAGGCACATGGCAGCATTGAAAGAATGACAAAACAAAACATAAACCCCTCCTTAGGCTCACACTTCTTTGTGGATCTCCCAAGAAGGTGGAAACAGTGGCACAGAGATGATGTTTAAAACCCCAAATACTTGTCAACAATTATGACATCTTGCAAGTCACAGCACCATGTCTTGATGTCTGTACAGCTGCCATTTTGTCATTTAATAGTGTTTGTTACTGCAACTTCACATCTGCCAGACTTGGTCAGATCAATCTTTGTACAAAGTGTGAAAAGCATCGTTGCTGGAGGCAATTTTTTGCGCCTGGGTTGACACTAGACTAAGATTATCTGATTTTGTTTTGTGGGCTTTTTTATTTTTTGCTAGATGCTGTGGCACTGTGGTTCAGCCAAGCTGACAGTTGTACTGTTCATTGCAGGGAATAAGGGGAGTTTTAGGTGATATGTGCAATAAATAGATAGGAAATGTATTCCTCTTTCTTGGCTAATCTGTAGGATTAGTTGTCCTGGGGTGCTGAGAGTAGCAGTGTTATTCATACCACGTTTTAAATTAATACTGCATTTTATTAATTTTTTTATGTCTTGAGAGGAATGATAGGAGATGAAAAATAAAACTTCATCCGTCTTCTCTCTTGAACCTTTAAAAATCTGTCACTGACTTTAACAGTAGTGTTCCCATGGTGATAAGCACAACTAAGTCTCTCTAAAAGGAACAGAACTAATCTACTTTGAATGAAATAGTTTTGCATTTTAAGTAATGTTACTTTAATACATACTTCATTCTTCTCTGGCAAAGTGCTCTTTGATTTTTCAGAAAATGTGTAATCAAAATAAAGAGCAAGTTCTATTGTACTCTCTTTCCTGGTTCCCTCTCCACAATGGACAATCCATAGATAATAATTTTGTGGTAATGAGAAGTAGAAACCAGAAAATATTCCAATCTCTAAGATACAGGCAGAACATAAATAGCATGCAGGAAAAATGCAGTTGTACACTGCCCTAAAAGCAGCAGAAGACTGCAGAAAAATGCTTTTACTACTTCAGTAATGATGACCTGGCAAGCCATTCCCAGCTGATGGCTCCTTATTATACATTTCTGAGCACTGTTCAGAAAGGCATAGGTGGGACCAAAATGGCTTCAATTCACAGTATCCTGGGACAGTGAAAAAATAACTGTACCAGTGTCAGCATAAATATCCTGAAAGATTGCTCCCGATAATTCTCACTTTTCTGTTCACTAAAACCACTTCCAGAAACAAAATTATTTTTCTGACAATGTGCAAAGAAGACATTTTGCTCCTATTCATTTGCTCTGAGTAATGATTTCAGCCAAGCTTCAGGCTGATCTTGACTGCACCATTGCCCATCCAGAGGCACTCAGTCTGGATTTGCAGACTTACCCTGCCACAGCAGAGAGCTGTGCCAAAGCCCTCCCTCTAGTCTCACATTAGCAATTAAAAAGATTTGTAACAACATTGACAGCACTTCAGAAGAGACCTGGACTTCACAGCACTGCAGGCAAGGGTGAAAGCTACCCCTGCCTGACTCCCCTGTTCCCCTGCCAGCCCACCATGCACCAGAAATATTTGATCTGCCCACTTCCCACCTCTCTGCTGAGGGCTGGCCCTCTGTCATTCCCCATGCTGATCCCCTTTTTTTGTGAGGAGTGATGAGTTACTTGTCCTCCAGTGGCACACACCTGGACTTTTCAGAGGTCTGTGGAAGTCATACTGTCTGCAGGAATCAGGGAGAAGGGCAGACAAAAAGCCAGGGAGGATCCTGAAGAGCTGGACATGCATCAGCTAATTTGGGGTTGGGGGCTGTGTGGTGACTGGCAATGCCCCTAGTAGGGCATTCACCTGGCTTCAGAAGGAGTAGCAGCAAGGCTTGCTCTCCAGCTTCAGTGAAGAGGGAGAGGACAACTGCTGGTCCCACACAGGTCTCCAGTGAGCTCTGTAATAGCCAGCCCTCAATCACCCCTGGCAATATAAAGTTATCTGCAGCCCCAGCTCTTTAACCTTGTTCTCTTTTTGGCTTTCTCCATATTATCTTGAAACGTTCCCCACATTTTAGAGGAACATGAAGTTCTGAAAAGTCAATCTGTGATGAGCTGCTTCAGCTGGGATTCCAGCTTCCCAGACAAGACCAAACACCATTTTGCAGGTATGGGTGCAATTCCTACTAACATGGGGGTACAGACTGCATCTGCTAGGGTGTGTGACAATGTAAAAAATCCATTTCATGGCATCATAAATGTCTTATCAAAGCCCTGTTTTCAGAGGTAAAAGACCAGGCAGAGATTACCACATGGTCCCAGCAGTCCATGGTCCCATGTGAGGAGGTCTTCTGACCAGCAAACACCGTGGGAGAAACAGCAAGGAAGGATTCCCCAAGGAGCCTTGGGTTCAAGAGCTGCTTCCCTGACATGAGATATAAGAGCAGATGTATGGTGTATGAGGAGGCAGCTGCTGTGGTTATTACTTGTTCTGAGTCTCAGCTCTGATGGAGAGATGGGGACTTTTCTAAAATTGAAGATTCTGCAGTGGCCATTGCCACAGGCAGAAGGGCTCAGGCTGGGCAATGCAGAACAGCATGAAGTTGTGATCTCTCTTTCTGAGAGGATTCTCTTGAATACTGCGTGCCATTCTGGTCCCCACAACTTCAGAAGGGTGTGAGGTCCTTGAATGCATCCAGAGGAGCGCAACAAAGCTGGTGAAAGGGCTGGAAGGAATGTCCTGTGAGGAGACTTTGAGCTAAGAACTTTGGACCTGTCTAGTTTGCAGGAAAGGAGGTTATGGGGTGATCTCATTGCTTTCCACAACTTCCTGAGAAGGGGAAGTGGAGAAGGAGATACTGGTCTCTTCTCTTTAAGATCTAGTGACCTAACAAACGGTTTAAAGCTACATCAGGAAGGTTTAGACTGCACTTTAGGAAGCATTTCTTTACTGAAAGGGTGGTCAAACAGTGGAACAGGCTTGGACTGCATGATCACTATAGGTCCCTTCCTAACAGACAAATATTCTTTCTATTCTATTCTATTCTATTCTATTCTATTCTATTCTATTCTATTCTATTCTATTCTATTCTATTCTATTCTATTCTATTCTATTCTATTCTATTCTATTCTTCTATTCTATTCTATTCTATTCTATTCTATTCTATTCTATTCTATTCTATTCTATTCTATTCTATTCTATTCTATTCTATTCTATTCTATTCTATTCTATTCTATTCCATTCCATTCCATTCCATTCCATTCCATTCCATTCCATTCCAAATAATATTGCTTTTGTTCTTGATATTAAGCAGGAGGTGGGGGGCAGTAGATCCTCAGCTACAGTAAATTGCCATGACTTCACTGGAGTCAATAGCAAATTGCAGAGACCCACTCTATCTATAACTAAACTCCCCAGGGCTGATAGAATCGGTCATAACTGCATTGAAATCCACTGACGTCCATCTGACCCCAAGGTTTTGTTATTGATTATGTTAGGAGTAGGACAAGACCTAAATTTAATTTTGTGATGGTCCAGGAACAGGATACATTATTTCAAAGCATTCATCATTACTGCAGTTAATTGGGGCCTGTCCCGGGCAAAGCTGTCTCTTTCAATCATTAAAATGCTGCTTGCCAATCTATGATTTGCCCTGCAGATGTGAAAATCTGCACTGACATATGTAAAGCAGAAGGGCTTTGACTATTTCAGGTTTCGTTTAGGTGTGTAGTCTATGGTTGCCTCCGGTAATGCTGAGGTACTACTTAATCATGATAAAATGATTAAGATGCAAATCCACATGCCTAATTTAAATACATTTGTTCTCTGAACCATCCACCTGGGTGTAGTTTCTAAGAGTAAATGCAAAGTGCTCACAGCAGGCTTTAGCTCAAGCAGAATCTCAGGGACAGCTTCCAAATGTAATCACTCATTGTCACAGTAGAAAGTTGAAGTCCCCTTTTTTAAAAGTCCAGGTGTTACACACGCTCTTCACAGTTTCTGTTACAGAATCACAGAGTGGCTGGGGTTGGAAGGGACCTCTGGAGGTTATCTGATTCCACTCCCCCAGCTCAAGCAGAACTACTTAGAGCCATTGCCCAGGGCTGTGGGCAGTATCTATAGGGGTGAGGGAATATTTCCAGGGGTAGAGACTCCTCAGCCTCCCTGGGCAACCTATTCCAGTTCTCAGTCACCCTCAGGAAGAAGGATTGGGTTTTGGATGTTCAGATGGAAAGTCCCAGGTTTCCCACTGCCCAATGTCTCTTGTCCTGCCAGTGAGCACCACTGAAAACAGTCTGGCTCCATTCTCTTTACACTCTAACTTCAGGTATTTATTTGATTACACATTGGTAAGATCCCTTTGAGCATTCTCTTTCCCAGGTTGAACAGGATCTCAGCCTTTCCCCATAATGGTCTAGTCTCTTAATCATCTTGGCATTTCCTCACTGGACTCTCTGCACTTTGTCCATGTCTGCCTTGTACTGAGGAGCACAGAGCTAGACTCAATGCTCTAGGCTGGGCCTCACCAGGGCTGAGTGATGGGGGTCCCCTCCCTCTCCCTGCTGGCAACATTCCTCCCAACACAGCCCAGATACCTTTGGCCTGCTGTGCCACAGGGAAGCATTGCTGATTTATGTAATTGCCTTTTTTCTGGGGCAAGTGGGCTTTGGGCAGGAGCGAGGTGATATCAGCCCTGGAGCCAGCCTCCCAGTTAGGGAACCTGCAGAAACACTGCTCAGCAGGGCTGGCAGGGCCCTTCCTCTGATTGTGACAAACAGTGCTCTAAGGTAACTGATGGATTTACCTTTTCAGGTCCTCACTAGTCATGTCCACCCATCTATCTTGCCCCAAAACCATCTGGTGTGTTACTACCACGAAAGTCTCCTCAAGGAGCAGCCACCAGTGAGCAAGGTGGTGTGCAGCTCCTGTTGTGGGGTCCTGCTAGCAAAGCACGAGGATAGCACTGGCTGGAGGCACACACAGGAATTTGGGGCAGCATCCCAAGGTCTGAGCCACTCTGAGCCCTGGGTGGACAGCGATCCCATGATTTTGTCCCTGCTGGCATGCAGGCAGGCTCGTGTGTCTGAGGTGCCTGGCTGCTGACACAGCCTGGCCAGGGTGCCCATCTCCCTGCTAGCTGTGAGTAGCTGTCCTGTCTGTGTGGGATAGGCCATGGCATTGCTGGTGGACTTGGCAGTGTGAGGTTTACAGCTGGACTTGATGAACGGAAAGATCTTTTCCAGCCTAAATCCTTCTTTGATTTTAATGCAGTTGGCATGCAGTCAGCAGGCTGCAGCTCAGGTTAGACCCAGATGCACTGCAAGTTTACAGCTTGTCCTGTTCTGCCTGCACCTCCTCCTGCCTGCTGCCTTTCCCCTTGAGAAAACTCCTGAGGCTCCAGTGAAGGTTTGCTTCATTTTCACTACCCCGAGGCAGGGCTGTGAGCCTCATTCAGCACAAAGTATGAGCTCTAATGGTGTTTTAATGGCCCTTTCTAGCTAGTGTATGACCCTGCAGAAGGGCTTTAGTATTCCCATGGGCACACAGCTAATCCTTCAGTAGTTTTTGTTTGCAGGCTCCTTTCTTCATCATGCTGCATGAGAGTGGTCAGGTGAAGAAGCCTGGTTCTTGAGCCTGCAGGCTGGGCATATGCTGACATTTCTCCTATAAAAGCCTTGATTTGTATGAAACTCAAATACACATTGGGAAATTACCTAACAACATGTTCCAGTGGATCTCGGAATGTGGAACATTTGGATCCTATGCAGTTAGGCCATCCCCCAAAATACAACATTGCCACCAGAGGAGTATCACAGCCATGCAAAAGTTGAGAGAGATGGAATACTCTCATTTAAAAATGAGCAAAGGCACTGTTTTGTAGCAGAAGCAAGCCAGCTGGATATTCAGCGTGAGCATGTATTATTATGAGCCTGGGTTATTAGCAGTCACCAGTTTGGAAGCCCTCAGTGAATAAATTTGCTGTTTCAGGATTAAAAAGGGAGCATGGTATCTGCTTTGTCAGTAGTCACTGCAGAAGTGAATGATGAAAAAGCAGGAACAGTCCATGAAGAACTGCACAGATACATGCTAGTTTTCTCAAGTTTGTCATAAGAAATGAGCAGGATAACTAAGTGCTAAAATAGAGGAAGAAACCAATCACATGTTAAAAGAGTCCTGGGGCTGTGAATAGTTACAAGGGAACGAGATCTGCTAAGTGTGCCACACCTAGAGATATGATGCAGAACTCCAGAGGTCAGGTCACTGTTTATCATGCCTACGCCTTTGTCAGTAGTGACCCAGGATGGAGAGTGCTCACCAGCTGCAGAGCTAAGGAACCTTTTTCCAGTGGATCTGTGCCCTGTGCACTCACCATCATTCTTCTAGTCATTCTCTGTGTTGTTTCCATAGCACACCCCCAGAACTGCTCTGTGCCCAACACTCAGTCCTGTACCTGCCATTCCCACCCATGCCTCTGTCCTCCAGCCCTGTAGTATGCCAAAGTGGTTACCACTTCCTTCTGATTTGTGTCAGTATTTCCAGTTCCCTTTCTGTTTCCCACCTCCCTCCTGTGGGCTCTCAACAGAGTGCCACAAGGATCCTGGCTGTGCTGGGTGCCAGACCCAGTGGGAAAGCCTGGAGGCAGTCCTGTCTTCCTCTCTGGGAGGGTAAAAGTGCAGCTTCTCACTCTCCTCTATTAAATCTCCCATTCACTCAGAACTTGCAGGATGATAATATCTTTGCCATTTCCATGCTTTGCCAAATTTGGTAACCAGGTTCCATAGGTAGTTGTGCAGGGAGACACCAGACATATAACCAGGAGACAGTTGCTAAGGAAATCAGAAACCTGGAACACCAGGCTCCTGAGGAGTTCTGACTGTGACTCCTAAGAATGCCGATAGCATAAATACCTGCATGATGAAGAGGTAGATGCAGAACAGCCATAGAAATACCCCAGAGGCTTTGAGAAATCTAGACAGGGACATCACAGAAATGCTAAGAATTTGAGGGTTTAATAGAGTGCTGTATGAGAGTTGTGAAAGATCCTGGTATCTACAAGATATACTCAACATGGCGAGGATGACACAAAAGCAGCTGAGGATTAATGTGCTGTGTGACTGATTGTTTGCATTCAAAACCCAGCTCAACCTCTTGCAGAGCCATATGATATTCCTGAAAGCGGGTACATAAAGCTGACAGGATGAAGTAAAAGATATTTCTTTTGTGGCTTTCTGGACATGATGGGGCAGAGTAGGAGTCCTAACAGCATGTGAGCATTTTACAAAAGTGGCAGTGAAGGAAAGATAGGAAGTGGGAGTGAGTCTGATAAAGAAGAAAAATTGAAGCTTTTAGTTCTAAAGACTTCAACTGCAGGAAGGCAGAGGAACACTTTAATGAGGTTCTTAACAGAGAAGTGGGCAAAGGTGAAGAGTAAGTGGCCATTTTCCAGATAGCTGAGCTGTTTGCAGCAAGATTCTGAAAAAAAAAAAAAAAAAAAAAAAAAAAAGAAAAGAAAAAGAAAAAAAAAAAAAGAAAAAGAAAAAATGCAAAAGACGCTTAGAAGGCTCAGGCTCAATAAGGAAGCAGGGTGCAGAGTGTTCCTGCAGAATTACTAAAAAATGGGTGGTAGAGATAACATGAAAGCCTTTACAAGCTATTTTTACTGGCTTGGGGGATTGAAACAATAATAGAAGGGTTGACTGTGACCTGAATTACATGCCCAGTTTAGAGAAGGGAGGAAAACGAGTGTGGGAACATCAGAGACTGCTCTTTAAGACTTGTCAAATGTAACTGTGATGCTCAAGAGAGTCAGACACCTCATGCCAAGGTGCTAGCCAGGCTTTCCCAAAACTAGGACTCAAGACAGTCCAAGTCAGTCTTGCTGTTGACTCCCTTTCAGTCAGTGCCCTGATCTGAATGAGCAGCTCTCTGGATTCAAGCTGGACAAACACAGGAACACACAGGGCAGGTACTCTCTCCCTGACTGCTGAGGCTGTTCTATTAATGCATCTTCTTGTGTCTGTTTCTGGATGGCCTGTGAGTTTCTTCTCTGTCTCTCAACACTTGTCACTCAGCCTCAAACACTACCCAGACAAAACCACACTACCCAGAACAGCTGAATTCCTGAGCAGCCTCCTGCTATATGAAGCATATGTTTACTTCATCTTAAAGATTCCTTAAATGGAAAAGCAGAATTGAAACCTACCATAGTTCGTGAGATTTAACACAGTCCTAAAACAGCATTTGTGGAACTATTGCATTTGGTTTGTTGCTGTAATCTCAACAAAATGCACCTACCACAGGCCATATGGCACAGATTCTGCATTCTGTACCCCCAGCAACAGCATTATTTCTCCCAGTTTTATTGCAGTGACACATAACACTGATGAGCTCAAAACTTTTCTGAATAGGACTCAGAAATACTTGGCAGTGTATTGCATGACAGTGCTATTTGCAACTTGGCACTTCTCCCTGATTTATTGTTCCACATTAGTCATCAACTTTAAAACCCATCTCTCCTTTATTGGCCTCAGGTCAGAGGCTGATGTCCTGATTCACTTTGAGAAGCACCCAACTCTGCAAATATTCCCATTGATGTTCAAGGATCTCGTTCCGTTTGCGGACCAGGTGGTTATGAAACTATCATTTGCTTTTCCATGAAATATAACTGTGTTAAAAAAATTCCAGTATGTAATTTTCACATCAACTTTCAGAGCAGAGCTGTATTGCAAACATACCAGCTCCCTTCCTGCTTATTAAATCCAACTGTCTTAACCTGCAAATTTTGTTACTAATACTTCAATATCCCAACCTAGCCATTTAAAAATACAAGATGCTACAGATAATTAAAGTCTTAAAATCAAATGCTTGCTGGTGCTCATGTCCTAGCCTCTCATCATGAGCTGCTTTTAAGCCAGTTGTCTATCTAACTCAATGCTTTACTGCATTATCATACCACAGCCAGTAGTCAATTAATCTTTAACTTTTCTCTTTATGAAGTGCTTTTAAAAATTTTGGCACAAAATGCCTTCTCTATTTTCCCTTACTATCATCCCACTAACAGCTCTGAAATATTGCAGTGAATTATTTATGCAAGACTTCTTATCATTTCACATCATCTGTCTCATCATTGCAAATAAGGCACTGAAGCACTGATTTACCAAGACCTGTCTCAAATAGATTACTGCATCCTTCAGAAATTCAGAAACTCTGTTTTCATTCTAATACATGTTTAAGTTGCATTTGCCCCACCCTTGCTCTAGCTGACTGCACTTTTTTAAACTGCAATTTATGGAATATTGTCTCACTGACAGGATTGGTTCAAGTACTTTTGAGCTCTGCAAGTTCTACACTGACTTGCCTTTTATTGCCTCTGATGCCTTTCACCTTTTTTTCTGGGCTGGCTGGCAAGTTCAACCAGCTCCACATTCCAAATGTAAAGAAAAACCAACAGATTCTGCAGGTCCTGTAATATTTTCCTTCAGCAGAGTTGCTGAAAGGCTGAAGAACACCAACCTTCGTCCTGGCAGCATATCATTGCTTAAGCACACTTTGTAGGTACTTCAACTGCTGGGACATATGGTGCAAAATATGAGCCAGCAAATAATTTCCAACTCTCCTTAAGGCCCCAAGATAGCTCGTTCAGCAGCCTGGGCTGCAGCAAGCACACCACCACGTTCTGTGGCATCTTCCTTTTCCCTGACTTATATCCACTCCAACAGAAGGAAAACAGTAGCAGCAGATTGATTGCAATACCGTTCTCACCTTTCAACACAGGAGGCTTTATTTTAAAGATACATTTACCCTTTATCTTGTACCTTGCTTGTACTTGTCATGTCAATAGTTACCAGGTAGGAAAAGGAAAGGAATGTAACCCCAGATAACCTAGCTAACAAATGTCGTGGGCTAATTTTTACTGAAGGAGTTTTTTCACTTTGAAATGACTCAGCAGGAGCTGCCATAAAATCTTCGCATATTTTAATATTTTCTTTAATAATAGTGGAATAAATAACAAGTTGTTAATGCTAAGGATAAAAATACAAACCAAACCCCAGAGATTTTTTTCAGCTTGCTAGTAAACCTGGCAGTTTGCTGTTTCAACAATATCCAGGAAAGCAGCAAGTACAATTTATTCACGCTTGACCTGATGTGAGCATCTAAGGACGCAGAGTGATCTGAGTTACTTGAAGGCTCAAGCAACTCATTTCTTGCTTTTAGAACACTACAAAGTGTATTGCAGGATGGAGAACCCTGAAATGGCTTTTACAAGGCAGGACACAGCCAGGCCTGCCCAGCAGCTGCCTGTAGCACTCATGAGCTTAACCTTCACTTTAGCACGAGTGCTCCCACTTAGCTCCCTCACAACTGGCCAGGCTCCACCACACCTGGTAAATTGTCAGTCCCCTTCTCTGCAGGCCTCTGGCACAGCACAGTGCAGGCAGCAGTTTTGGTGTGTGTGGCTGCCACGCTGTGCTGGCATGCAGGGGTGGGCTCTGTCTCTGTTCACCTGCCCAGCCCAGGCTCAGCCACCAGAGCCTCTCCTGGCTCCCCACAGGCTGTGCTGGTCCTGTTTTGGAGAAGTCTCTGAGCACAAGCAGGAGGTGCCAGCCAGCCTCTGTTCTTCACTGCTGCTTTGCCACCTTGCAGCCATGGGTTTGGTGCTGCAGGGATGCCCTGAGCCCTGGAGAGCTCGTGGCTGTGCCCTCTGTGGTGCAGACCAGTGCATCCTCCCTCCCTAGGACATGCTTTCTGCACAGGTATCTTTTGCTTCAGCCTGAGGAGAGCAGCAAAGGAAAACCAAAGGTTAAAACAAGCCCCTGGAAGGGCTGGTGTGGGTTGAGGTCCCTGTAACACAGTGACCACTGCAGCCAGCAAGGGCAATGCTCACAGCTCTGCTCCTTCTTGGGCAACACTGCTGAGAGCTGGCATGGTGACAGGAACCCATGACCCCACTTCAGAGGAGATCCTTGAGGGCCAGGGTCTAACCCAGCAGGCACCATTTTGCAGTCTGAGGTAAGATGTGCAGATGTGGAGAAGGGAGATGGGATGATCCAGGCCACCTGATGACCAACTCACCTTGGGAGGATTCATGCCCGTGCACATGAAGGGACGATGGCTGGTGGCTGTGGAAATGGAGGAGGCAGGGCAGCTGTGCCTGGTGGGGCTGGGCTTAACTGCAGCCTCTTCTCCTGAGACTCTCTGCTTGACTAGGGCTCAGTCAGGGCAGAAATCCAATCTGGGTGGCCAGATGTGCCCCCTACTTCTCCTCCTGTTTGGACATGGAGAAGTCCTGCAATATGTGCACATGTATTTGTGTGTAACATGGACAAGCCAGACTCCTGGAAATATTTCAAACATGAATCCAAGCAGTCAAAATCTGGAAGTAGACACAAAAACACATTGAAAAAAAACATACAGAAATGCACAGGAAATATCTAGTCAAGAAAGATACAGAGGGGAGTATTTTTCAATTAAATGCCACTTGAATTGTGATGATTACTTCTATCACAAAAGGGCCAGCAATTTGGTCTTACACTGCAACAGTCACAGTGTTATAGCACAGGAGGGATGCTGGAAGTGAGGAATTGTGTGTAGCTGAGTCACAGTGGTGAGAAAGACAGGGAAAAATAGAAAGGTGGCTAGACCCTCCAGCTGTGGTTGGACAGTGCCAGACCTCCAGCAGCAAGATTTCCTCCTGCTGCTCGCTCCTGTGAGAGCTGGGTGCATGGTGCTCTGTCTCTGCACTCCTGGTATCACAAGTCTTTGTAGTTCTTCCATCCATTTTATGGTAGGACCAGGCAGGGGCAGGAGTGGTGGGGGCAGAAACAGCTGTCATGTCTCAGGGCCATGTGGGAAGAAAAGAGGGGCAGGGAGGGAGTTGTTAAAGCACCACTGCTGGGGAAACACATCCTGCATTTTCAGGGCTCGTGGGTTTTGTAGAGAGGTGAGGCACAAGGTGTTGGAAAATATCTGGGTTTTCTTCCCCTGTCAGACAGAGAACAATTTGCGATTAAACTGAAAGAGTTGTTTCGTAACAATTGGAGTGACAATTAGTGACAATGGCAGGCAGCTGCTGTACTGTGTCCGTGGGTTATTAAGCTAATCATAATTGTCTCCCTGTTACCTTGTGCTCCTCCCTGTCTGTATGGGGCATCCATCTGTTGTCGCTCATTCTGTAATTAGACCGGAAGCTCTTTGGGGCAGGGACCATCGTTCCATTATGTCTTGCACAAGGGGGTCCCAATCAGAGCCACTAGCTGCTACTCCAGCACAAATAAAGTGGCAGTAAATAAGGGAAAATACTTCTATTTGAATGCCAGTTACAGCTTAGAAAGAATTACCGTTAATGAGATGTGGTTTGTGAGAGAGAAATGTGCCTCATCAGAGGAGAGGCATGGACTTCTCTGCTGGGGAAGGTCGCAGTGACACCACCCCTCCTGTGCCAGCTCCAGCACCTGGTGGGAAGGAAAAAGCTTTGCCTCCAGCCCTTGGTGGAGGAGGCACCAGGGAATTGGCCACATCCTCTGAGTCAGGGAGGATCTGATCAGCTGGGGGAACCCAGGAGCCGTGACCCTCCATGGCCTCTCTCACAGCCTTGCCCCTGGAGCTGTAGCCCATGCCCCTGTGCGACCAGGGGCTGGATCCTCTGCTCAGCTGGGGACACCAGAGTCAGGACAGGACACCAGGAACCTTAGTGTCGGGTCAAAAGAAAGGAAAAAGCCCATCCAAGCGAGGCACACAGTGCAACCGCTTGCTCCAGGCAGATCACCACTCACATCTCTTTCTGTAGGATCCTTTCTAGGCCCCTACAGAAGTGATTTCACTGCTGCATTAGCAATCTGCAGCAGAGGCAGCAAAAAGTCCATGCTGCCAGTTCATCCTCCACTGGACATCTAGCTTCAGATGTATCAGTGCTCTTATTTTACTTGGAGCTGCAGAAGGCTGGGAGTTCACACTTTACTGAGCACCCTACGGGGCCAGGACCCATCTCTGTCCCAGCATCCCTGGAAGTGCAGCAGGACACGGTCCCAGCCTCATCTCTGCCCCAGCATCCCTGGAAGTGCAGCAGGATGCAGTCCCAGACCCATCTCTGCCCCAGCATCCCTGGAAATGCAGCAGGACATGGTCCCAGCCCCATCTCTGCCCCAGCATCCCTGGAAGTGCAGCAGGACACGGTCCCAGCCCCATCTCTGTCCCAGCATCCCTGGAAGTGCAGCAGGACACAGTCCCAGCCCCATCTCTGTCCCAGCATCCCTGGAAATGCAGCAGGACATGGTCCCAGCCCCATCTCTGTCCCAGCATCCCTGGAAGTGCAGCAGGATGCAGTCCCAGACCCCTCTCTGCCCCAGCATCCCTGGAAGTGCAGCAGGATGCAGTCCCAGACCCCTCTCTGCCCCAGCATCCCTGGAAATGCAGCAGGACATGGTCCCAGCCCCATCTCTGCCCCAGCATCCCTGGAAGTGCAGCAGGACACAGTCCCAGCCCCATCTCTGTCCCAGCATCCCTGGAAGTGCAGCAGGATGCAGTCCCAGACCCCTCTCTGCCCCAGCATCCCTGGAAATGCAGCAGGACATGGTCCCAGCCCCATCTCTGCCCCAGCATCCCTGGAAGTGCAGCAGGACACGGTCCCAGCCCCATCTCTGTCCCAGCATCCCTGGAAGTGCAGCAGGATGCAGTCCCAGACCCCTCTCTGCCCCAGCATCCCTGGAAATGCAGCAGGACATGGTCCCAGCCCCATCTCTGCCCCAGCATCCCTGGAAGTGCAGCAGGACACGGTCCCAGCCTCATCTCTGCCCCAGCATCCCTGGAAGTGCAGCAGGACACAGTCCCAGCCCCATCTCTGTCCCAGCATCCCTGGAAATGCAGCAGGACATGGTCCCAGCCCCATCTCTGTCCCAGCATCCCTGGAAGTGCAGCAGGACACGGTCCCAGCCCCATCTCTGCCCCAGCATCCCTGGAAATGCAGCAGGACACGGTCCCAGCCCCATCTCTGTCCCAGCATCCCTGGAAGCGCAGCAGGATATGGTCCCAGCCGCATCTCTGCCCCAGCATCCCTGGAAGTGCAGCAGACGCGGCTCTCACGCCCCATTCCCGGCGCTGCCCCTGTGGCATCCCCTCGGAAAACAGGAGCTGCCTTTGTGATCGCTCCCGCTCCCTGTAAAACAGCTGAACAAACCCTCTGCTGCCGGAAGAGAGTATCGCCGGCCTGGCCCTGGAGAATGCTGTGAATATCGGTATCGAGGCTCGGTGTACAGAACAACCCGAGTGCCCTCTAGTGCCACGGAGCCGGGCCGGGCACAGGGCTACGGGAGCGAGGGGCGGCTCGCCCAGAGCGGGGATCAGGGGGAAAGGAAAGACCTTGCACGGGTCAGGGTTTGTGAAAATAAACCCTTGTCATTGCAGCCTGCTGCAGCCGTGCAGCCGAGGATGAGCTGACCATGTACACAGCCCGCTGGTAAAGGCACAGGCACAGTCCCTGACCTGCCTTTTCCCAGTCCTGTTACCCACATTCCCTGGTTCTTCAGCTTTTCCTGCCTTGAATTCATAAACCCCCTGTGACACAGTATTTTCTATGGAAACCAGTGATAAAGTAACAGACAAACGCTGCTCGCAGTTCTGTCATCAGCTGCCCTTTCAAACAAATGAGGTGAGCAGGGGGATGGTGACGTCTTACCCCAGCCTCTCCCCTCGGCCCTGCAGCAGCAGCAGGGCTCTGAGCCAAAGCCCACTGCCCTGAGCCAGGCTTCTCTCCCCTCCCTGCCCTCCCTCCTCCCTTCAACCCTGCACACAGCCAGGGTGGAGAAATCTCTGTTCCTCCAGCTCTCCCCTGCCTGGGGGCTGTACCTGTCCCAGGCAACTCCCTGGTTTTTATCCTGGCTTTGCTGTGTCCCTCCATTCACACTTATGCAACTGCAGCAGGCTCGGGTGGGAGCCTACCTGTTCCTTGGCTTCATGGTGAAAATCCATTTACTGGATAAGTGAAGTGAGGAAACACACAGCTGAGGAAATTGCTGGTGTCTTCAGCAGGCAGGCAGCTGGACTGGCACTGCTATTGCTAGGAAGAGGGAGTTGGTTCAAATGGGCAGCTTGGTTGCCAACATATCTTCCTGATCCAATGTGGCTGCTTGGAATAGAAAGAAGCTTTCATGCAATAATGCAAATTATCATTGCAAGTCAAATAACAGTAATAAATAGCTAGGGTGATAAAGCTGATTGTAATGATTGTGTTTATTGTGGCACAGCAAGACAAGATGCCACTGATCTGATCCCATAAGCTGTTCTTGGCCCACATGGGCTGCAATCCAACACACAGCCTGGCACAGTGACAAGAGGTGGGGGATTTTCACATCAGCCACACACAGGGCCTTGGGAAAGTTTGTAGGTTGTGAGCTGTTCAGTCATAGATACTGGACTGTCTAATGCCCTCAAGTATTCTGATGATTTTGTTTTAAAAGCAATGAAAGCTTGAAATAAGTGAGAGCTGAGTGGATTATTACTTGGCTTTAGTCTGCTGAAGGATGAGGCTTTTAATATGCATGGCCAGTTTGCAAAGCTTTTCTCTTCCATTGCTCTTTTGCAAAGCATTTAAAGATATTGACTTAGAACTATAAGGCAAACTCTCAAACATTAGTTCCAGACAAAAAGCCTTTTTTTCCCTGGAACTCTGATTGGGAAGATGTAGCTAGTAGCTGCACTTGATTTATAAAGGAGCAGTTCTGACCCCTTGAATATTGCAGATGCCTTGTGAATATGATTTTTCAGGTCCTGAATGCCTGTGAGAAGCAGGGTATGACTGCTGTGACTGCTGTGACTGGATGTTATTCTGGAGGAGGACCCCAGGGTGGGTCTCTTGAGAGTCAAAAGTGACCCCTGACTCAAGAGTCAGGAGTGGGGCCTGTCTCCTCCCAGCCATGGGGACTGCACAGCAGTGCTTTCCCCCCTCCAGCTGATGCTGGCTGCAGCCTGCGTTGCACTGCAGAGGAACAGGCAATCACTCCTGCATGTCTCAGTCCATAAACCAGCTCATAAATCACCCCAGCAGCAGCAGCCCAGGGAGGGGACAGGAGCTTGTGATAGTATTTCTCCATCATTTCCAGCCAGAACCCTCTTCCAAAGTGCCATTTTCCCCTCCCTTAAATCCAAATTTAGTGCTGAAGATCCTGCTTGCTGCAGCAGAAGACCATAACTGTGCCCTCTAACTGTGATGGGGATATTAACCACAGCCCTGTGCTGTAGCTGCAGAAGCAGGAGCTGTGTTGGCAGGGATTCTGGCTGCTCCCTGCCTGTCAGAGGCTATGTCCTTCCAGGACCTTTCTCCCTCTATAAGAGTTAACAAACAAGATGAATTAATTGAGCAATAAGATGCCACATTGCTGCCTGTGACTGGGCTTCTCCAATCTGACTAACAGCAAACACTTCTCTAAGTCAGCAGTCCTGCATCCCTGGGGAGTGTCAGAGCTTCCAGCACTCAGGTTTGCTGCAGACCAAGTCACGATGCCACTCCTGGTTTTGTGCAAGCTGACATGTGAGCACAAGCCTGGGTGTGGGGGTGAGCAGGGCACCCAGCCTGCAGCCACAGGCTCCCCTAAGTAGCCCTGCATTTATAGATTTAAAGGTTCAGCTTTGCAGCTTGCCAGATGTAGGCCAAAACAGTTTACTTTTCCTACCTTCCCCTTGAAAATAATTGAGAAAAAGTTTTAAAAGGAAGGAAAAGTGACTTTTGTGTTGGATCATAAGATTGGCATAATACCAAGGTCATGCCATTTCCCCTCTTGGTTCAGAAGCCTTTCTCCAACCAGACCCCAGGTTCTGTCTTGAAGTCTTTCACCCTGCCTTGTCCCTCCCCAACTATTTTGCTTCCCCTGGATAGGCAATATTGATGGCTGATTTGTGGTTTTCTACTTCTTGTGCTTACACTTTTGTTTCCCCCCCTCATTAGCTATTAGGAATCCCTTCCCAAATCTGCCTATTGAGTGCAGAAGTCTCTCTTAAGTCATCTCCAAAATTTTCTAACAGAGGTTTTATGGTGAATGAGGACAAACCTTGGGCAGCAAAGGGGGTGTTTGCACAGCACTTCACCCCCATGACTCACCAAGGAGCCCCCCAAGGAGCCCCCAAGGTGCAGTGAAGGTGGCATGCACAGCCAGTAGGTTCAGAGGTGCCACCAAGGGGGTCTCAGTGCAAAGTCCTGCCACTGTGGGGCAAGGAGAACATGTGCTTGTGTCTCCCTGAAGTACAGCTGGTTTCCTCTCCAGGGCATAGGCTAGACAGGACTTTGTTCAGCCATTTTACATAATATTAAGTTGAAAAATAAAGAGAAAAAGCCTAAAAGTAAGCTGTCTTTGAAGCAGGATCAGTGCTAGAGTGGTGAATAAAAGTAAGCACTTTACCCTTCCTGTGGCTCCAGGCACCTGGTGGGGAATGAATAAACTTACTGCCCAAATGAGAAGTGAATGAATTTAATTTACTTGCCTTCACCTTTGATGAGCAGAATCAAAATCTCTGCCCTTCCTGTGCTGGTAGAAACAGCACAAAGATGGGAAAAGCTTCCTCAGGACCCTTATGGTCCTGTGATGTCCCCTTCTTCACCTCCTGTCTGCCCCTTCATCTGCTGATCAAAAACCTGGATTCATAGAGACTGATCCTAGGGTAAGAACTATGTCTTCACTCATTTCTATTATACATCAAGAGAATAACTGCTCATCTGGAATAAAAATAGATCCAACAGCAAAGGAATCCAAAGGCAGAGCTAGGCCTAGGCAGCAGCCTTTCTCCAGCTGTGAGACCAACACCCAGCCCCTCATTGCTGCTCCTGGGCAGAAAATAATTCCTACTGAAGACAAAGGAGATGGGGAGTGGCAGTCAGAGAACACATACTGCTCCATTTAGCAGCACATCCCCAGTTTTAACTGCACTGAATGAATGGCCATGCCACCGGCCAGCATTTAACCTTCTGATAAAAGAATGTGCCAGGGTGGAGGTGGCAGGAACATGAGTAGCTGCTCTCTCTGGAAAACTCTGGCAAACAAATTGTCACACACCTTCCATGTGTGTGAGCCACATGGGGCTCTGATAGGGGATGGTCAGCACCAGGAACAAGGGCAAGGAAAGGGGTTTGGCAGCTGCTGGCCTTGCAAGGGGCTGTGCATTTGTTCCAGCAAGGGTCAAATCCAGTGCCTGCAGACCACAGTGGGAATCTGGCAGCTGGACTCCACAGGAGCCAAGCTGCTGGTTCAGGGCAGTAGCCTGAGCCCCCTGGCATGGCCAGCTCTGTGCTGGACCCCATGCCATCAGCACTGAGAACATTTCACACAGGTGGCACTGCCAGCAGGAGCAGGGTCTTCTTTCCCACCTCATGATGGCATCTCATGAGGGATCCCAGCTCTGCTCCAAGTGGAAAGGGTTTGCACATGGCAGTGGCTGGGCAGTGGGCAGTGGGTGCTGTGCTGCCTGAGCTCAGCTCTCTGTGGTGCCAGTGGTGCTTTGGAAGGATCTGTTGGAGAAAAAGGCCTAGCACCAAGGGACTATGAAAGAAAGTTGAGTCTTTCTGTTCACCTCTCTTGCCTCCTGCATTTCTTTCATTGTTTATTGGGGTGGTTGGAAAGGCAAGCTTATGCTGCCCTCAGGCCAGCACCTTGTGTTGTCTCCTTTTTCACAGTGAGGTTGGTGAAACAATTGTTGGTGGAAAGGTTGCCCAGAGAGGTGGTAGATGCCCCATCCCTGGAAACATTTAAGGTCAGGTTGTACAGGGCTCTGAGCAGCCTGATCTAGTTGAAGATGTCCCTGCTCATTGCAGGGGCTTGGACTGGATGACCTTTAACTGTCCCAACCCAAAATATTGAATGATATCAGGACAGCTCATGTGCAGTTGATGTTACTGAGACCTGGATGACCAGACCAAAGGGACAGTAAACTTTATTTTCTCTGTCAGCTTTGAACTACCTTGCTATCTAGTAGTAAAGTTCCATCATTATGGGGAAACCCTCTAGTCTGAACGATACAATTTCAAAATAGCTTTGCTTTGTTTTCTAAAGCTTTCAGACATTTCTAACACATGCAATCCTTGCAATATTTTCTGAGAAAGTGACATGTAAACAGTGATTCTCACAGAGAAAGAACATGTGCTTTCCACTTCACTTACACCCTTTGTACTGTGAGGCAGAGAAGCTCTTGGATCCATTGGCAGGGTGTGCTCCTCCTTGCTAAATGCTCCAGTGAGCCAAAAGGAACCCAACCAGTGAGAAGGGAAAAGCAGACACATCACCAAATGGTACAATTCTCCATAAATTTTCAGTACCTACTGACTTATGTCTCTGAATAAAGCACATCAAGCATAGTGGCTGTTTTACACTAAAACGTTTCCTAGCACCTTTGTCACATACTGTCACTAAATCTCACGGAGTATCTCACAGGAAAATGAGGTGGAATTGAAATAAATTGGCCCAGAGGCAGCTGCAGGCTTGTGAGTGTTTAATGTTTAAAAGACTAGAAAGCATCACTTCAGTTCCACAATCTCCATTTGCCAAAGAGCTGTTTCAGAAGTGCTTAATGCTGTATTATTATTTGTGTAATTATCAGGCCTTAGATTCAAATTTTATCAGTCCTTAGATTTCAATGTACAAAAATAGGACTTCTTTGAATCTGACACTTTACCACCAAAAGATTAAGAAATTGTCCTGCACTGGGCAGCTTTTGTTTGAAATACACAGAGCAGATGAAAGGGAGAAAGAAAGGCATGGGAAAGTTCAGTTTCCTTCCTGAGATGCAGCAAAGCATCAGCCCCTAATTCCCAGCCCTGGAGCTGCTGGGATATAGCCTGATCCTCACCCATGCTTTGGGTGGCATGGCTTGTCACTCTTCATGTCTCAGAATGAGTTATGGAGTAAGGGATACAGCTGGGACAGAAACATGGAAACATGAGTGGAAAGAATAAAAGAGAGGAGTGAAGGACAATGAGCATTTTTCACGTGTTTTCATGACATTTTCAGGTGTTTTGGCTTCACAGAGATGAAAGGAGGAGGTCAGCTGACAGCAGCAGACAGCAGTGCTGACAGTGCCCTGGCAGAGGACAGTTTGGAAATTGTCTGGAGAGAAGCAAGAGAGGAGAAAGGGCTGCCAAGCAGGCATTGGGTCATGGCTGGTGAAAAGGGAGCTGAAAGCTCGGGTGAAGTGGGTGAAGAAGGGGCAGAGGTGCTTGCAGACAGGCTGGGAACAAGGAGGAAGGTGACAGCTCTCTGAAAGTGCTGCAAGCTGAAGACTTAGGTAAAGGTTTAAACCAGGTTGCAGGTAGATAGAGGATGCCACAGGAGCAAGCAGGCTCAATCCCATGGGACAGAGGGTAGAGGCAGCGAAAGGAATTGCAGCAGCACATCCAGCAATACAACTACTGCAGACTACAGCTCGAGGAAATGCAGGAAAGGGCAGAGAAGCGACCACTATGAACCATCTTTTTGCTTGGGAGAAAACACATCCCTCCCTAAAACTGGTGCTAAGTCATGAAGGGAGGAGATTAAACTGCTCTTGCTGGGGACATGAACACAGCTGTGAGGCCAAAACGCTGGAAAACTCAAACTACTGCCTTTTGCCTGGCAGCCGGGCGCGCAAATAGCAGCTGTATAGCGGGAGGGCAGCGGGGTCCCGGAGCTGCGCTGCTGGGGAAGGACACGAGAGGGAGCCCGCGGAACGGCGGCGGCGGGACCGGGACCGGGACCGGGGCCGTGGGTGCCCGTGGGTGCCCGGGGTGTGGTCCTGCCCGTGCCCGTGGGTGCCCGTGGGTGCCCGCGGGTGTGGTCCTGCCCGTGCCCGTGGGTGTCCGTGGGTGCCCGTGGTCCTGCCCGTGGTGCTGCCCGTGCCCGCGCAGCCCCCGGTGCCGCCGGCGCTCCCGGGGAGGATGCTCGGGGTACCCGGAGCCTCGCACCCCGCGGCCCCACCGCCCCGGCCCTCCAAGGGTTCACAGCACATTTACACACGTGAATAGCGCAGGGGAGATTTTGTAGGTAAGCTTTGCCGTCAAAGGCTGAACCTGACACAAGGGGCGCGGGTGGATGGATGCTTCTGGTGCTCTGCTTCAGGTGCTCAGAAAAATGAGCCTTTGCCATGGCAAAGTGGTGTCATCTCAGCCCCTCGCCGTGCTGCAGGGAGCAAAGGGCTGGGGATGGCCCCATCAGCTGCCCTAAAACCAGCATCTTCCCTGACACCATGGAGGGAGGGTGAGGAGGAGAAAGCTCAGCACTGATGGTGTGGATGCAAGCTGCTTTCTCAGCTCCCACTGAGGTCTGCACCTCCTAACTTCACTGGGAAATAAATGGGGCTTGGAATTGCCCAGGGATGATCCTTTGAGCTCCAAGCTCCCAAGGAAAGTGAGCTCATGCTCGTGTTAAGCCTCTGTTCAAGCACTTTTCTGAGTCTGGTTGCAGAGCTGAGCACCTTTCAGTGGGAGATCTGGACCCAGAGGAGGTACATCCACTTATTTGGGGGTCTGCTCTTGTATTGCTGAAGTCTGTGGGAAGAGGTGGTGCTGGCACAGGGGGCAGGAAGCACAGCAGTGCCTGTGAACCTCCCTGCAGGGCTCTCAAACACCTCCAGGGCAGCTGGGCAGAGGCAGCTCAGCTGGCCAGAGTGAGGGAGACTTTTGGGTCTGCACTGAAACTGACACACAGAAACTGTCTTTATAAAAGTGGCTACAAAGGTAAAATACAGCCCCTACTGAAAGGCAAATTAGTTGCAGGCTCTGTCTAGCAAGTGTTGAGGGAAAGTGTACAGGGCCTGTGTTGTTATTACTCTCTGAAAGCTTCCTACCACTCTGAGAGAGGCACAGTCAGGGCTGAATAAATAATACATCATAATTTTCAAGTCCCAGAGAGGTGACTCGGAGGCAGTTCAAAAGTTCAATGAATTATCAGTTCCCTTTGGGTTCATTATTTCTTTTGCAAAGGATGCTATCAATCTCTATAACTCACAAGCTACCAAAAATAATAATAAGTAAAAGATCATTATGTTGAAATATGTGTTGTAGAGCAGCATAGTAATTTGGAAGATTAATTCAGTCCAGAAGGGGCAATAGCTGCTGGCTAGAGATGGGCTGGACACCAATTACTTCTCTCACTCATTACTTCCATGGACAGAGATTGGGAAAACACCTGCAGTGCATGAATAATTCTCCTTGAGTTAATATGCTTTCAGTGCTGATTAACTCTATTTATACCTCATCTATAGTGATGCGAGCAATGTGATTCATTCCTTTATTTCTGTGACTCTCTGATAAATGGCATTTATTTGCCACCTCTGACCTCCTCTTGTGCATGCTGCCCATTAATCCTTCTCAGCCCGAGCTGCTACTGCCATCCCAGGCCGTTCAGTAGCCATCAAACAGCTGCTCCTCATTTTCTTTCCTCCATTTAAAAGCACCCGCTCTGCTACAAAATTGTGGGTCAAGGGAGAAAAGAGATGTGAAATTTCATGATGATGGTGGAGGGGGGATGGTATATTTTGTGCATCTAATATTCAGTTCCATTCAGTAGGCTCTTTGTCCTACAGGGAAACCTCAAGGTACTTCTGAAGAAGTAATCATCAAATGTGATGTGTTTGGAGTATTTAGCCCTGAGTGACTGACAGCTGCAAGGTAAGGCACCCTGGCCATGCTCCAATAAGCAAGCCACAACCAGCTTGAAATCAGATGTTGCCACTGGTGTCACTGAGGACTAGTTTGTGTCGTGGGATTACTGGAATTAATACTGGAATGGTCTGCCTGGGGAGGTGGTGGTCACCATCCCTGGATGTGTTTAAAAAAAGATTGGATGTAACATTCAGTGCCATGGTTTAGTTGAGGTGTTAGGGCATGGCTTGGACTCAGTGATCACGGAGGTCTCTTCCAACCTAGTCATTCTGTGATTCTGTGATTCTGTGTGTGATTATTATTTTCCACTTTTATTTTTTTATTTTTGGGGTTTATTTTAATTTTTGTTTCCCTAGCTTCTGCTCTGAATCAGGGCTACAGGGTTCATGACCTAGAGCTTACTCCTGAAACACATTATGGCCAAACACTGTCTCCTGAGGCTGGCAGGATGAAGTCTGCAAAGAAACCTTGAGTGTATGAAACATTCTTGCTTCTCCCCATCAGTACCCAAAACCCAGCAGTAAAACTTGTCTTGAGCTGGGATGTAAAGTAAAAATATCTGACTGCTTGCAAGAAGGAGAGAGGTTCTTTTGCTGTGTTGGAAGTGGAGATGCAGTGCCCAGCGGTAGAATCCCTCACTTTCACAATTGCAGCACAGACCCCAGTCTGAGAGAAAACTGGGGAAGTTTGACTTCTGTTTCATCATTTAACCATCCCTGCCAAGAATAATTTTTCCATTATGTATAATATCTTATTTTTCACATATCTTCCATGCCACCCTCGATCCACCACTTGGGACCTGCAGCATTTCTCACAACCAAGGCAGAAAGAAACTTGGTCTATCTGTTAAGCCTTGCTCCTGTCCTCCCTATGGCACAAATGTCCTTTTCTGGTATGGGACTGGATTCCCTGGAGGAGCTGAAATACCTCTTCTAATACCTGATTCCCACCACTGAGCTTTTTATTCCTCTGACTTTCTGGGGGCAGGTTCCTCATTTGCATTTTCCTTTGATCATTGTTTTAAAATCTTCAGGGATTCAGCTGCCTGCTCTGTTTATCTTGCTACCCTTTTTTCTGATTCAAGGTCTCCAAACACCTTCTCTAAGAATGAGATAAAAGCTTGCACTGAGACCCTGGCTGTTTTGTCTAATTCCCCAGTCTGCCTGGATCTCCTCACTGGCCTCGACAGACTTAAATGTCATTGTACTTCTGAGTAGATGCATCAAGATAGCCCACCATCCTCCTTCTCCCTGGTTTTCAAACCACACTTTTATTTCCAGTGTGTCCAAGGTCTTTTTTCTCAGTAGAGATCTGTGCTCAGCAAGCCACTCTGCTCTCATGGCCCAAGCCTTTGGTGAAGAATTTGTTGCAAGTGGCCTCCTGCCACTGATGGTTTTGGTTCAGGTGTTGTCTCTCCTGGTGCTTTCTGTCATCATCTGGTACTCATCTAATTATAAGTGGACAGTGTGGGGACAAAAGGGTCAGAACTGGCAAGGGTGGGTTAAATCCACCAGTTAAACCAGTTTGTGGTGCCCAAGGTTTGTGGGACCTGCCACTTACTCCCACCCTGAGCAGCTCAGTGCCTCCTGCTAGTGTGAAACAGCCCCAAGTCAAATGAGGACACAATGCATCTGGAGATGTTCTCTGCCTCCAGAAGATCAGCAGGATTTTAAAGGCTTAAGTAAGAAAGAGGAGGCCCTTAAAATGAGCTTTCATAGCTCCACTGTTGTGTTTTGGCTTGGCAGAGGGATGTTTCAGGCTGAGGTGAGGTCAGATAACTGCTGGCAGAACACTGTGTAGCCAGGTCAGACTTCATCAAACAACACTGAGATCTGGACTTGGGAAAAATACTGTAATTTGAAAAAATTCATATAATTTGCTGTTTCCAGGCTTGCTGTTGAAGGAAAGTCATCAGTACTAAAAGATGGTTAGATGTGAGAGGCAGCACAATGGTCTGCAGATGGGTGGACATTGGAGTCAGGCAGTGTGGGGATTAATTGCTGCGAGCCCTGAAAATAACTGTGAAGGGATAACACAGCTGCTGCTGGAAAAAGCAAACCTCTTGGCTCCTTGCACCACCTCAAGCACAGTGCTCCCCTCCCCTCCATCTCTCCCTGCTCCCTGTGTGCTGCCATAAGGCACGTCCTGGAGCCGTGCTTAATGGAAAAGTGATTTGTCTCATAACTGCAGCTTTACACAGTGTGCTACTGTGGGCGTTACAAATTGCTAAGCAGATTTAAAGTGTTCTTTGAGTTGCAAACTGCAGTATTTCTCCACGTAGTGATTATTATTCATCTTTTCCAAGACACCGTGGGCCTGATCCTGCAATCTGCACTCCTATTAAAGTCAGTGCAGTGGGAGTGCTGCCGGCATACAGACGGCAGGAGTAAGACCCAATTAATTTAACCACAGGGAAGAGTAGGGCAGCAAACAACCTCTTTTCCTTTCTTGTTTTCTTTTTCTCTCTCTCTCTCTTTTTTTTTTTTTTTTTTTTTTTTTTTTCCTCTCTCTCCTGTGCTTGTATGTGAATTTTCTTGTTCTGTGGCCATTTCCAGAGAAGTGTATCTGGGTGCAGGCTCCTGGCCAGTGCAGCCCAGGTGTGCTCACCAGCTTCCCAACTCCCTGGGAACATGTTTCCTTCCACTCCACCTCCTTCTTTCTGTCTTTCTCTTGGATCAGATGACCACTAAGTCATTCTCAATGGAAATGTCATCCAAACCAAGCTGTGTGCATGGTGGGAAGGGGCACAATCAGGTAATTAAAATGCTATGTCTGGAAAAGCTGGAGGTCTAAAAATATGGTGTGCATGTGTGCCTTGAGCCCTGACCCACAGCACCAACCCTGCTGGTCCTCACCAAGAGCAACCCTGCATGGGATGCTGCAAACGGAATTTATGGCTCTGTTCCCCATCCAATGTCAGGGTTTGTTTGTGGGCAATCTGGAAAAAAACTGTGACCCTCATTCACCCTCTTTTTCTGGGGAAGACAGCTCAGTGCTCTCCTGCAGTGACTGGCCTGTTCTGCTGTCCCAAGGTGGTGAGCTCCATCTGCACTGCAAGGAGCACAAAACCCAGGATGGCTGTCCCACTGGCCCTTGTGTCACTGCCACCTCCATGCCAGGAGGAGACCTTGCATCAGGCTGGGTTAAAGAGCACTGAGGCAAGAGCCAGCCCCATGGTGTGAGGTGTTCATGGAAACGGGTGTTGCTTAGCAAAGAGGATATTGTGCTTTGCATCAACTGGAGTGTTTTCAGCTTGTGAGATTGCATGCCTCCAGGACAATTGTAACAGCTGAGCCTTGGAGCCACAAACACATGGTATTGAAGCCAAGGATGGGCTGGAGTGATCCCAGCAGGAGGAGGTTGCTATGTGACTGTGACACAGGACATGTGGTGTCCTCAGCGAGGGCTCATCAAGTCCTGCTGGATTTGGGTGAGAGCTTCCACCAATGCAGGGAAACCTCTGCTTCCTTGCCCCAAATCCCAGCAGCACAGGGTGATGCCTGGGTGAGAGAAAACATCTCCCCTTTGCTTTTTTATTAAAGCTTTCTGGGATTTTTTCCTGCTCTCATAGAAAGCATGACAAATCTCCTGTCCCCTCCCAGGGAGGCAGTGCCAGCCATGAGCACCTTAGGGAGTGAAAAACACTCTGTCAAAAACATAAGAAAAAGCAAGGGAAGAAAGATCAACATGGCAGAAAGTTGCTTTTCTGCCATGGGCATGTATAATAATGAACCTTGGGAGCGAGGCCATGTTTCTCCTAATTACAGCTCTTTAAATATTTATACAGCCTAATCTGCTCACCTTGCTCATTGGCCCAGTCCAGCATGTCTGTAGGGCTGCCCTTTCCAACTCAGCCCCAGTCACATACTTCACTGGCTCCTGGGTAGCTGTTACTTTACTTCATCTGAGAGTGGGAAAACAGATCACAACAGAAAGGTAGACCCCAGGTTAAAGGGGTATAATGTTAAATAAAAGCAAGAGGTACAAATGTGTTGTTTTGCCTGCATACCAGGTTCATTACAATCTCTTTTCTCAACATCATCTGTGAAGACTTTTAACAAATGCAAAATCTGCAGATTTCAGGAAAATTCAGCACTGGACATGCCCTGAAGAATCAATGGAGAAAACCATGCTTATTTTCCAGTGTGACCTCCATCAAATTGTAAATTATACCTTCAGCAGTGACAGAGTAGTACATTAACCCCCTCTTTCACCTCTCAATGCTTCATTACAGCAGGACTATTTAGATGTAATAGGCATGGCTGGGAGATAGATTAGATGCTCATGGCCATGATGTGGAATTAGTTGTGTAATCAACCCCTTCTTTAGTCCTTTTCTTGAAATCATTTTTCTAATACCTTTCCTTCAATAAACCTAAGGATCTCAGGCTCATTTCCAAAGAACTACTTGTAAACTAGAGGAGTGAAAATCTAAATCAGTGTTAGTTAATATCCTCCAGCCTTGGATCATATCCACTCCCCATTCTGAACACTGAACATCTGGGGGATAAATCCATATAGCAAGTGTCCCACAGTGAGGAAGTAGGAAAATTATGGATTGTCCATAACAACACCACTGAAAAGACCATCAATAGAAACAGAAGAGTTGGGCAGCTCTCAGGACTTTGGTCATCTTGGCAACTTGAAGAATCTCTGATGTAGCATACTTCTTCATGAGCAACTTTGTGAGCCTGTTATGCAAGCAAAACAACACATCTGTACCTCCTGTTGCTTCCACAAAACCTTTATTAAGGAGATGTTACACCAGAGTGACTAAATTAGTTTGCACAAAAAGTGCCTGATGTTCTCATGCTGCTCACTTCCATACCAAATTTGCTGGCTGGTCTAGGTCTGAAATAAAAAATGAAAAAAAACCAGGGACCATTCTCTGACTCAGAAGCCAAGGCACAGATTAGCCATTTCCAGTCCATAGTACATCTGATTCTGGGTCTCATCTGACCCCCTGTGCTGTCACTACAGCCTTAATAAAATATTCTTAGAATTATATTTTTATTTAGTTTTTTCCCTCCCCACTTCTAAGTGCCTGAAATAGTATTGCAGCTGAGCAGGGTGATATTTTATTTCTGTGAAAATGAGGCTATGTAAAAAGTATGGCACTGTGTGGGGAGGATAGTGCTGAAACTGGTGCAGTCTATCCCTCCCTGCCTCACATTTGGGAACAGTCCTCAGTGCATTCTGCCCTCCATGCCACACCAGGGCACTGCTGGCACCAGGGCAGGGAGGAAGACAATGGTTAAAGAGCATAAATGACCCAGCACCTGGGGTCTTTTGTTTGCTCATGCCAAAGGATCCATAAGAAACTTCCATGAACAGGTGCTGGTTGACTTCACAGTGAAGCCATTCAGTGTCTAGGGCTCCTGAAGGCTCATTTCAAACTGTGGTTGGCACCACAGGCCAACAGCTGCTCTCTTCAGGACTTGAATGTCTCATATAGAATGAGTTAGGTTCAGCCAAGGCTCTGGGGAGCCTTCCTCTGGATCCCTAGCATCCCTGGGCTGGGGGTACTGCAAACTGGGGAATCAGAAAGATGTATTTGGAAGGTCTTTTCCTGGGCTAAGAAGCCTTGAGGTTAAGGGTCTGGCCCCAATTTCCTGAAACTCAGAGGGAGGGGGAAGTAAGAAAAATATTCCTTTTGGTGAACCAGAATTCCTGATCTTCACCAGCTCTGGTACTAACATTGCCATCTATGCTATGTTTCCAAACATTAACCAAGTGATTGCTCCTTATCAGGACTGACCTCCTTGGTACCATGTGAGCTCCAGCCACACCTTGACTAGGTGCCAGCTCTCTGGAGCTGTCCCTCCCCAGTGCTTGGGAGCAGCATGCTGGTTTAGCAGCCCTGCACAGCTGCCCTGTGCACCCTGCAGGGGCCTGATGAGGCTGCCTCTGCAGAGCTGCACATTCAGCCTCCAGCTGGAGAAGCCACAACAAGGAGAGCCACAGGAAGGGATGGCTCTCCTGGAGCTGCAGGCAGGCAGTGGTCCCACTCTTTATTTACCTGATGAGGGGCTTGACTATATTTCTGCAGGTAACCCCTGACATTATCAGTGTGCTGAACAAATTACACTACCAGGTAGGACAGTGGTGGGACAGAGTCTTTTTGCAGAACCACCCTGCTGCCAGTGAGGAACAAGACAAAATTTATCTCCAGTATTTTTTTTTTTTTTCACCTCAGAAGTGCCCCAGGATTTGCCAAGGTGGACATTAGCAGAGGAAGCCAGTGATGGACAGAAACCTACCAGATTTGAGAAATGCACTCAAATGCTTTGAGAAGAGTTTCATCAAATGTGGTACAGAGACAGCCTCCAGTAACAGATAAGTATAAATACGTGTAAACTATATAATATGTATCCAAATACTAGGATAATGTAGAAAACCTCTGTTCTCCAGGTATTGACTCCTTACTTGCTTCACAATCCCTCTTTCTGTACATAGAATCCCAAAACCATTAAGGTTGGAAAAAACCTGTAAGATCATCGAGTCCCACCATTAACCCATCACTGCTGTGCTCACAACTAAGCCATGTCTCCAAGTACCACATCCCATGTTTTTTGAACACTTCCAGGAATGGTGACTCCACCATTTTGCTGGGCAGCCCATTCCAGTGCTTGACCACTCTTTCAGTGAGAAGTATTTCCTAACATCCAATCTAAATCTCTTCCTGGTGCAACTTAAGGCCATTTCCTCTCATCCTTTCACTTGTTAACTGAGAGAAGACATCAAATGCACTGCACAACTGAAAATGAAGTCACCCAAGACGTACAGATTTTCTGTCTCCTACCACCACCAGCTGTTGTCCAGGCTGGCTGCCCTCACATCCCATTCCCATGTTGCCAGCAGTTTGCTCAGCTCAGCTCAGCTCACACAATGCAGAGTTCAGTGACCAAAAATACATTCATTAAATAGTTAAGCACACTGTGAACCCAGTATGTGTATAACAGTAATGCATCCCAGGTTCTCCAACTCATTATTTCCCTCACCTGATTAATAAGATGAGCTGTCAGCACTGAGCTCCTGCAACCAAGGCTGACCAAGGTGCAGGCAGATTTTAGGGTGCTGTGAAGTGCTTAGGAAGACCTCTGGGAAGCTCAGTTAATTTGCAGTGCACTTGTGCTGCTCTGTAGGTCCTGTATAGGGGAAATCAAAGCCCAGACAGCACAGCACACCCCTGCAAGGCAAAGGTGCTCCTCTGTGTGAGAGCTGGCTCCCCCTTCCCACACCTGCAGGTACAAGGACAGCTAAACTGACTCCTGGTGGCACTGAGGATTAGTTTGTGTCATGGGATTACTGGAATTAGTACTGGAATGGTCTGCCTGGGGAGGTGGTGGAGTCATCATCCCTGGATGTGTTTAAAAAAAGATTGGATGTAACATTCAGTGTCATGGTTTAGTTGAGGTGTTAGGGCATGGGCTGGACTCAATGATCACAGAGGTCTCTTCCAACCTAGTCATTCTGTGATTCTGTGTGTGATTTTTCTTTTCCACTTTTATTTTTGGGGTTTATTTTAATTTTTATTTCCCTAGCTTCTGCTCTGAATCAGGGCTACAGGGTTCATGACCTGGAGCTTACTCTTGAAACACATTATGGCCAAACACTGTCTCCTGAGGCTGGCAGGATGAAGTCTGCAAAGAAACCTTGAGTGTATGAAACATTCTTGCTCCTCCCCATCAGTACCCAAACCCAGCAGTAAAACTTGTCTTGAGCTGGGATGTAAAGTAAAAATATCTGACTGCTTGCAAGAAGGAGAGAGGTTCTTTTGCTGTGTTGGCTGCTGTGGTCCTGGAATGACCATTGCATGTTCGGACAAGACCAGTTTGTATCTTGGGAGTCTGGGACATGGCGATGTGCCAGCTCCCCAGTGCTGCCCATGCTCTGCACCATCTGTGCTGGAGGCGTGGGCAGCACTGAGCTCTGCCACAGCAGCCTGTCCTTGAGCAAGCACAGGGAGCACTGCCTCCTCCTGAAGGGCACTGAGGAGTGGGAAGAGAGGAGGTGAATGGCATTCCTGAAACGTGGGAAAAGAAACGTTTTACCGTGGTTGCCATGGAAACCAGGAATGGACAATAAGCACTTAGATGTTTTATCATGTCCCTTAGCACTTGTAGCATGCAACCTGTGTGAAAAGAAGCATTATCCTGTACAGGGAGGCTGGCAGGTACCTGAATGGGGAAACAAATATGAGAGAATCTGTGCCAGGATATTCCAGCAGAGGGGCTACAGAGACAGCAGGGACATGGCTCTTCCTGAGGTGCTGCAAAGAATGGGAATGAGGTACCCTGGATGGATGGGCAGAGGCAAACATCTGTGAGACAGGATTTGGCATGGAGAATCCCATGGGCACACACCACCCTTGGGCTGTCATTACTGCCAGTCCCACTCTGGTACCTTTCTATGATCCTGTACCCCCTCAGTCCAACCAGGCATCTCACTCACAGCTGTTCTGTTTGTGCTTCCTCACTGCTCTCTTTATTCAACACATCATGCATTACTTTCATCACTCAAATTCATTTTGGTGCATTTGACTGGAAAAGGTCACGTAGATCCAGCTCAACCCCTAAATGACAGATCATGCCCACACACTACCAATACTCCAAAGAGCAAGACATTTCCTTGGTTACAATGCATTCAGAGGCCAAAAATCACTCTCTGTCGTCAGCACACCAAACATCCAGTGTGTTGTGGTCGTGATTATTTTGGTCATTTTGCTTTCCCCATCTGGCTTAAACATTAAATTTCTTCCTCCTGCTCCCACTCACATTCCTCCTCCAACATTTCCTTCAGGAAATTTTCTTATGGATGTGCAAAAAAACTGCAGCCACTTATCACATGAAGCATATCATGATGAGAAACACCCACCCTTCTCATGAAGTACCACCTCCCTCCTATCCATCTTCCTGAAGTACATGCCAATGATCATCTGCAACCACTCTGCACAAAGCTAAATAATTCTTCCTTCATGCTGAAACCACCAACAAAGAGCCTCCTTGGCCAGGGAAACAGAGCATACACTGAATCCAGATGCCCACAACAAGAAGAGGAACTATAATGTTCATATCTCTAGGAGCATTCTCCATTCCAGCACCCAGACCTGTTTTTGGCAACAACAGAATCACAGACCTTTCCACTTCCCATTACTCTCAGTGAATACTTTATAGTGATCAGTCAGCCTCTGAAAATCCACAGATAATACCTGGTCCTGCTGGAAAAGACTGAGTATGTGTGTCTGTCATTTACAACCCTTAAGGCCAGCTCCAGCTCTCATTTCCAGGCTTTTGACACGACAGAGCAGAAATATCCTCATGTCAAATCCCTGTGACATTTGCTGTAGCTGAGCTCCCAAGCCTGGCTGGTGAGCTCCTGATCAGCAGTAAGATGCCAGAGGTAATGGTGGTGTGGCTGGGACATTCCTGCTCCTCTCTTGTGGCTCTGGGCTCTGCTCACAGATCTAATTGGTGTTTGTCATCCAAAAGCTTTGCCACTGGCAGTGACCATCCAGTTCTGAACCACCACATGATCTCACCAGTTGTTGCTGCCTAGGTGAGCCCCAAAACAAAAATTTCATCAAGTAAAACTGCTTCATTTAACTTCTCCACAAAATTTTTATTATTCCACTGGTATTATTTCCTGCAGTGTATCACCTCAGTATCCAGTGTCTTTGGAAACCTCAGATGTAAATTCTTCTGCCTGCCCAACTACAAATGCATGTGCATATTAATGAATCTCATAATCATAGCACTTAGCAGCATGTCCTCCATCTGCCAAACAGTAATTTAAAAATGGTGCCAGGAACATTAATGGGTGTCAGGAAAGGATGTGAATCACGGGAGTTCAGTGGTTTAATACGCTTACGCCTCCAGACCAGTATTCCTGTAGTTTTGGAAAGGCATCCCACAAATTACTGCCAGTAAATTTGTAGAGTACAGAATAGAGGAAGGGACCACTGAACCTCAGGATATCTCCCAAGTACTGAGAAAATAGCATATGCACAAGGGTTGTCAAGGGAAGCACATTAGACTGTGATAAATAAGCAGGGTGCACCAGGGAGTTTGACGTAGAGTGTACAATGTACATATTTATGTACTGAAAAATACCATCCCTCTATAGACATGGCCAAAGCTCTAAAAAAGTTAATGTCTTTTCTGTAGATGGCCCAAAGACATCCTTAAAAATCTAGAGATATATGTGAATACCAGAGGGGGAGAAAACTGCAAACTGTCTTCCTGATTGGTACTTGGGATTAAATCCAGAATAGTTATTTCTCCCCATGGAGTTATATGACTATATTGTAACAGGTATATTATTTGAATCTACTTTTTCATGGTGGGGAGAAACATAATTCAACTGAATATTTGTGAGAGTAAGGCCTCTCTTTGGCTATATTAAAATACATGCTGGTTCACAGCAAACACGATTTGAAGCAAAGGTCTGCAGAGAATTAATATTCTAGATAAAGGCTTGGGTTTTTCCTGACACAGCACCAGGATGAATGGGCTGTTGTTAGGCTGAATTCTTTTCTTGTTACCAGCAGGTCTCCCAGTAGCACTTGCAAAGATAAGGAGATCAGATCTCCAAATTCAGCGTGAAAGCTGATCACTAAATCATGATGGAAATTTTTCTCTTGCTTTCAAGGTATCAGGTAGTGGCCATTACGACAGGCTACTGTGTCAGTTTGGAGACACATAAAATAGCCTATTTTCTTCACCCTTAATGCCAGGATTGTTGCCTCCCCATTAATATGCCCTTTTAATCTTTTCTCTTTCATTTGATATGTAATGCTACACTTTGCTTTGCTTGGTGCTTTGCTGCGTAACCTACATCCCAAGGAGAGCACAAGTGACTGTGGGTCACATTTGTTTGGTAGCAGGTCTGGCTGCAGATAATCATTCAAGCTTTCCATACAGGATATGTAGCTGGTTGGCATGTAACCATCTCTGCCTTGTAAATCTGAGGTCTCCTTTATCACATTGCTTCACAGCAGAGATAAGTGTGTCCTGCAAACACATTTCTGTGCATCTGAATCTTTTTATGGATTTGCTTTGACTGTGTTCCTTCCCTTTTTTGTGTTTGCTTTCCACAGTTATCCTAGGGAACACATTTTCTGGAAGGAATACTCACCAAGTGTGAATTTAGCATGAAAACACATTTCAGACTCATAATAACAACCACTTACATCACAAAATAATTCCAGAAAGTTACACTCACCCACTTGGGAACAGAAACACATCACATCATCAGAATACCAACATCTCCCAAAGAACTGGCCACAAATGAGACATAAAGCACAGATTATTCCAATAAATTATTTAGCAAATAAGTCTGAGCAATAGGTCCATACATAAATATTGTGATCTCTTCTCAGATAATCTACAAAAATAAATGATTTAGCTATGTGTCAGATGAATTATTCAGCCAAATACTTGGAAAATAAGTGATATGCAAACATTTGTTCTTAAAGAAGTCCTTTTAATCAACTAATCTTGTCAGTTTCTGACATAGGAAAAATGGAAAGAGAATGAAGCAGAACAGTTTCTTCCTGAGGAGCATTGATTATATGTCAGCAACACCCTTGTTTTAAATCTGGAGAAGAAGTCTTTGAATGCTAGTAACTTTCTTAAACCTTTGAGTTTCTAAAATCATACATACCATCAAGACACTACATCTCAAAAGTTCTTCAGAGATGCTCAGGGTCACCATCAACATGTTTCTCAGAGAGATTCAAGAAATTAGCAAAAAAAGGCATCTCGTGCAGCTCCCTTTGTTTCCTCTATTGGATCACAAAATGTATTTCCCTCTTGTTGCACCTTTCCTGAGTTACATCACAGCACCCCACTAAGGAAAATATGAATACATCTAATGACTCTCTCTTTCAAAACCACATTGAAATGCTTCTCCAGGAGAAGCAGCCTGCATCCCCCTTGAGCAATGAAGTCTGCCATCTGGTAGGTTTGTTCTTTATAGTCATTTAGAGGATATTAAATCTTCTTTTGTATGCAGAGAATTAGGTGGTGGAGGGACTTGGCATTCTATTGAAGAAAAAAATGATGGAGAAAAAACAGTTCATAAAGGCATTGTGTCCAGAGAAGAATATTAGAGAGGCATTAAGTAGAAAGACAAAAGGCAAGCTAGCATCAGCTCCTTTGAAAGCTGTAAATCATTCCAGCTCCTCGGGTGGTTGGTTAAGTTCATTGTTAGTTGGGTAATTATTATCCTTCGTTAGAACCTAAGTTTCTAAACATATTTTGAAACAAAATCATCCAGAAATGAGCTGCCAGAAAGACCATGGTGTCAAGGGGGAGTCATGGAAAAAATATGTTCAAACAGAGCCTTTAAGGAAACACACAACTTTTCATTTTCATTGTTTATCTTTGGAAATCAGGGCTTTTTCCAGCTCTTGTCTTTGGTCACTAACTGTTGAAGGTAGTGTTGTTTCTCCTTAAGGGAGAAAGAGTCTCCAGACAAGGTTTCTGGTATACCCTGGGGACCTTCACTGACCCTCTAACCTGGAGACTAATGGAGCAGGGAAATGCTTGTTTCAGCAGATGCCTGGAGCGTTGGTCTGGGTGGAGGGACCCCTCTGGGAGCTGGAGGATGTTGGCAAACTCTTCCAGCTGGAGGGATCAGGTAAATCCCAACAGAGAGTAAAGAGCTAGCAAATCTGTGGGCATGCTAGAAATTCAGATTTGTGCAGAGTCTGATTATCTAAAGCAAATGTGTTACAATCATTGATGGCAAGGGATTGATTGATTGATTGATTGATTGATTGATTGATTGATTGGAAAGACATCTCAAGCTTCCAAAACAGGGTTCACAACTCTAGAATGCTTAAGCAGGACCATAAACCTAAGTTAGATTCAAGTTAATTTTATTTTAATGCTGTTAGTTGTTGAGGATTTAAGCATTTGGCTTGTATGTGAGGATACAAGAAAAAGTTAAGGACAGTGAGCTAGACAGTGTCACCACAAAATGCAGAATAGCCCTGAAATTGAAAGCCACTGTAGCACCTGCACTGGGGAAGTGCCCAGTGCCACACAGAGCAGCCCTGAGCTACGTTTTCTTCCTAGCAGCAGTTGGGAGTGGCACTTGGTGCCACCATGTAGTCTCACATTGCAAACTCATCCAGACCAGCAGGACACAGCTGGCCCAGCCTCCTACCTGGGACTATACAGTCACCTCGGGGCTCATGTAGGTCAGAAGCTCTCTAAAATGGGAATTCAGTTGTTCTTGAATCATGGCAAAAATACAAAAAACCCTCACAAAAATACTATGCACTCCTGTGAAGTGCTGACCAAGCACAGGGCAGCACCTACACCACAAAGTAGATCCATGTAAGCCAGCTGGAACAACCAGATGTAAATTGGAGGAGCCCTCTGGCTCACATTGCTACCTGTAGGAAAAAACAACCCTGTAATGAGCAGCAGCAGCAGCAAATTTCCAAACCCCACTGCTACTTCTCCAGATTCACAGTCGGTTTCCTACCAGACTCATGTGTCAGCAGGTCATAAAAAGTTTCAAGTCTCCTTTTCTTTTTCTGGCTTTCTGGAAGAAGTTGTACTAACAAAGAGCCACTGCTTGACAGCTCTGAAGCCCAAGCTGTTGGGATACAGTGTGACTTCCAACATATTGCTTTCAGCCCCCACCACCCACGGGGAATGGCCTGGCAAGGGGAGAAGCACAGCCTGCTAGGAGGAGCCTTCCACAAAGAGATCCCTTATTCCCTGCACTCATCACAAGGGCAGCACCCACATCAGGCCATGCAAAGAAGCCAGTTCAGCTTCTGGCAGGTCAGGAGGTCAAGAAATGGTTGGAACTTCACACATTTTGTGTGCTGCATGGCTCAAATCAAAGGATGCAGGACAAAAAATGCCACAGCCAGAAACGATGGAGGGGTTTTTTCACCTTGAACTGCAGCTACAAACCCATGCAGAAAAGCTAACCCTAGGGGGCTGGAGGAGAAAGGAAAAATTAAATGCCACCAACTGCTGTCATTGGATCTGGCTTTGCTCCAAGGTCTGCTGGAGCTGAGATTGATTAGGATATATAGTATCCTGGAAACAGGCAGTACCTCCAGCTGATTATAAAGCCATTTTCATTGTCTTGCCACCGCCATGGCAACCATACCCCCAACCACAGCCTCCAGGTGAGGAGATGGGCTGTAGGAGGGCAGTGGTGCCTACAGACCATGTCTGATGATGATGCAGTGATTCAGACAGGAAATACCTTCCTCCAACACGAGAAGGGACCGAATTCAGAGAAGGAAATTAAGCCAATACTGTAATTGGCTTCATTATGATAGCCAACATTTAGTATAGAAATTTAAATGGACATTTGGTATTACAGTGGGAGGCCTCCTGTAACAGCAGTCTCTGCAGATCTGATCCCACCAACAACCCCTGCAATGTTGCACACCCACACTGGGGTAGGCAAGGCCATGTTCCCTGCACAGCAGCAAGGAATGGAGATGTGTGGCTTTGAAAGTGTCAGGGAGTGAAGCTCGAGGAGGGGGAAAGCAAATAAGGGAGGATGGGAAAAGCATGTAAGTAGGAGCTCTGCAGCCAAGGAATAGCAGGTGGTTTAATAAAAAATAACTCTTCTCCTTCCAGTAAGTTTTTGCTGTTTTAATATCAGAATGCTTTGTGTGATTCTTTATTATTTCTCCAGCCTGAAGCCCAAAGAGCCCTGGCACCTGAAGCTTCTTTGATTCCCATGCTCGGTGCAGGTTAATACACCTCACCTTCCCTGCCTCAAACAGAACCCCAGCACGACCAGATTCTGTGACCCAAATGCCCTTGTAGCCTTTAGCTGCTGCCTGATTTGTGTGAGAGCTGAGCCTGACATTGGCCAGCTTGTTTATGCCTGTTTGGACTGAAGAGCTGTGCTGCCTGGGTTTTCCTTCAGGATATGGAGCCATGTAACCTTTTGGATTATGAGATATTTCACAAAAACAGCTTTTAAAATAATCAAATATCTGCAAATGAATAGGAAACTCTTTTCTCCCTTGTGTCTGCAAGGACATTATTCAGTCAAATGCATCCAGAAAATTGAAGGACTGAGAATTTTCAATCAGAGTGATTAATTATCTTGGAGCACTCACGTGGTGACATGCACAGTGAACAACAAGGTGTGACATCTCACACAATGAGAAGTGCTCCCAGGAGTGAGTGATCCACAAAGAAGGGAGAGGTGGGAGAAGAAAGGTCAAATTTACAACATTAAATTCACAAGGTTAAAAATGCCTTAGTATCATGCTGAGCCAGCTGTCCCTGCTTCTGACATTTCCCTACAACAGGGGCGAAAGAAACTGGTTGCTTATAATCTATGTCAAAAAAGGTTTATGGTAAGAGATGCATATTGTAGAGATTCTGTGTAGATGGGCAGGTGCCTCTGCTGAGCTGGTGCACTGACTTGTCAAGGCATGTGGAAACAGCAGCACACAGCCATGAAGAAGCAAGGAGAGATCTGCATCTCTTGCACACAGCTCTACAGGCAGATATGGAAAATGGACACACCTGTGTGCAAGTGCTGCTGCAGACATCCAGCTCTGGAAATTGTATGTCCAGCCTGGGTGTCTTTGGCCATAATAACAAGTCAGATTTTGGCTGAGGCTCAAAGCAGGGGCACCTCTCATGCAACAGTGCCAGCACATGGGGGCTTGCACAGATCCCTTTCCCAAGAGCCTGAAGGTGTATGGGGTGCCATCCTTGGCCTCAGCATGGGCACCTCTCACCAAGCATTTTGGCCATGGGTTTTCATCTGGAGTTTGTGTGCAGGATGAGTGTCCTTCCCACACCAGTCTTATCTGGATCTGAAAATGCAACCCCTTTCTCTTGGAGCCAGTAATTATTTACATGAGATTCATTTAACAAAGGTACCTATCCAATACTTGTGGTCCCCTGGCATAATTAAACATGAAATTAAATTCAGTCTGTGTAGTATTCAGATCAGTTACACAGGAATAACAGTGGCTGATGGGTGCTTTACCCTATTCATCACCAAGAGAGTCTTTGCCATACAGCCTATTTTTAGAAATAGTAGGCTTCAGAAACTACCAGTATGGGACTTCTGGGAGCCCACACAGAGGATATCCCACCCATAACCTCTGCTTTTCCAACTGGGGTCTGATCAACTTGCCCATGGAGCAAAGTGAATTCCCCACTGGAGACCTCAAGGGTTTAAACAAAACAAAGTTGTCTTGGAGAGCACCAGGCAGATCTTAGGTGCTTCTGAATGTTTACTCTAGCTGCCACAGTCACATCTCGAGCCCCACAGCACTCTGCAGATCACTGTGGGGGCCAAAAGGAGACAGAATGTCCCACAGTGCCCACCAGGCTGGGTGCAGCCTCTGTCTGCCACTGGGGCATATCTGCCACCCAAGAATAAACAGATCCTGTGGTGGAGACAGAAGCTTGCTCTTCTCTTCTTTGGGGCCACAAAACCAAAATAAATTGTTTTCACAAAGCTCAAAATAGCTTTAAGCCATTGTTTTCCTTGACAGTAGTCCCTGCCTGTCTCTGCTCTCTACCTTGTCTTTTGCAGCTCCTGGTGAAGCAGCTTAGGAAAATGCACAGGCAGGAACTTGCTCATGGAGAGTAGAAGTGAAAGCAGGGGAAAAGTCCCTTGGAAGAATCACTTTCCCACTTTCCCCACTGACCTCCCTGAAAGATTCTGGTGCCCTTAGATACAGGAGGCAGAAGCAGTAGCAGCAGTTTCTCTGGACAACAATGGAACAGCTTGTCCAGCCCATGTCTGGATTCTGCCCTGTCCCACCCAGCACTGCACTGCACAAGGGATGTGTCCCTGATGGGATACCTCCCTGACAGGGTACACATGCACCTACTATCTCCCTGGGGTGCTGGTGCCAGGGACACCTTTTACTAAAGACTTCCTGCTATCCCAATGTTGTTGGGGAGTTGGTTTTAGTCTGCATAGGAAAATCTTCCCTTGCAGCTGTTCTGTCCTCAGGCAAGAATAACTCAGGAGTCTGGGAACAAAACTGTCAAAAACAATTGGCCATCCCATTGCCATGTGGGGTTCATTGTCAGAATGCTGAGCTGTACGTTGGATATATAGGATTAAACCAATAGCTATGTTTTATACAGACTTGCAAAAAGCGTGTGTAAAAAGCACAAAGAGCATGAAAGCTCACTGTTCAAAAGCAGCTTCCAGAGACAGCCTACAAGGTGGTTCTTGGGTGGCTGCTGGGTTGGAATTCATGCCCACAACCCCAGAACTGGAAAAATTCCAGTAGGTACACTCCCTGTGTAGAGAGTGTACATATATCTATATATCTACATATCTAGATATCCTTTGGAAGGAGATACTTAGTGGGTTTCCTGGGCATGGGCACAGATCCCTCCTGGGTGCATGAAGAGCTGAGTGCAGCTGTGCCACCACTGTCCCAGTGCCCTAATCGAATTACCTTCCACCACTGCCCACAGAAACAGGCAGTCTCTTCCTTTAAATCAGCAGCAGCTGACATTTTCACCTCCACCAGCCAAGCATGAATGACTCTGAAATGGAGGCCAAGCTCCTTATTTCCTGACAACTCAATGTTAGAGCAGAAGAGATTGAAGCAGAGGTTACACACTGCTCTCCCTTCACCTGCAGCTGTGTCTCCCCTGGATGCTCCATGCACTCTGTGCCATCTATGCATGCTGGCATTCATTTTGCAGTGCCAAAACAAATGCTGGAAGGATCTCCCCTGGTCGACATCCATCTCCCTTTCAGCATTCCCGCTGTTCCATCATGCTCTTGGTGCTTGTGCTGGAAGTGCCAGCCTTTTCTCGGGAAAAAGGCACTAAAGGAAAGTCCTGTTCCCGCAGCCATGGTGCATGGCCCTCCCTTGAGCCTGACAAAGGGGATCCCGGGGGATGCACGTCTGCAGGCTGCAGCCACAGCTCCATTGCTGGATGTGCAGAGGGAGGGAGGCAGCTCTGGGCTCCCCACATCCCTCGGCACCCGAGTGTGAGCTGCTTCCCGGGAGGATGCCCAGCACTGGGGAGGACCGTGCTCCTTTGTACATCCACATTCCTCCACCACTGCTCCCCAGGCTGCTGCCACCAGTGTGACTTCTGCCACTGCGTGTGTTTTTTGCCTCCATCATCAGCATTACCAATACACGCAGAGCTGCAGATGCCCCCTGACAGCCTGTCTGCAGTGAGCCCCTGGCAGGGGGAGCCCCTTATCACAGACTGCCACCAGCCCCAGCTCCGCAGCCCCTCGGGACAAGGTGGGATGCTGCCACCCTGGGATGCTGCGAGTCCCTGCCACGGGTCGGGGACGCAGATGGGAAACTCACTTCGGTGTGAAGCACCCACCCCCGCAAAAAAAAAAAAAACCGCCAAAAATGAACCCCAAAAAGTTTACGCCTCCCGCATTCGACGTTTTCGCAGCAAGGACTAGCTGCAGGGCGGGCACGGGACATCTGTGAACAAAGCAAGGGGAGAGGGGAAGCTGCTCCAGGAGAGTGACCTGTGTGACACCGGCACCGTGCGGGGCTCGGGGCTGGCTGATCCCACCCGTGTCCGCGGAAAGCGCCCCTCCCGGGCCGGGCCGTGTGCGCGCCGCCCCGCCGGCGCTGCCGGGGGAGTGGTTTCCCCGCGCTGGCGGCGGCGGGGCCGGGCTGCGGGCGGGGAGGTGCCGCGGCGGCGGTGCCAGCGCCCGGCCCGGGAGGATGCGGACGCGCTGACGGAGCTGCCGGCTCCCCTCTGCCGCCGTGCATGGGCGGCGGGCGGCTGCCGCCTCGCCTCGCCTCGCCTGCCGCGCCGGTGAGCCGGGCCGGGGGTCTCCGCCGGGCTCGGGGGGTGCGGGTGGCGGGGCGCGGTGCGGAGAGGGGACGAGCTGCCACCTGTGCGAGCCCCGCTGGCAGCCCCGCGGCGGCCGGGAGGAGCGCCCCGGGACCCGGGCAGCGCGCCCGTGGCGGAGCCCGCGACCCGAGCTGGGAGCAGGGGCGGCGGGTCGGGGCAGTGCGGGTCCGGGCGGGTCGGGTCAGTGCGGGTCGGGTCAGTGCGGGTCGGGTCAGTGCGGGTCGGGTCAGTGCCGTGCGGGTCCGTGCGTGTCGGGTCAGTGCCGTGCGGGTCCGGGTGGGTCGGGTCAGTGCCGTGCGGGTCGGGGGTGTGCGGGTCAGTGCGGGTCGGGTCAGTGCGGGTCGGGTCAGTGCCGTGCGGGTCGAGGGTGTGCGGGTCCGTGCGTGTCGGGTCAGTGCGGGTCGGGTCAGTGCCGTGCGGGTCGGGGGTGTGCGGGTCCGTGTGGATCGGCTCAGTGCCTTGCGGATCGGGTGTGTGCGGTTCCGTGCGGGTCGGGTCAGCGCGGATCGGGTCAGTGCCATGCGGGTCGGGTCAGTGTCGTGCGGGTCGGTGCCATACAGATCGGGTCTGCGCGGGGCAGGGACCCCCGAGCGTGGTGCGGGTCAGTGCCATGCGGTCGGTGCCGCACGGGTCGGGTCGGTGCCGCGGCCGGAGCGCTGCGGGGCCGGTCGGCGGGGAGCAGCGCGGAGCGGGGAGCATCGCTCCGGTGCCACGGGCGGCTGCGGGGTAACGGGGAAGAGGAGAGGGCGGAACGCGCGGCTCTGCCGCGGCTTGTTTCTCCACATGCTTGTTTGTTCGAGTAAAGGGTGTTACGGAGAATTCACTGAGAAAAAGGGTTCTCGTTTAGAAAAACACCACCCAACTCATTCGGCAGCCGAAAGGGCTGTGTGAAGGAATCCTGATGAATGAGCACAGCGCTGAGGGAGTTGTTGGTTTGTGGGCTGCGATCGCCCCAGCTATTTGTTTATGCCTTTTTATTTTTTTTTTTTTTTTCCAAGACAACTTTTGAGGCGAGGAAGTGACTAACAAAGCACAAGTTTAAGACGATGCTTTTGCTTGCAGCCGAGCAGAACTGAACTCTGAAATCCTGCGTTTCCCATCAGGTAGCAAATACCACACATACGACTACTTTTAGAGAATGAAAGAACTTACTTTGCTCTGTAAATGAGGACTATGTTTCGCTCAAAGCAAGGGGTGTGAGTATTTTCCATCTGCCAAATTAACATACCACAAAAATTTTCTTTTCATCTGAGACAGAGCTGTATTTGTGCATCTCTGAATATGGCTACAGTCGAGGAGGGGAGTCGGGTTAGCCTGGATGTAGCACTAACTCCTCCAACCACAATAAGCAATACACAGAGAGAAATTTGTTTCCATTAGTCTTTTCCTGACTGGGATCTTTACTGCAGTTGTACAGTCAGTGCAGCAGTGAAGCCCTCCTGGCTATGAGTTCACATCTTACTGAAGGATCCAGGGTTGGTGTTCACACCTGCCCTGCAGCCTGCCTGGCTCACAGCACAATGCCTCCTTATGAGTAGCCTGTAAAGGAAGGTGAAGCGGGGAAATTCTGCCTACGCACAACCAGGCTCAAGCCAGTATTTTCCTTCTCTTAGTTTTAATGAGCAACAAATTTTTTGCCCAGAAAAGAATCCAACTCACAGCTCAGGATTTTGATAATTAATACGCCATTTAAAAAACATGTTTTCAGAGTCAACATTATGATTACAAAGAGAAAACAAGCAAACAGGGAATAATTTGACCCGGTTTTGTTGCTTTCGTGTTCTAGCCTGACAATTTGTCAATCAGGTGGAATTTTCTCCAACATCTTTGGTATATTGCGTTAGCAGATGATATGATGTACAGAGTTACTACTTTCCCTCCCTTCTCACAATGATCTCTTTGTATTAGGCAACAGGCTTTTGCATAGATCAGGTACCAACCCCAGAGTGTCACAGGCTGAAATTGCTCTTTCTCATTTCTGAAATTATACCCCTGTGTTTGAGCCCATTTAGCCATTTCTGTTTTGGAGAAGTTGGTCAGAGAAGCCTTGATCCTATGTCATTCAAGGCAGGAAGAGCTCTGCCAGGATTTCAAGGAGACCAGTATCTGCCTCAGCAACATCCTTTTGCTTCTTAAACATACACATTCTCTGGACAATTCTATAAAATAATCGATTTCCCAAATTTTCAGTCTTCAAGAGAGGGCTCTATTGCAAACCCCAGAAAAGCTGCCAACCAATAACATCCAGCTAGAGTGAAGTAGACTGATTGATACCAACAGGTCCTTAAAATCTCATCTGAGTCTTTGTCCCTCTTTGATTGCAAGTCCTCAGGGTCTGGGACATCTCTCCTTCATGGTTTGGAGAGAGCATGACCAGTCCCCTGCAGAGCAGATGCCGGTGCTGGAAGAAGCTGTCCAGCAGGATAATCCCCTTCCCTCATCAGTGTGCATTGACTGATCCCACAGTGTTTTACCCCCTAGTGCCCATGTCCCCATAGGACTAGGAGAAAAGAGTCCAAATCCAGCTCCTCCATTGAGACCACTGCAGCTTGTGTGAGATGTAACCTGAATTTTTCAACTCAGTTCAGTCTCTGACATATACACAAACTGCCTCTGTGTAAATACTTAGTAGACCTTCAGATTCAAATGGTGAATGTTAATTGGTTGGCAGGGAAACTCACAACCTTGTTAATGCATATCTGCTTTCACTGTTAATGACTCATTTAAAAAAAAGGCACGCTGAATTTTTTTGTGTCTTAGTGATTTCTTAATTTTTAGCTGTGTGTTGTCCTCACCCTCCATCTTCCCCATTCTTACTGTGGTAGGACACAGTGTTCTCATATCCTCTGTCTTGGGCTAGGGCAGCTTCCCATGCTTGGAAATTCAGTTGAGATGAGTTTTAATTCGTGGACAAAACCAGCTGCATCTCTGGCGTTGGGCTGTGATATTGCGACGCCTGTGGTGGTGCTGTTAATTGCCAAGAAGGAACATTAATAGCCACTTCATTGTCTTTGTTCTCTTAGGAGTCCCTGGTGGGTTCTTGTTTGCTTGTTTTCATAAAATCTTACCACTTTTGCTTCACTTGCCTTGCCAAATTCTCTACTAAATGCTCAATATTATATCAGGTTGTAACACTGATAGCACTGTGTTCTAATTTTCCCAAAGTTACAAGGAAATAACTAATTTGTCTTTTAAGTAAATACTGTTCTATCTGACTGCACCTAACCTCTTACCCTACTCTGTTGCCTAGAAATGAGCCCAGTGATAGACTACCCAGAGTATTCTTTCTTGGTGCCAGAGAGACATCAAACATTTTGCAACCCATTTCCCTTGACATTTCCATCTGAGAATCGTGTACTCTATGTTGATGCTCTAAGATGTTTTTCCCCCACTTCCCTGCTTGAATTCAGAGCTATCCAAAAATACCTAGGGAATGGTAGAAAGAAGCACAGGGAGCCAATTTTAATCTGTCACTGATTCCCATGGGTGCTGCAAGGTGAGGGCCAATTGTGGTGTGAAATATTAGGGATGAGAGAATCATCATCTTCCAGAGCAATCCCAGAAACAAAACCATTTCTTTCTGAAAGCCTTTAGTAAGGGTTGCTCTGAGTTAAAAGGAACAATATAGCTATTTGTAAGGTGCTGGCTTCATAAGATTATGGGAAATTAAAGCCTATGTGGAATCACTCTGCTCAATACAGGCATTTCTGATCCCAAAAGCAAATTCTCAGATGAGAGTATTTGCCACCAAGTACCAGAAGATATCTCTAAAACATTTAACAGCTTGTGGAGGCTTATCTCTAATTTTGGTGGGGTGTTTTCCTAATGAGTTCCTCTCACATCAATTAGCCGCCAAATCTGATGTTAAAAAAAAAAAATCCAAACTTTCCCTCAGCACACAATTCCATGAGGGCTCTGTGGAGATTTCCACGATACTGAGGTCTACCAGCATTCAGAGGAGCTGGCTTAGTCATTCTTCCCATCTGCTCTACTTCTTCCTCCCTCCACTGCTCTGCACATGCTTCCTGGCTGTCTGCTCCCCTTCCCTATCTCCAAGCATCCTGTCTGGCTGCCCCTCCTCCTCTCCTGCCCTACCCATCCCTTGTGGCATCTTCCATGAGGAAGCTCAGGTAGTTTAGTGCTGAGATCAAAGAGCTGAAATAAATGAGCTGCTTTAAAGCAGCCAGGAGAAAACAAAAAGGAAGAATGCACCAAGGAAGCGCCCATAGCATGCAGCATAGTGAAAATAATATGAAAAAACTTTGAGTTGAATCATCCCCAAATGACGAGATTGCTTTGAAAATTGTGATAGTTAAACACAGGCACATTTTAGTTCTTTTAACTTTTTCTTTGACCATTTATGACTCTAGTTTTTAGCTCCTTTTTGCCAAGAGGGCCAGGGGAGGAACTTGGGCAACTACAGCAAACTGGAAGTTGAGGTTTGTATGTAGCCATGGCACTCCAGGACCTGGGGATGTCAGAAGAGCAGCAGCTCCCCAGTGGGTGATTGTGCAGCCCCAGGAGTCGAGGAGGCTGAGCTAGAGTCATCAGCCAGCATCAGCCCTTTGCAAGCCTGTGTTTTGTAGTGTTGGGAGTCCACAGATGAGTGCCTGAGAAATTCCCAAGGGTGATATTTACCCCAGTAGTTTCTTTGGAGCAGGAACAGTAAAAACTGCAGCTCACCACGAAGTTAGCGGCGAGAGGCAGCACGGTCTGGAAATAGCAGCCTCCTACCCCTTTTCGCTCTCCCAAACTACGTGCTGTGTCTCATGCTGAAATGCCTCAGCTCCTCCACTTCGAGAGTTGTTTCATCTCGCTGCTTCCTGAGAGAGATCGACATCTTCTGTGGAGCACACGCTGCCGAGGAGAGGAAGGCAGCTCTGGCCTGCAGAGAGCAGAACTCAAGTACTGCGTGGGTGGCCGAAGACAAGAGCTTCTGAAACGAGGGAACAGAACAGATCTCTAATCTCCAGACTCTGACACATATCGCACTTTTCTCAGTTGCTTAGGAAAGGGATTTGCATCCAAAAAGAAGTGGGAGGTTTAAATAGGAGTTCATACATTTATCTTCTGCGGTCCGTGCAGTGATTTACATTTTGCCAGTCCCATGGAATCCAGAACACATCATAAAGCGCGTTTATTACAAACGTGCAACCAGGGGAAACAAGACCCTGTCCAAGTTCCTTTCTGCAGTGTCTGAAAGCTGAGCTGAGATGCAGTCAGGGAAACAAGGCTGTGGGGTGCCACTGATGTAAGTGCTTTGGGTTTGCAAGTGTTTTGGGTTTGTAAGTGTTTTGGGTTGTGCTGAGATGCTGAAGTCACTGTCCCACCCTCGGTAGAGTACCGGGCATGGTCCTGCTGTGGATGGCCCAGGCCACCCGTGTGGTTCTCAGCTATAGTTCCATCCTCCTGGGACTCACAGAAGACTGAGATATGGAGAAGTTGGATCCACAGAAGTGCCTGGCTGTGGAAAGTGCCAACTTTCCTTGTCATATTCCTTGCAGGGGCATGCACCTTCTTGTACCATGTGAGCAGCCCCTTCATGGCTTCGTGCACCACCACAATTGTAGCTCTGCCATAGATTGCCCACTTCTCCACCCTGGCTGAACTGACAGCCTGCTCTGCTGCAGCAGAGTGGCCTGAATAAGGCACCCTTTCTTCTTCTGGGTGGAAAAACCTCCTTTGACCTGTTTATTTATTGGGACTTGCTGAGCAGGGTTTCCTGTGACCCATCGAAATTTTCCACTTTGCAAAACGCAAGTAACAGACCATTGCTTCTCCCACCTAATGCCATTCTCACGCATGGCCTGTCCCAATTCTCCTTGTAATCAATAGCAGGGTTTCTCTTTGTAGCACACACAAAGGCTGGAGTCCTTGAATGAAGGAAGGTTTACCCAGGGGCTGTGCTGGGGCTGGTGCCCGAGGCTGAGCTCTGGTTTGTTTGTGGCGGTGTGTGCGTCGCTGGGAGCCGCGTGTGCCACGATCGCGCCCGGCTCCGTCCTTGCAGCGCTGCTGTGCTCGAGGCCGAGCCTGCAGAGCCACGTGGCAGTGTTTATCCAGCACAGCCTAAGCACAGGGCTGGAAAAGCCCTTGGGACTGACCATTGAAACAAGGAGGGGAGGGCTCCCCTTTCTGCCCTGCCAGAAAAATGATAGATTTGGAAGTGTAGCGGTGGTTCAAGGCCAGTTTCTGCCTCCTATCTACACTTTGTTAGAAGGTGCACCTTCAATGTGGTATTGTTAGGCTGTTATCATAATACTTCCAGGAGTGCTTAGTGGGAAATGATTGTTTTAGGAAGCCTGGGAAGGGAAGAGGGTGTCCTGCAGTCCCTGCTAACCTAGCAGGTCAGGTCTCACTTTGCCACCCAGTTGTCTCCAGCACTGGGGCAGCTCAGAGAGAAGGGGTGATGTTTCCAGAGTAGGAGGAATCTCTAAATAGAAATGCTCTGATTTTGGAGGTGCTGCTGCCTGTGGGAGAAAAGTTTGGGGCTCAGAGCATCTGAAACATGTTCCTTTATCAAGTGGGCTGCTAGAATTGCAGCCTGTGGCCCAGTTACTGTTTCTGTTTTGCCCAATAGAGCACATTTACTTTAAAAACATCTACTTTGCAGTTCGCAGTGGATTTATCCCAAGGAAAGGCCTCTGCCGCTGTGCCTGGTGGAGTCCTCTGCCCCCGTGGAGAGCAGACTGAGGAGAGACAGCCAGGCTGGGCTTCCCATCCAGTCCAGCTGAGCAGAGCTGCTGCCCAGTATCCCATTCTGCTCTCCTGTGGGTGATGAGACCACCCCAGTGGGACAGGCTGTGTCCTTAGGTTGTAGAAGCTCCAAAAATGCAATTTGTTCCAGATGCTTTCCAAAGTGGGAGAGAAGCCCAGAGAGCACCTTTCAGAGCCTGAGCTTGTGACCCATGCCACCAGCACAGGTAGAGATCCATCCCCTTGTGTGAGCTGAGGGCCCTTGGTCTGGGCAAAGGGGCCACCACTGAAGCATTCCTTGGTCTCACTAGTGAAAACTTGGGAAATCTCAGGACTTCCTTGGTTCATGCTATGGCTCCTAAAGAGGCAAGAAGTGACCAGCTCATTGGAGTAGTCCCTACATTAATTGCTCTTTGCTGGGAGGTACAGCCAGGCCCTGCAAGCCAAGGGGTGGCCGAGGTGGTACCACAGGTCTCTGAGACTTGAGACTTGAATTGCTTCCTATTAATGACAGTGCAGTTGTGTTGGTGCTCCTGCAGCCAGAGAAGAAACTGGTTATCAAGCTGAGGCAAAGGCTGGCAAGTTATTTTGGCTGCAGAAGATAGGTGGGTTGTAAGAGGGTGCAATGAGCAAATGGGCTCCAGGCTGGAAAGTAGCAAAGGTGGGTAAAACTAAGGTACAAGGAGAGATAACCAGAGAAAGGGTTTACTTGGGTAATTTCCAGATGATTTCCATTGCAGTAAAAGCTCTTTGCATGGTCTCAGTAGCTGTGGTTTGTTTCTAAAAGATTAAGCAGTATCAGAGGGAAGGGCTTTAGTTTATGTTCCCTCTGTTATCAGCCACAGAAGGTAATCACATCTATTAGGCAGGTAAAGTGAGTATTTTCTCTTCAGAGTAAATGCATTCTGGTAGTTCTGTACACTGGAAACACTGAACTCTACAACAGTCTTGACTGGGAAGTTCTGGTTCTGAATACGGCTGTGGTGCTGGGAATAGGGAAATTTTCCATGCTGTGATCCCGAATGAATTTTTTTTAAGGACAGGTTTCAGGCCCTTGAGCAGCAGGGGCTGATGTCTCCTGTCCAACACTGAATGCACCATAGGACAGAGTTGCTCAAAACACCAGAAAGGGGATTGGGCTTGGGTCAGTTAAATCCAGAAGTCCTTTGCTGAGACTGGAAAGCAATGGATGTGGGTTTCATTAATTCAGTGCTGCGTGGGTCCTTGTGTACCACTAACCAGTGATCTGGAGATAACTCTAAGTAGAAAGTGGCTTGGCTTGGATTCCAACCAGTGACCATGTGGTGCCTGGTTTCTTATCTCTTATACCCTTTTGTCTCTCATTGACAGTGAAATAATTACTCAGTGTAATAATTGTCTTTTCTGCAGGAGACATTGAAGGTAGACAAGTTTGAGCTGAATTTTTGTAGGTTTAATAACAGTGGCTTTGTAATGGATGGTGGGATAAAAAGCTTCTATCCAGAGCATTGGATAGCATGGTATCTGATGCCCTTGTTTTTATAAGAGACAAGCATTGACTGTAGTAATGAATTTTTAAGGGACAAAACATTAGCCTCCCTGAAGCTGGTTTGGTCATTGGTTGGGAAGGAGAATTTACAGATAAGAGTTAAACCTTCTGAATTGAATCCTGGGGATGGAGAGGTGATTTCTTGCTTCCCTAACTTTCAATAAGCGTGGCCTGTGGCACGAGAAGAACCTCCAGAATGCAATACACAGTTTTACCTCTGTCACTGTTTTTGAATAAAATCAGTGTGCAGTTAATCCAGTGTTATAAATCTGGGTAGGAAGGCTTCCAGAGCAGGTAGATTTGTTTAATCATTTGGGCTGGAATCCAAACCACTGGAGGATATAAAATATATATACTAGTGCCATTCACTTCACTGAAAACACCTTTTTCCCATCCAAGGAAATAGCTGTGGCTGGCATGAATATATATTTGGAAAGCTGTAGGGCTAAACAGATTTCTCAAAAAATCATCTCTGGCCTAGATACTGACTATATTTACACACTGTAACTCCTGAGGCTCATCAGCTAAGGCTTTCTGACAGAGAAGTCATCAGAAATCAGTGATTCACCCTTTGAAATGGTGGGATCCTCAGCACTGCTCAGCAGGCTCCCTGTCTTGATACCAGTCAACATATTACCTTCAAATTGGAGTAAATCTTGCAAAAAATCACTTTCTCTTTGACTTTTAAAAGAACCGTGCTGTAATGCAATGTTAATGGATCCTTCTTTGAGCATATGTTGTCTTCTTTGTGTCTTGATCAGTAGAACTGTGTCTCACTAAACAAACTGATCCTGCCAAATAGGGGAATACATTTTTTATTTTCCAGTTTTCCAGCTACCAATACAATTTCTGTATGGGAGGATTTCAGAACATCCTGGTTTCAGCAGTTTTTATGTAGCTCACACTGAGGAATAAGGTTTAGCATCACAAAGAGTCATATTGTGAGGTGTTTCAGGTGGCTTTAAGTGGCTTTAGTACATTAATTGCCTCAGTGATTCACAAGGTGCTCTTTGAGCTTCGAAGATCAAATCCCACCTCGCCCAGAGAATGATACAGACCTTCACAGTGGGAGTTTCTGCAGCAAGCTTTCGGCACAACTCTTTCTCCCCAGTGCCTGCCAGCACTGTCCCTTTGGCCACAAGCTCTGACTCTGCTGTGTTGTCTCTTCCAGGCACTTCTAGGGTTTGACTGAGTCTGCACGACGCTCCGTCAGTGACGCAGTGCCTGCAGCAAGGACAGTTTTGGCAAGTGACACCCATTGATGTGATTGAAGGTAATGTGCTCTCTGCTGTCATTGCCCTGTACTTGCTGGTGTCCCCTTTGCTGCCTGTCCTGGCTGGGGAGGTGAGAGCAGGATCAGCCTCTGTTCACTGCATCTGAGAATCCCCCAGACTGATCCTTGCTTCAGGTAGCAGCTCTTCCTCACCATGGCTCAGCTCGTCCCGTAAAACGTGTCTGTGCCCCTGTCCTTAAGGAAATACTTCCTTGCATCACACAGCCTGCCTATTTTCCATAAGTGCTGCACATTTTTGAGTCCTGAAGCTGGTCTGCATTCAGATACTGTTTTTTCCCTGTGAATTTCACAGGTCAGTTTTGCCCTGTGTTCAAAACCTAGAATAAAAATGTGTGCATTGTCTCTGTAGCCTTTCCCATGGGAGGTGGTTTAGCACTTGACAGGCTGATATTGCTCTGGATGTTACTGACCTTGTTATTGCTGACACAAGCAGCAGAAAGTGATCTGTGCTTTTGTCCCGTGCCTCTGGAAAAAGATCAGCATGTTCAGGTCCTGGGACTGTAGCACTTTAGCACTGCATTTAAGATAATCTTCTCTGTAGTTTTCTCAGAGAAATGCAAGAACAGATTCCCACCCCCCCCCCCCCCCCCCCAACTGCTATTTTTGGGCTTAATTTAACCTAGGGGAAGTAATGTATCTCTTAATTCACTGACACAAGAATTTTAAGGTTCAGAGTAGATGACTCATCCACCAGAACAGAATTTATCCTTTGTTTATAAATGCTATTTATTGCCTTGTTTTGCATCACTATGGCTACTGTATGTCATTGGTGGTATCGGCATCTACCATGCATGAAATGAATGCAAGAGTTAAAGAATGAATGCATGAGTTAAAGAACTGTAGTTCTTATAATTGTTTGTATCAGCCACTTTTCTGTTGTACGTCAGTCAGTACATCTCACATAAAAGCAGCACTAAAAGTGGTTTAATATTTTCCATCAACACTGCCTGAGAAGCAAAAAATTGTCCTGTACATAATAAATCTGATCACAGTTTAAAAAGCCCTAAGCAGCACCACCAAGCCTGTTGTTCAGATTATATGGCTTTATAAAAAACTCAGTGATGTCCTACAGGTGATTTTGAAGTTTCAGTGAACTGATTTGCAGTGGCATTCTCAATTATTTTACATCTAATTATTTTTTCTGTTAAAGATCTAGTTAAGCTTGTTAGAAACATCATTGCTTTCACAGCCTATATAGATTCTTCTGCTTTCCTTCACTGTTTTGAAGCGGAGACTGGGAATAATTAATCTATTCCAGTTAAAGCTTAATTATATTGCCAATTGCATGGCCCCATGTTCTATGCTGAAACACATCAAGTACAATCACTTCTGCCATCCTATTCAATCAAAGCCTTAAGTTGCACAGATTTTCTGAAATGGCCTGGGCTTCAACAGCTTGGGAACTGATTCACTGAGGCATCTGCTCTAACACTGGCAGGACTGTCACCATTTTTTTAGCCCGAATCATTTGTCTTTGTCATTTACAAATAATCTGCAGGGTATAATGTGGTCTTAGGGAAGCACGGAGCCCATTATTGCTCAATAATAGAATTTCGTGAGGTCTTAACATCTTTGAGCTCATATGACACATTTGACAGTGCATGTGTGGATGTATATCTCTAATTTCCCATGGAACAAGGACAGAGAAATATTTAAACATTTGCAATGCATTGAATGGCTGCTAAAATAAACCAGCCAGCTACGAGTGACTGCAGGAGTCTGCTGTGGCTAGCAGGGACCAAGCCCCAGGACACACAGCAGTGGTGCATGGCTTTTCTGTGCTTGCCAAGACCAAGACTTCATAAATACTGACCCCACACAAAGCCTCCAAGATTATTTCCATCTAGACACACACTTTCTCATTTCCTTTTCCCTGCAATCTAGGACAGCTGGGCCTAGGGTCCTGGGTTTTTGGAACCCCAAAAAGGATGCCAAGAGAAAGAAGTTCCTCTTGGACATGCTCAGAGTGGTGGGCCCAGTGCTGCTCTAGGCTCACAGCTGGGTCTGGCTAACACAGGGTATGGAAGCCCTGCAGAACAGCTCTTCCCAAGGAACTGGGCTGGGAGAGCATGGTCCTGTCTAGTGTGGTCATTCCCAGAGGGGCAGCAGGAGGGGTGAAAAGGGAACAAGGAAGAGACTGTGGCCAGAGTGAGGAAAAAAGAAAAGAATGGAATGAGCACCAGGGGTGATCAGAGGGAGGAGATACCAGAGGGAGTGCTACTTTCCTTTTGGTCCAAGGGCACATCTCTGTTCTTTTAAATACTGTCTCAGATGACAGGAACAGCTGGCAGGGCAGGGCCCACAGTCACCACTGCTGGGAGGGGTCTCCCATTTCCAGGTCAGCACTGTTGTGGTGCTGTTGTCCACAGGTGCCCAGTGGTATGGCCTACTGATGCTGCAGGAATAAAAGCATGTGTCCAGAAAACTTGTGTATTTTACTGATTAGGTGGTTTGTGCTGTCCCTGGGGAGTGGTACAGGTTGAAGTAAGGGCTGGGAGATCAAAACACTCCTCCTTGCAGGCAGAATCTGTCTTTCTGCTGTGCCATGGCTCTGGGAGGATTCAAGCTGTGTAAGCTGCAGGGTGCTCATATCAGGGGTTTGGTTCAATATTTTGCTGGGTGTCAGAGCCTGGTTCTGCTTTCCTGTTCCGTGCACGTACCAGGAAGTGTGTGAATTAATTCAGTGTGATTGGGTCCAAGGCTGACCCTTGAGGGCTTTTCCCTTTGCTGATGAATGCCTATGGCCTTGAGTCCTGGTCTACAGCTGAGCTTAAGTGTCCCATGGTTCTGCCATGCTTTTTCTTAAATGTGATACAGTGGGAGTGAAAGTCTCTGCACTATCATGCTGCTCCATGCTTCAGCTAATTAAAGTCATTGTGAAGGGTTTCGTAGTAACTGTAGATATTGTAAAATTTAGTTCTGTCCAGTAATTGGTAATGTAAGCCTGAAACAAGTTATCCTTAAGATGTTTTAGTTGGCATTTCTCAGTAGGTGCAGCTGTTTCAAAGAAGGCTGTTGTGTGTGCAGCAGGACCAGAATTAATGGCAGCATTTAGTCATGCCTAAAGGAGTGTTTGCTGTGGCAGGTGGCAGGGCAGCCTAATGGATGATGCCTACATTGTGTGTGCTGCAGGAGGCTCCCACAGCCACTGACTGCACTGCCTGATGAGTGCCAGCTAAAGGGAGTGAAAGCCCCATGCCAGATCTCTCCAGGACTGATGTATTAACATTTAAAATGAACACAGCCCCTTCAGCTCAGACTGGCTCTGTTTGCTCCTACACACTTAATATGCATTCTGGAGATTTCAGGCACCCTCAGATTTTTCAGTGGAATGCTGTATTTGTAAATGGCAAATGTGAGGAAAATCCCAATGCCATGGAGATGTGCAGGTGCCCAGACATGGGCTGGGCTGAGCTGTGCAGGGAGAGCTGCATCCAGCTCTGCCTCTCTGCTCTGGAATGCTGCAATGCCCAGCAGAACCAGGCTGGGACCAGCACTGCACTGCCTGGGCTGCCAAAAGGCACAAAGGGTGATGCTTAATGGGCACATAAGCACCTTAGGTTCCTTAGTCTCCGATTTAAATGAGATTCAGGTGCTAAAGAGTCCCTGATGCATTTGTAAGTCCCACTCAACACCTCTCCAAACACTCAGGCAAGTAAAGACTACTGAAAATCTGGTCCTTAGACACCAATACAGCTGGTGTGTCTGGAATTAACAGCTTAAAAAGAAGTGCTGGCTCATGACTAAATTGAAGAGACATCTGGAAGAGCAAATATTGAAGACATTACGAAGAATCAGAATAAGAATTTAATTCAAGACTGGTATTTCCACCAGTAACTTTTTTTGGTCAACAAATGCAATTTCTGAGCTCAGGTATCAGATAGCTGATAACATTGGAAGACTCCACTTTCCAGCTGATGACTCTGGGACTCTGTGGGGGTCCTCTCTGCTGTTCCAGGGGCAGCTGGGGTCGATGCCCTGCACAGCATCACAACATACAGAGGTAACAGTTGACTTGGAGGCCAAGGAAATATTTTTTGGAATGTTCAGGAAGTCAGGAAGGACAGTGTAACACAATTATTTTAAGCCATATGAAAAGCCAATACTTTTTGTTAAATTAGCTGTGGAGCCAAAGCCCAGAGCTGAGGTGTCTCTTCTCTTCTAATATTGACAGCATGACAGAGGTGATGAACACCCGAGAGCCGGTGATGGAGGAATTCGCGCTCAGCCAGACTCCTGAGGAGGAGGGAGGCCCTTCAAGCCAGGTAACTTCAGCAGAACTGAAAAGTGTCCTGAGTTGTTTGTCAAAAGCAATCAAAAGCAGCCAATAACTGTCCTTAGGGTAGGTGTTGAGTTGCAGAGCACTGCTGCCAGAAGAACAAGCCCTGGAATGTGTTTGATCCTCTTTAGGTTCTATCATTGAAAGTTAAGAGTTTGGCTGAAGTGTTTTGTGGGCTGCCAGGTCTGCAGGGCACAGTGACAGCAGTACCCAGATCCTGCAGGGATTCAGGCACAGAGGCTGTTTATCACCAGGAGTTCACATCTGAGCGACTGCTGTGCGGTGGAGACATCCAGCCAGCACTGTGCCAAGCTTTTATACAGCCACCCTTCAAATGAGCTGAGTTTCCTTAGGCTCAGAGGGAGCTCCCTTTTTAGAACAGAGACCATTTGAAATGATTGGCTAATTCACAGAAATGGCTGTGGCATCATAGCAGCACCCCTGGTCAGGGCCATTTGCTGGCAGGTGCAAGAGCATTTTGTGTCCCCAGGCAGTTCCACACACCCACTGCAACACCCACCCGTGGTGCTCGTGGCAGCAGGAGGGATCACGATGTCCCAAGCCCCCCTTGTGCAGCCCCCACATCACAGCTTGTGCTCTGTGGCTGTGCTCGTGACTCTGTGTCACTACCAGGGACAATCCACATAACGGGTCCTGGTGGAGCTGAGCTGCCTCTCAGCACAATGTGTAACATTGGAAGGAGACATCTCCTTCCATCTCTCAGAGAGCTGCACTAGGAGCAGCCTGGTGCAGGTGTAAATCTAGCATTTGGAAGCCAGGGAAGTCGGAACAGAAATTTTGCAAATTCCTTTAGGGTCATTTGTTTGTATAATGAAAGGCTCTGTGCATTTAAAGAGTGTACCATGGACTTTCCCATGCCTCAGAGGCTGCACAGGATGGATGCTGCTCACTCAAGGAGCAACTTTTCAATATTCTTTTTCCTCTTCTTTACCAAGTTCCAGGTTTTCAGTGTTGTATTAGTGTATGCTGCCCAAACTCTGTCCAAGCCCTGACTTCACCTGTGGATTTAGGGCTGTTCTGTGGTGTCTCTGATCATATGCCCCAGAGTTTTCTGCCAGCTCCTTTGCCTTTCCCCTAGGAGAGGGTGCTACCATCCACATTTTAGTGATAGCCACCTGAAGCAAAAAAAAAAAAAAATCAAACAGAAATGAGATGTAGCACAAACTCAGTGACTAAGTGGGAAAACTAGGTTCCTTCCAGCAACTTCCAAGCACTCTATCCAGGAGACTGGTCCTTCTCCTCCTGCAGTCTCCTGCCCACTCATCACACGCTCCAGCTTCTGCAGAAAAACACAGCAAGGCCCAACAGGCAGCTCTGCTTCCTGCCAGTCCTGACTCATTCCTGGAGGGACATGGTAAATACTGGGCTCTGGTGGAAAAAAAATTATGTGGTTGATGTGAGAAAAGACCATATGAGAATGACACAAACAAAAATAGCCACAGCTGAGGCCACACAGGTGCCTTTCCTAAATTTTCTTGCAGCTGTAATAATCATCTCCCAGCCCATTTTTAGATCTCTCCTTGTCATTTCCTCAGGCTTCAGAAAGCAGATGAAGAAGCAGCATTTTTGTTGTGTTGCATCACCCATCCAGGGGTTGCCAGCAGGCTTGGGGTGGCTGTCATGCAGCCCTCTGCCACCCAGCATGCTGCACAACAGCCTGGGAAGAGGTCACTGTCACCTGCCTGTGCAGCCATGGCAGAAAATCCAGCAATTTGCCCACAATTTTATGGCTGTTTTCTGCCAGCTGAGCTGTGAGGCTGCAGGAGCTGGGCTCCACTGTGGGTCTGCAGAGGAGGACCCTGCTGCTCAGCAGATCTGTGAGCCTCTTCTGCCCAAGGAGATCTTGTCTCATACTTAGTTTCCAAGAAGCAGGATGGTATTGGCCACTTCTTAAAAATTCCTCCTCGTCAAGACAGCTGCCATGGAAATGTCTTCCCAAATTATGAACAGCTCAGAAGTCTGTGTAATGGGAAGTTGGGCAGCTCTTTTCTGATAGGCAGCATAAGCAGCATTGCTTGGTCAGGATGAGTTATAAACTGTGGGTGCAGCTCAGGGTGGCATCAGGAGGGTTTGCCTTCAGTGATTCACTTGGTCTTACTGTACTGAAGGCACTTTCTCACAAAATAAATATTTCCTAATTGTCTCATAACATTAATATGCAACATTGCTCACCTTTGCAAGAAGTATCAAATCCCTGTGACACTACCATGGGGAGCAAGGGAGTGAGGATGAGGTTTATTGTCCTTCCTCATCTTCAGAAGGCAACACAACAATGTTAAAAATGTGCTTGCTGCTTCCTAGGTGCACAGCCTTTCCCAAGGTCTTGCCTCCCCATGCCAGCCCTGATGCCAAGAGTGACAATTAAACCCTCAGCTCTTAGGAGTACAGCTGCTGAGATAGAGGAATGTTGCAAAAGCCATGGAGCAAACACTTCCAGTGGGTTATGACACCCCCAGACCCCTGTCAATATCCTGTATTTCTGCCCATGCTCACAGCAGGAGCTGTGCTGAGACTGGCTCACATAACCAGCAGGGCTTGATCAAGCAGAGACCCTGTTCAGTGTTCAGTTCAGACCCTGAAGATGCTGCAGATATGTGGGGAGGTTCCCACCAGCCCACAGTAAACCTGTGGCAGCCTCTGAAGTTAAACTGGGGTCATTCTTGCTCTCAAGTACTGGTTCAGTCTCCTCACATGCACCTTGATTTTACTGTAAGAAATGAAACACAATGAAATAAAATAAAAATAAAACTCAGCTAGCACGAAGTGATTTGTAGCTTGTTAGTGCAGGTATATGGAATTTGGAGGATCAAGGAGAAAAGGTTTCAGTGAAGCAACAACAGTTTCTTATGGTAATATCCTGGAGGAGCTGGAATGATTTTTCCTAAAAAAAAACCAACAAAAAACCCCAAGAACCAAACCACCAGAAAAAAGACTATTCAAAACAAAGTACCCTGAGAGATTTAAGTGATCCAGCTATGTTGAAAACAGGAAAGCACTTCTGCGTGCTACAGTATCCTTCTCTAAAAAGCCCTGGTTCAGCTTCAAGCTCTAACCACTGTGTAGTGTTTGATCTGCAGCTTCAATGTGACAAATGAAAATAAATAGCTGGCACCATCCTCTGTGTAGAGATGTTCTCTGGGGCTACCTGTTTTGCATGAATGCATCATAAAATAGTGTTTCACTGCAGAACACAGCTCTGCACAATGGTGCCTTCTTAATAAACTATCGCTGCAAGAAAACGTGAATATCATATCAGAGCTAAAGGACTGCAGCCAGAGGGGCTGCAGCAGCCATTTAGCTTGGCCTTACAGCAATGACTTCTGTGTCCCAAAACCCCACCAGAACTGAAACATGAGTGTTTGGCAGCATAACAGATTTTGTCTCCCAAGTCTCCATTTTTACTGCTCATGTTGGATCACACAAGTTAAGGCAATCAACACACTGGCAGGCAGAGTGGGTTCTTTGCTTGGGAAGGGACAGCACATGCAGGGGAGAGTGTGCTGAGACCTACAGCTCCACTGCACCACGCTTGGCCAGTAAGGAGCTGTGTTCAGCTGCTGCTGAAATCCCTGTGCAGGGCTGTTTATCTGCACCAGCTGGAAGAGGATTTTTTAATGGACATGTGAGTGCGTGTCAGATATAGAAAGGATATCCTCTGCTTGCTCTGAATATACAACCCTGTGCAAACCTTTGATGCACATTCCCCAAATGTCTCCCCAGGCCTTCCCAGACTCTCGTGAGAAGTACCCCAAGCTGTCCAAAAGGCTGCCTTCCATCGTGGTGGAGCCCACCGAGTCCGGGGAGGTGGAGAGCGGGGAGCTGCGCTGGCCTCCTGAGGACCTCAAGTCAGCAGAGGACAAGGGTCTTCATGGTGACCAAAGAGTCTGTGTCCAGCAGCAGCAGATGGATCTGGAAGGTCTGAATGAGTAATTTTCATCCTTGTTCCCCGTAGGAAAATAGCTGTTTCAGACAGTGCTGTGCACTGAAGGTAACAATGAGACAAACAATTGTAGGTATTGTACTGGAGGAGTCCTGTGGACTGAAAATATTGGTGTAGCTTTTGAGCAATGGTGTCTTCATGGCCAACAGGCAGCCAGTGCACTGCACATTGGGTCACTGTGGGGAACAGTAGTGCTGGTCAGTAGCATGTATCTATCCCTGTCTCCCAGCCTGAAAGTGGAGTGTTTGAGCTGCATGTTTTCAAAGCATCCTCGTGTCTCAGGAGTGTGTCAGTGCAGCACAGGAGCTCACAAATACATACCCCTGACCAATAGTGTCAGTGTGGGGTAAAGACTGGTAAAGGTAAGATCTTGTCTAAGTGTAGCTTGCTCAGAAAGTGCTCCAGTGGGAAACTAGTCTATTTATTTCCTTGTTTTTTCATCTCAGTGTTGTGCTTTTCTCCTATAGAGTGACCCAGTTTCCATTTCAGTGCATTTGCCACCCAAACACCCAGGCACAGCAGCCAGGACAGGGTGCAAGATGCACCTTCCCTTCAAAGGGGCGATGACAAAAGGTTTTGAAGTATAAAATCACCTGCTATTCCAGTTGGCATTTCTGGGTGGTGACAACCACAGGGTTTGATCATTCAAGAGGGAAATATGAGCCAAATCTATTTTCTGACTTCCAGCTTATATACTGTGGTTTCTCTGTTGGTTTTGTGCTGTGATTTGGACTCATTATGTCTTCAGGCCTGACAGCTTAAGCAGATTTCTGAGACTGGATATCCTTCCCATGACAGTGGCTGTCCATGGGTATCACCTCCTCTCTAGTATCTTACCTATGGTCTCAGGTTCCCTGGACAGTCAGACTGTGAATTCCCTACTCCGAATTCCCTACTTCAGGTTTAACTACTGGTTTGCAAGCAGAGAAGATTTCTTGTATCAGGTCTGATCACCCTAACAGATTAACTGCCAGGTAGGGCAGGGAATCAAACAGGCTGCACCTATATGGGGAAATAAATGCTGATGAGCTGTTTCTTTGCAGATACTTTAGCACACCCAGCTCAAGAGGTGGAAGACAGTACAGAAACTCTGGAGAGCAGAACTGAAGAGAATGAGTAGGAACTCCATGGCCTCAGAAGTGAAACTTCATTGTGAATGTTATTGGAAAGCTAATACACTCTGAAGACATGTCAAAGTAATCTGTATTTCAGTCTGCAAGGGTTTATTTAGTTAGTACCTGGCAAGAAGCATCTGGGCTTTAGAACTGTTCTTCTAACATTTTGATTTTCAGGCTGGGATTCATATTATTTGTTTAATTTCCCCTTGGGAAACAATGGGATGTGTTAGGAAATACAAGGCTGTCAAGGAAAAGATGCTCCTAATTTTAATTAGTGCATTTCATTGGTTTTATCTTTTTCAAGAAAGGCTTTCAGGTATCAACAGCAGGACAAAAGGTTGGTTTCCACAGGAGGGATGTCTTAAATCTGAAAACTTTCTTTTTTTTTAGCCATTTAAAACTAGCACTGTGATATTATGGACAATAGATGTAATATAATGTCACCAGTTGATTTTGTAACTTTTGTATAGCGACGCAAGGGCAAGGTTTGCCTCCAGGCTGCCGCCCTGGGGCAGCCCAGAGCAGTTCTCTCCCTTTGGCTAACCTGTGCTTATTTGGACAACCAGCCTTTCCTTAGCTGCCTTTTCAGGAAGGCTGATGCCTTTGGAAGCGCTTTCTGTAGCTGAAGGAGGCGCTGACGGTGGCTGGTGTTGTGTGAGGCTGTGTGTTGGGCTCGGTGGGTGGATCCTGCTGTCTGTGCCCTCTTCAGACCAGCTCCAGTAGTGTGGCTGCACTTCTCGCCCTTAAAGCTGGTGAGATGGCTCCTGCCTCCCCCAGGGCTGGCTTTGTTCACAGGGGTTGTTGTGACATTGCTTCTTTGGTATGTTTGGTGTATAATGTAGGTGCAGGGGCACAGCTGCTCCTCCCTTGCCCTGAGCTGGGTGGTGGCAGGAGCTCCATAGCACATTCCAAACCTGTCCTCTGTTTTGCCTGGCTCCAGGTTTCTCCTGAGCCACCTGCAGTAGGAGGGGCGTGGTGGAAGGACGAACACCTGCCCAAGTTGGCACTGCTGGCAGGAACACCTGTGCCAAGGGGTGCCCTCCTCAACCCCCTCAGCTTTGGTTGCACCATCACCTCCTGGAGCCCAGAGCTCATGGCAAAAGCTGTCTCTGGACACCCCTGCCCTCCAGTGGATTTTCCTTGGGAATTTGGGGATCATTTTGACAGGAGTGAATCCACTCCAGCACAGGAGCCTTCCAGAGACTCTCTCCCACTGTCCCAGGAGAAGCAGCAGTCTTAGCCCAAAACCCCACCCGTTGGATGGGCTGGTGGGGGTGGATGCTGCCTGTACTCAGAGGGTTTGACTGTCAGTGACGAGTGTCCTGTAAGCTGCAAAGCTGGCTTTCTTCACATCTGCAGGGCTGGATGGGCTTTGTACTTCCAATTAATGTTGCATCCAGATGAAGCTGCTCGCTGTAGGTGGAGCGAAATAATAGGATTTCTTCCAGCATTAACTCCTAAGTTGACTTCCAAGTGCTTTCTTTTCTCCAGTAATAATTTTCGCTAACAACAACTTGTGTGATGGTTGATAAAATTTACTGGCCAGATGTATTAATAAGTTTTTACCTTCTTAGCAACCAAATTTAATATATTTACTTACAAAGAATTCTGTGCAATGAATGTTTATTACAAAGGAAAGAGACTATTTTACTTCAAAGCAACATTAATTTATGTACAAAACTATAGCTCATTATTTGGGGTGTTTGGGATCTAGGACCCTTTTTATAAGCAGTGTAGTACAGTATAACGTGATACTTAAGTTAAACTTTGCTCTCTCAATCTATATAACAATCTGTTTTGCCTTCTTGATGTAGACTTTCTTGCCTACACTATTAGAATTACTTTGTTGGGTGAGTGGGATTCTGGTCAGAGCACCAAATTTCACCAGAGTAATGGAAGGTTTCAAGAGCATTTCCTAAATCTGGCTGCTGTCTTTGTCACCCCCTTCACTGGTAAAGCCAACAGAGCTAACAGAGCTGGAGCTAGGTGTTGGCACAGGAGCAGTGAGGGGAGGAGGGTGCCCAGCTCGGACCCACCATGGCAGGAGGCTGATGGGAGGTGCTCTTTAAATGCTGCTTTTGCATTGACTGTCAAGAAGTTTTACAAAGCTCTGGGGAGAAAACAACAGCAGTGACGACATATTTTTAGCTGTGTGATTTCCTGCCAATCTGCATCTGTCCAGCTCTGTGAGGAATGACGTTAGATGTATCACTTAATTTGCTTTTTGCTTTATAAAAGGAAAAACAGTTGTTTGAAACACTTCCCCCAATTTTCTGTGCTCTCTATCTGCTTTCAGACACTCCCTCCCTTCCTGCTCTGGATGGCCCTTATCCTATTTCCACCTGAGGTCAATGGCACTTCCCTAAGTATGTTTCCCAAAGAAACAACTAAATTCTACATACACCCTGAAAAAACACCACGCAAGCACCACTACTTTTTTCCTCCTTGTACTTAAAGCTGCAGCTGGTATAGAAATCCCAGATTTCCTTCTTGCAGCCTAATTACTCCTCTCTTTCCTTTCCCCTCTTTTGTGCTGCTCCCCTGAAGTATTTTACCTGAAGCAGATGGTTGCTTCAAACTAAAGCTTTCTCCTAAAGCTGTGTGGCCTCAGTTTAAGAACCGTGCAAAGCCAAACTCCTCCTCCCATTTTTATTTTTCTGACCATGGGCCAGAGGTCCTAAAACAGGAAAGCAAGATAGAGAGAAAATTGTTTTATACAAACAAACCCTATTTATTCAACTTGCAGGTCTATGAATGTCCACTTACTTTGTCTGTGTGCAAGTGTTGTCTCTCTAATAAACTGAATAGTTGTTTTGTATTTTTTCTGGATTAAAAGCTTTGTAGAAACTAAAAAGAAAAAAAAAGACATTCAGTCATATTTTTCTAGTCTAGCTTGTAGAATATTTCATGTAGTGCAGAAAGGAAGTTTTATGGAGTAAGACATTGTTGAATTTTGCTCTATTTCAGTTCTTTCTAATTTTGTAAAATGCCACCTGTACATAATACTCGACTAATGTATGTCCTGTAGATGTATTACACCATTTAGCCTATTAAATGCCTATACTGAACTGATTGGAAGAAGCAGTGTATCCACAGTGTCTTTGTTTAAACATGGAAAGGGTTGTAGGTGGTGGTGTGTGTCCTACCACTCATACAGGGAATGAAGCCCACTCTAGGGCTGCCTTTGCTCCATGGCATGCAAATCCTCTCCCAGGCCCTCCAAACCACATGCTCCTACAGAGACAAATTCAGATTTACATCAGTGACAGCTGCCATAGCCAGCAAGCTGTTGGCTCATCTGCATTCACCTTTCAATGCAATGCACATTTTTAACATTTTCTGGAAAGGCAATTGTGGAGCCCAGCAGGAACTCGCATTACTGGAAATCTACACCCTGTGCAAAGAGAGCAGGGTCATGTAGCAGAGAAGATGAGAGGCAGAGATAGTCTGCCAGTGAACAACCAATTTTTTCCCAAAACATCAAGTTGCCAAAAAGCAAAGGATCAGATAACTGGAGGGTGAAGCTGCATCTTACTTACCCAGCTCAGAAGCAGCTGCAGCTTTCTGAGATGGGTAAATCAGCATGGCAAAGGCATTGCTCGAGGTCAGAGCAGTTCCCTGCTGCTGCAGGGCTGTGCCTGCTGGGCAGTGGTGCCATGGCAAGGGCAATTCTCTCTATCCCAGGCTGGGGCAGTGAGCCAGCTTTGACACTGCTTGCACACCTGATGCTCAGTGTCACTCAGTACTGGAGTTTCCATGCACCATGCATGGAAAATCTCATGGCCAGGCATTCATTACTCAGGGTGGGATGGCAGAGGGACTGACACTGCTGTCTCCTCACCTCCCTGGGAGCTGTCCCTTCCACCTGGGGTTTTGCTATGTGGTGTTCAGCCACATGAGGATGCAACAGGTGCTACCTGAAGGCTCCAGGGGATGCAATTTCAACTGGAGCCAATTTTATGTTGGTGTGAGATCTGTGCAGAGTCCTGGCTGTTTTCTTTCCCCGAGTCTGAAGGCAGGGGGAGTTTATTGGTAATTAATTAAATAGGATGAGTGTGGGAATACTGTTGTCTTGCTTCTAACATTTGTATTTTAAACTTGTATCTGCTGGATCCACAGGTTATCTCATTGACTTGAGACATTTTCATTTATTTTTAATCAGACATCTGCTTAGTATTTTTCTTCTAGATGTGTTCTGGACCCTCCTGTCTAAAGAAGCAAATAACATTTTCAGAGGAATTAGCTTTTATTAAAACTACTAGTAAGAGACGAAAACTGACTTTTTAAATCATCTTAAATTGAAAATTGTAATGTCTAAATTAAATCAAGCTTAATTTGTGGTTTTAACATATTTTTTTCCTCTTTTTAATTTTTTTTTTTTTTTAATTCCAGTGTTTTTGTGTATCCTTTTGAGAGAAAGGTGCCTGACAGCCTTAGAGGGCCATGATTCCCATAGCAAACAACACATTCCTCCCTTTTGTTATAAAAGCTTATGTCATATGCACTGCTTCCAGCACAAATTAGAGCAAGGCATCCTTCTTCCCTCTGTCTTTTAAAACACATGGCTTTCATTTCAGAGACACTAACTCTCCATAGTTTAAATTCACACAGTTCTGGAAAATTAGGATTTTAACAATTTCTTTGTTTTTCTCTCAAAATAAAAAAAAAAAGGAAAGAAAAAATAAATTTGAAACATTAAAAAGCTGCAGCTTTCCTCTAAGAACACTGGTAAAATATTTTCCTTCATTTTCTCTAACATTTCTGCCATTAAGAGCCCAAAAACTTCACATCTAACCTTAGCAGACCTCCCTCCCAGAGACCCTCCCTGAGTGCAGTGGGCAGGAGTGGAGGAGCAGGGCTCTCCAGGCAGGTAGGGGCATGGACCAGAGACTCACATGCAGCTTTCAGGCCCCAGACCTTACACGAGAAAGGCCAGGGATCATTTCATCCTGCCTGAGGGTTTGTGCCCACACACCAAAGAAAATCTCTTTAAAATGCCCACGACTGCAGTGAGTCCAGTCATTAAAAGGATGTTTGCAATCAAGCCAGCATTCAGCTTTAGCGTGGCTCCTGGAGTGTGACAAATTCTCTTTATGAATTAGTCATTTAATTTGTGAAACATAGGTTGGATATTGTCATATACCCACGTGTCCTCCATAGCCTGACAACTGTACCCCCACGCATTACTATTCAGTAGGAGATGAAGCCATGAAAACCCTTGGGACTGGGATGCTGCTGGGACATACAGCCAGACTCAGGATCAGGAGAAAGCTCCAGATTTCTGGCACTGGAAACCTAAGAATAACCTATTGTTGCTGTCAGCTATTCACTGATGATAACTTGAATAAGAAGAAGCAGCACAGGCACCTTTCTCATCAGCTCAGCCCTCTCTTGGCAGCCTTGTACATCCACATTTGGATTGGGGCAATCTGGCAAGTACAGAACTGCAACCAAAAACACAAGGATGGCACAACATAAACTGAGCTTGGCATGAGCATCAGCAACTCAGCTGGTACTGCTCTGTGACACCTAGAGGTGTGGTGGGAAGCAACTGGCTTTTCCCCCCAGCATTTACAGCTGAGGCAGGACAAAGGGAACAGGACACAATAAAGGTCTCCAGGCAGCTGTGGGGGGCACTGGCTCTGGGAGCAGCTCGCTTGTTTCTTTGATTCCCAGTGGCTTGACCAGACACCAGCACTCCTGTCCCCCAGCAGGACACACATGTGGCTGGGTTCTGTTCCTCTAAATCTCAGGTGTCTCTGTCCATGCTAGTTTTGGTTAATGTGGCCCAGGGAGATGCTGGGATGGCATTCCTTGGCAGGGCAGGAGCTAACTCCACACCTGTGAAGGGTCTGCAGAGGGGGAAGAAAAATCCATCGAGGTACAATCATTCCCACAGTACTGAAACCAATTCTGCTCCAGTAGGAACATGAACAAAAATCAGAAGGGCTTTTGGGCTGCTAAATGCCAGGAAGATTTGGTGTTTAAAGCACCAAGCAACCAGAAAACATGAGCAAAAGCAAAGCAGCCTTTTGACTCCTGCTGGTCTCAGCCCTTCTTTCTAGCCCAAGGTTTCCCTTTGGATCACACCCGGTGCCCTTTAATGACCCTTTAGTGCAGGGACACATCTGAGCCTGAAGCTGTGCCCTCAAGCATAACTGAGGAGGCACATCTGAATTCCCTGGTTCACACAGAGGCTAAGGTGCTGCTGCCTATTTATAGCCAGATGGGTTAAATAAAGTGCTTTATTCATCCCTGAGGTTTTAAACAAATTCCAGAGAGGACAAAGGGCCTTGTGTCTTTTTCCCCACCCATTTTGTTTTGGCCCAGTTTGTACATGCAGAGCTTAAACTTGTTCCAAGATTGATTCAAAGTAAGACTAGACAATTATTTGCTGGCTCAGCGTGAACCACTGTCCTGCTAGAAATCATCTGTATGGCTTTCATATGCATTTTGTGAAAAAGAAGCTATTATAAAATGTAAATTTTGGTGTGAGGGTACAAACCCTGCTTGTAGATCCACTGATAGTAATCCTTTCAATTTGCTGGCATTGCTTAAGTTTCACTGCAGCTGAGGGGAGTGAGTTTGGGTGTCAAGGGGAAGAAAGATGGAATAAAATTAGTTATTTAAAACCCCTGCTTCATGGAAACACTCAGAAATTCATTGAAATAAACAGAACAAAAGATGGTGCTTATCACACTAAGCTGCTATCCCAAGCAAGGCCTGCTGAGTCTGTTCTCTTTTTTATTGCATTTTCCAAAGATTTTCGGGCTTCTAGCAGTGATGTGTGCCTTTCTCACCTGCAGAGCCTCAGCGTGTTTGGGCAGGAGCGCTGCTGGCCGTGCCTCACTCTGTGAACAGCCCAGCAAACTGCATTGCTTAGCTGATTGCATCTCATTCCAGCAAATAGGAAAGAACGGATTCAATTCACAAATAGCCCTGAGGTGTAATTACCTAGTTTTCGCAAGAGGTGGTTTTGTCACAACCTGGCATCTGGCTCGGGTGGTGATAAGCACAAATGTACCCAAGCCAAAGTGTTCCTTCCAAGTGATTTGTCTTTAAACTCTTTAGGGGTAGCTAAACCACCTTTTGGTTGTTTTGTGCTGGAGATCCCTCGGGAGCACAGTGCCTTTGGCAGTGGGTTCTGCTCTGCAAGCACAAGGGTTGGGGGGAAGGCAGCAGGGGTTGCCTGCGGTGTTTCACCTTCAGAGACGTGCCTGGGCCATACCCTGCCTGAGGCTCGTGTTTGCCCCACTTTGGGGCGCCTTTTGCACGTTTCCCCTCTCCCCTCTGCCCCCAGCCCTGCTCCCCTCGACAGCCCACACGGGGAGCACAGCTGTGTGGGTGAGCTGGCTCTGGCAAAGACAAAACCAGCAGGGCTTTGCTGCCTTCACCTCTGCAGGTACCCAGGGCCAAACCAAGAGCAGGCTGAGACAGGAGGAGGCAGGTGAAACAATTCAAGAACTGCCCAACAAATTCGCCTAAAAGCAGAGTAACAGTGACAGCTCCAAGTCTCTCCAGTTATCTCCTGGTTACTCTTGAGTTGCCAGAAAAACTATAATCAAATTAACCAACTTGTTCTTTTGGGTTTTCCCCCTCCTCTTTCTGTTCAGCAAACCTCCCATGTATTTATTTGAAGACATAAAGTGTTTCTGCCTTGCAGAACTCTGCCAAGAGTTGTGCTTGTTGTTCCAGATTTGCAATAAAAATGTTGTGCAAATGACCTAGATACACAGAGTACAGCACTTAAGAGGGATTTGGCTAAATCCAGCATGTATATCTAATCAGAAAACATCTACAGGCTTGGGAAAACACCATGATGGGATCTTACAGAGTCTTAATGCATAGGTGGTTATAGGTTACATGAGAACAGACAGGCAACACTGCATTAATGCTGGAAACTTTCTCTTGGCTTATTCTGTAACATCTGGTGGCCAAAGGAGAGAATGAAGATCATGAGATGTAAATCAACCTGATCCACCAGCTCTGTGCCTGAAGTCATTTGACCTCTTGAGTCTTACTCACAGAAAACTGGATAAATGGCTGATTCCCAAAATGAGAACCAGATGCTGATGCATTTTAGCAAAATGTCCTGCTTGTGGAGCTACTCTCAGAAAGAAAAATCCACAGGCAACGATTTTGTGCCTTGAAAACAAGATGATGTGAGCCCTTAGCAGATGCATTACTGCAGATGGCAGGTAAGGTCCATGCTTCACACCAGAGCAGAATAGAGCTCTCACTATTGTGTGACCCTGTCTGGAGTGCTCAGGAGCAGCAGAGCTTCTGTAGGAGGATATGCTCTAGGGGTTGTCTCACACCAGGTAGGTTTGTAAAAACTGTACCACTGCAGAGTAGTGAATTTACACGTGTTAAACACATACGAAATGAATGAGACAGACTGGACAGAGCTCATGGTGCCACACATCAAATACTAAACTTTCCTAGGGTGCCCATCAGCTCTGCTCCTCTGAGCTGTGGTTTGCTACCAACTGAAAGCAAAATGCCCTGCACACAGTATACAGGACAGAGAAGGAATCTCCAGTGTCTAATGTGAAAACTAACACATACTCAACTTTTATCACAAAGGCATAAACCAGCCCCACACTTCCATGTGGCTGGGCTAGGTTTGGTGAAGTTGTGCTCATTACCCTTGAACTTGATATTCCACAGAGATCAGGTATGTACAGAAGTAATTCCTGAAAGTTTGTAGACCTGATTCTACATGGGCAATACATACTCTGAGTTTTGATACTTGAACTGTAACTGGATCTGACTTTTGAATGGTGGTGGCCCCATTCATCTGGTGTGCATTTCTCGGCAGCTCTGCTGGCCCTCCACTGAGGACTTTCCTCAAGTGTCTTCTTGGAGAGATCAGGTAGATCAACCAAAGGAAGGATTAAAAACTACAGAATGGGATGTCTTACAGGGCTGACATGTTTCCCTCTCCATTTTGGAAAATGGAGAATATTGCAAAAGAAAATGTTAATCTAAGCTGGCCTCTGTTGTGCCAGAGGCTGGTGGATTTGGCCCACAGCCTGGAGAAGAAGTCAGCTAATATGCCCCATCTTTGCTAAGCAACCTAGTTTCTGTGTGAATTCGTACATGATTAGCACACAGAGTGCATATTAAAGATTAATGCAAGAGACCCTGCAGAGTGGAGCCTCCTGAAAGGCACCGCGCAGCAGGTCTTCGTTAGTGCACGGAGCAGATGGACACACCCCGGGGGGCTGGCAGCACATGCAATGCCTCTCTGCACTTTCTTCTTCAGCCTAATGCCTCTGAACTTCAGCAGCAGCCTCAAAACATCCATAAATGATTTAAAGGAAGATGGATTAGCCAAGGGGGAGAAGCGTCTCTTGCTGGGTTGTAGGAGACCCTAGACTTCTGTTCTGGTTCTTTTTCCACCCCAAACACAGGCATAGCCTCATCTGTCTGAGCTGAAATTACACAAGATTATATGGTCAATCCCCAGATTGTGAACCCCTCCATCTTTACTGCCATGAGAGGATCTACCTCTCCTCAGTGGTGTGTTCTGCATTTTCACACCTGACATCCACAGCTGCTTACACCTGTGGGACTGACAAACTTTCTCATCAGTGGGGTCTGTCCAGGGGACAGTGCTGTCACAAGCAGGCAGGTTTTGCCTGCCTCTTCCCGGGGCAAGAGGAAGGTTGCTGAGCAGTTTTTAAGTGTTGCCTGCTAAGAATGTAGCACTGAGATGACATGATGGTTAAAATGACACCCCTATTGTTTTTTCCCTTTTCACTGCAAACTAAAAAGCAGCAATTTATATGCCTAGCATTTCAGAAATGTTAAAAATTACAAAAGACTACCAATAATGCCCACACAATGTGACACTGTACTCTGCTGCTTAGCAAATTGGACAAAAATCACACATGATGTAAGAATATGAGTTTAAAACAGTGTTTTCACTTGCAGTTCCTAGTGACTGTAACAGTTTGTATAAAACATACTGGTGAGGATGGCATGATTTAGGGATTACATCTCCAAACTAATGGGTAGAAACATACATGTAGTTACTAGAAACTTTTACTCTTCAGTTCTTGCCTCTTCTCCTTTTGACATTTGCTTTTGTGTTGCATTTCTGGTGCTGACACTGAGCTTTCTACACAAAGAGTGAAATAGCTCAAATATTCTACATTCCTATCAGCAGTCACCTGATGTTGCTGCACACCCATCTCTCCTCTCCAGGACACAGCTGCCTCTGTTGGACATGAACAGCTGGGAGTGTTGAGGAACCAAACCTGTGGCTGCAGTGATGGTCTGCCAAGACCTGCTGCTGCAATAACCTTGCTGCATATTATCTGAGCAGATGCCAGTGCTCAGCCCCACCCTGAGTGCCACCAAACCTACACCTTCAAGCTGAATTTTTGGCCTTTTTCTGCCCACATGTAGCTCACCATGATCTACAGGTTCCTCACATGGGGAAGCAGAGAGGCAGGCACAGATCTCTTCTCTCTGGTGACCAGTGACAGGACCTGAAGGAATGGCCTGAAGCTGAGTCAGAGGAAGTTTAGGTTGGATATTAGGAAAAGGTTCTTCATCCAGAGGGTGGTTGGGTACTGGAACAGGTGACCCATGAATGTGGTCATGGCCACAAGCCTCAGAGTTTAAGATTTTGGGAAACTCCCTCAGGCACACGGTTCTTAGGGCTGTTCTGTGCAGAACCAGGAGTTGGACTCTATGATCTTTATGAGTCTCTTCCAACTCTGGTTGTTCTATTTTCCTGTGCTTAATGGGATTTGCACTGTATGGCATTCAGTCCCACCCCTGCCCAGCATCCTGTATGGTGCCACCAGCCCCTCAATTCCCTTGCTCTGTGATGTCTCACTGATCTGCAAACTCCAGAAATGTCAGGTTGTTTTCTGAACTTGAATCTAGTTTTAGCAACTCCGTATCTTCCTAAATAACCACTCAGCTGTGCAAGTTAGCCTGGAGCCTGTTGCACCGTGCAAATTAATTTTTATTATCAGTCATTCCAAAGGGAATTTTTTTCGCAGAAGAACAGGTTTCAAAAATGTCTAACAATCTCCACTTCAACACAATGTTTCCAACTGGAGGGAAAAAAAAATAATGTACCCAGCCCAGCTTCCAGAAACACACTGCTCACCATAGAAACTATAAACTAAAACAATCCTCCTAGTGATTACAGCCCGATGGAGCATTTTGGTTAATAAGTTTTTTGAGTAAGAGGAATATTTGTAAAACATCCCTGCTAATCCTGCCGTTTGCTGTATGTGGAAGGGCTCCAGCTGATTGCAGTGACACTCCACCCATGTGGGGAGCAGAGCAAAGGACACAATGAGCTCTTGCCTTTTTCACCAAAATAACCTCTCAGCAGCCATATTTCAATGTGAACTAATCAGGAATATACATAGCACTGTTTCTCAGTAGCAGTTTAACTTTTTTCCCCTCTCTCTGTCCCACCAGAGTAGTTCAGGATTTGCTTTCACATCATTTACACTGGATGTCCATCACTGCCTGTGGGGTAGCAAGGCTGGGTGTGAGTCATGAGGTAATGAGCCTCTTGTGGCCCAAATCAATGTATCCTGCTCTTTCCCTTGAACAGTCCTGGGAAAACCTCTGTCTTTCTCGGCACAGGTGGAAAATTCTAGGAGTGGTCCAAGGAAAGTTTATGAGCCTGATTCTTCTCTGCAAGCTGACTCTGTTCCTACTCATGTCAGCTCACCTGGCTGGAAGTTCCATTGAACTCATACCAGAGGGTCTTGTGTGCCCAGATGAGTGAAATGGTAACACTGGGTTTGAGCTCAGCTTAACTCCACCACTACGAGTATGTCCTTTGGATTTCTGGAAGTCTTTCTTACTCATTCCATTTAGCATAGGTTGATGTATATCTACCCATCCTCTGTTTCCCATGAGAAGTCACAAGCTAAGTTTTAAAGGCAGACATCTAAATAAATTATTAGGCTACATGAGGATTTTCATCTTGGAAGAAGCAAAGACATAAATTCCTGATACAAGTTCTTTGAAAATCATGCCCTTTTTGATTCATTGTTTTTGAAAGCCTCTCTGAGCCAGAAAATGCAGACCTCTTTGGGATATTCATTTTGAAAGTTGAATAAAGGATAGAAGCATCATTTAGGCAGTCTGTTCAGCACTCCAAAAGATGAACAACCCAAATATGCAACTGCATATATTATTTTCCTTCTGACCGAGTGACAGCAGCCTCTCCATCACACAGACAAAAAGCACATGAATACTTCAGCAGGGGCCAGTGCTCAGGAATGTGAATGTTCAAGATAACAAGTGCCTGTTTCAAGAAATTGGAACAGCTTTTGCAAAATGCATTCCAAATTGAAGACACCTGTATCTGTGCAGATATTTGCAAAGACTGGGTGGTCTAGGCACAAGGACCTCTGAGTCATTGGATTGCCAAATCCAGGTGTTCGAAATTTCTACAATTTTGGCTTAAAAGTGCAAGACTTAAGACAAGTGGATCTGGGCTCCCTGCTTTTTACAGCAGGGCAACAGGAGAGGTACTTCATATTCAATCATTACTGCACAAAGGGCTGAGACCCACCTTTAGAAAAATCCCAAACTGTGATTGTCTGATAGTCTCATGACCCCAGCTGCTAGATTTCCAGAGAGATAATGTGATCTAGAGAACAAAAAACCTTAGTTGGTGATACTGCCCTGGAAATTCATGTTCTGACACCATTTCAGGCTGACTCTGTGATGCTGGGCCAGTCCCTGAGTGCCTCCTGTGCACCCTGCAGACTCTCCAGAGGGCTCACAGCAGCTCCCCAGGAGGCACAGGGGAAGATGCAGTGCCTGGGAAGCAGGAGTCATTGCAGCCAGCCTCATACACACCAGGAAGCTCAAGTTGTGCTACAGGAAATCCTGAGGAAAGAGGTGGTTCTGGTCCAACCTCTCCCAATGACTTACACTGGTGTCAAGGGGTGTTAGCTTCTGCTCAGCTCTTGCAGCCAGGAGCCTTCTTGGGGCTGCCTCAGCCTTCCCCACTTCCCAACTTGACAGGGGGCACCCCTGCAGGGAAAGGAATCTCAGGGCCTTTCCTCCAACAGGTCAGCTGGAAAACATAAAGCTCAGGGAGTGATGTCTGGAGAGATTTGGGAACACGGGGAAGTGAGACTCCAAGATTTCAACCCTTGCTCTAGTGAATCCTCACTGCAAAGAATATTTTAATTCACCTTTACTTGCCAGCTGGCTGCCCAGAGCAGCAGCATATGGGGTCTTTCTTTTTCTTTTGCAGATGAACAGTTGTTTGTTGTTGCGTGCAAAGTGCAGCAGTTTTTCTGCTTTTTAAGGTATAGAAAATAAACTGCAGCCTTGCAACTCCCTAGTGCTTTACAGAGCAATCTGAGGCAGGAAATGTGGTCAAATCCCTCAGGCAGACATGAAAACTCCTGAGGCTTCCTCACATTCCAGTGTGTGCACCAAGCAGCTGAGCCCCTGGGTCTGAAAGTGATGGCTTCATCCTGATGCTGCCTCCTGGGGACAACACTGAGCTGCTCAGGCAGGATGAGGAGCATGCCAGTGACCTTCTTCAACTCAGAAAAACTGCAGAATAATTTAGATTGGGAGGCATCTATAGATTTAATTTGGTCCAACCCTGCTCTAAGCATGGCTTCCTTTGGTGGTGGGGCAGGATGCTCATGGCTGTGTCCCATCGAATCTTGAACACCTTAAGGGACAGAACTACCACATGAAGATGTCTTTTTTTCCTATGTCCCAGCCCTTTTTACAATATGTGATTGTTACCCTGACCCCTTTCATTGCACCCACCTGAGAAGAGTTTGCCTCTTCTCTATAACCATCCACTGCTGATTAGACAAGACAAGACAAGACAGAAGGGAGCCTTCTTTAGCCTTCTGTGGGTTTGAAAGGTGGGCTTAATAAAAAGATTTGTCCCCACTGTCCCCGCCTGGTGCTCAGGACATCTTGGCTTAGTGACTTATCCAGCAACAACCTCCCTTGGCAGGTAATCAGAGGAACGTGTCTCCAAAGTGTCCAGCCCTCAGAGGGAACCCCTTTGTGTTACTGCAGGAGCTCAGGTACTCACTGCTGCCATCTGGACACTTTGGAGCAGATTTTTTCCATGTAGAGATCACCTACCATGAAGATTGTGCTTGAAAATGCAGGTGTTTCTTTGACATCTAAATAGAAATTTTTAAGAAAATATGCTGGGTCTAATGAGTATGGGGCAAATGGTCTTTGGGGTGTCTGTGCTTAACCTCTCCAGCCATAAACTGGACAGTATAAGACTTTTTGTCTTTCCTTTAACTGTCTTCTTCAGGGACATTTTCAAGGTCTTTGTGTATGGGCTGTCTTTCCTAAGTCCATACAATGTTCAGCAAATGGCAACTATGATTCTATTTGAGTCTTGTGTGACATAAACCATAGAAAAAAAGCAGGTGGGACTCTCTCTCCATGGTCGTTGCTGTAGCTGTGCTACTGGTGACTCACAAATCAATACACTTCACTTCCACCATAATTTTCAAGGGTAAGGGAGGTGTTTCCACAGCACAGATGTGGAGGAAGCTATGGTGACAGAGTGTGTGGGAGAGGGGCTCTACAGGTGCCTCAGCTGCTCCTTGTCACACCAGCCACACTGTGCACTGGCATTGCTAAAAAGTGGTGGATGACAATAGCTATTGCTATTTTCTCCTGTTGGGACAAGTACTCCCTTGTTTAAAAATCCACACCTCTGTGCACACCTACACAATACTCCAAATCATTGCAATATGTGGACTGCGATGATATGAATAACATAAATATTCCTTTGTACTTGTTAAAAGATTTAAGCTCTCCCCTCCACCCACCCACCCCTGTGTACCTCTATATATCTGATAATATGGGACTATAAAACAGTGCTGTTATTCCTGTGGGGTTTGGTTATTTAACATTGTACTGAGCAAAGTTATCAGAGCAATCCCGATGGACCAAAATAACTCTTTGTTTCTGCTGTGGTGTTTGCAAAACGGGAGCCAAAAATAGCTACTGGCTGGTTGGCTTGAAACATTGCTGAACTTTCAGCAGACCCAGCAGAATCCGCCAGCACAGAAACCCCTGCAAACCACCCTCTGCTCATCTCCCCAGCATCTGACTCCTGCTCAGCTCGGGTCACTCATGTCCAGCCCCATTTGCTTCCAGTCCCCTTGCAACAAGTGCTGAAAGGGAGAGAGTTGTCAGCTCCACCCGGGAAGAATGTCCAGTCTTCCTGCCCTGTTTCTGTGACAGTTTTAGGAAGCCCAGAGCCAACCACAACTCTAAATGTGTTCTGAACAATTTCCCCCGCCCCACACAGAGACAGATCTGGACCTGGATTCCAGATGGAAGTCAGGACACCATTCCTGATTGTGCTCACACAGGGTGTCCAGCTTTCTGCCCTCTATGCCCTCTTTTCCATCCAGCTCAAGACTTTGCTGGCCAATGCACTGATAAACACTTAACACCCCTGAAGAGGCAAAGTGTGTTCATTAAAGGTATTGGTTGAACTCTCACAAAGCCCAGAACTCTGCAACTCTTTTATTTCTGTATAACCAGCTCTCTAACTATTCTGTCTTCCCTGTGGTTGAAGAACCTCCCATGATTGTCCTAGGGTGTCTCAAAATTTGCCCTAGACCAGGCCAGTGCACAAAGGCCAATTTATCCTCTGTCTCACTCTGAACCTACATTTACTCACTAAAAGGCAAGGACTTGGGAAATTTCTATACTGGATCACTGTGCAAAGTTATTACTCCCCATTTGACCATCTTGCTGATATCAGTCAGAGTTTCACTTGTCAAATATAAGCAGTAATGGGCAGCAGATAGATCTTCAATATAAACTATTCTATTAACCCTTTCAGTGGTTATGACAAATTCTTCCTTTGCTGCTTGATCACAAGGTATTTTCAAGAATTATCTGCAAGGGAATCTGGCTCAGGCAGCACTGATCTCACATTTGACCAGCTTGTCTTTTGTTACTTCACATCCTTATTTTATCATTCTTCAAAGACAAGTGTAATTTCCCTGTAACAAGACCATCTTGTAGAGGGTTAGCATACAAAGGGCAGATTATTGGAGAATCAGGAGTAAAGCCCTTCGAGGCACTTGTGCAAATTGCAGCTGAGGCAGATGGTATTTAAACAGAACGTGTGGGCACAATTAGGGGGAGAAGAGAAGCCACAGAGGACCTGGAAGGCAGACTGACAATACCTTGTAGCCTTGGCAACACCTTCTCCTGATTGCCCACATTAAATGCAGAGGATAGGGCATGAAGGGGGTCACTAATCAAGTGCCATCTTTGACGACCTTCTTAATTTCTGCCATTCTCTTCTGAAGGGCTCCTGCCTTTCTCCCAGACAACAGAGAAATGTTGTGCACTTGCCCAAAGGAGCACTGAGCAGCTTAACTACCACAACAAATTACTATGAACCTCCAAGTTGCTCCAATAAATATACAGGACACACAAAACAAAGTTTTCAGATGTACCTGTGGGCAGGGAGTGCTTCCTTCCACCTTGTTTGCTCACTCCCTGACCCATGTTGTTATGCCAGGTGACACCAGGCTATTCTCTTTGAAGTCAGTGGGAAAAAACAGATATTTCTAGAGGAAGATCCACTTAATTTTTGAGATTTTGGATGTTTAAATTAAGATAAACAAAGCGTCTCACTGCATATGATGTGAAGAAAACTACATGGAAAACTTGTGGCATCAGGGTCTTGAGAGATTTCCACAAAAAAAAAAGAAAATAACAGAAATATTTTATCTCTACCGTCTCTGGTAAAATCACATTGGATATTGCATGGAAAAGCATTCATTTAGATGACAGAGATGATGTTTTTAATTTGATGTCACTACATTTCAGAATAAAACTTTCTGTGACACCTGCCAACTTACCTAAAATGTGAAGCTTCAGAATTTTACCTACAAAAATGCTTCTGAAGTTTGTCAGCTGAAGAAAGCAGTGAAAAAACAACCTAAAGTCTAATGCAAGCAATCCTTATTACCCTGGAATTGTAGGAGGAGTAAATATAAAGGAATATCTACTGCAAAGGTAATAAGCATTTAAGGGAAAAAATGGGTAAATGTGAAGACTGAAAAATCTGAAAGAAAAAAACCCAGTTATTTTCAAAATCCTCCTCAACTTGTACAAAGCAATTGCAGGGGTAATGAATTCAGCTCTCTTTTGCAGGCTGTAGACCCTGCAGGATCAAGCAGCCACTGCTCTTTACCTCTGCTCTGGTACTTATGGTCCAGAACCTTCTGGCCAGCACAAGGATAAACCTCTTTCATGAGATTTCCCCAGACATTTGTCTTTCTTCCTTCAGTGAAACCTGTCCTGATCTGCTCCTTTTCCTCCATAAGCAGCACTTTCCCAGCAGCATGGATGAGCACCTTCTGCATTCCACAAGTCCCAGCCAGGAAATCTTTGTTGGCATCTGAGCTCTGATCTTCACTGACACTTTGGCCTCACCTTTTGGGACTCTCCTGCTGCTCAGTTTTGGATGTGCCTTACAGTGGCTGGGGGATTCTCTGAGCACATCTGTACCCCTCATCCCCTCAATACTTTAATGCTGCCCAAACAGCTTCGAACAAAGCCTGTGAACATTCTCCAAGAGCCAATATGGCAGTAAACAACTCCTTTTCTCTCCCATTGTGGACTATTGACACAGCTGTTCTCTTTCATCACTCAGACTATGGAGAAGAAATATAATTTCCACATGAAAAAAGTGTTAATAAAATTTTCACCTCTCTTCACAAAACTGCTCTCCCATGTCAATGATCTGCAGGGACAGACTTGAACAAGTGTCAGTGCTTGCAACATCTGGAACTTAAAAATGCAAAGATCCCTCCACAGGCAGCTGGGAAGGTGATGGGCAGGACAGCATGGGAGCAGGAGCAGAGGAGGAAAGTCTGGGAATATCTGCTACAGCTCAGGGCTTGGCAGTGCAGGGCTTTTTGTGGCTTAAAATCCAAGGGTGAACTGAGGGGTCGTGCAAGCCAACACTGTGTCCAGCTTGCCTTGACGTGGGAGCTCAGCTTCTCCCTCGCAGGAGTGTCCTGGGCTGTCTCACAGGGATGGGGTAAGGACATGAGCCATGGCAGCAGCGGGTGCCTGGCTGGCAGGAGGAGCTGCCCTGGACCCAAGCCAAACCCACCGGGCAGCTCCTGGCCAAACCCACCGGGCAGCTCCTGGCCAAACCCACCGGGCAGCTCCTGGCCAAACTCACCGGGCAGCTCCTGGCCAAACCCACCGGGCAGCTCCCTGGCAGACAGCATCCCTTCATCCCCCGAGCACCTGCCCTGTCACACGCAGTGCAACATCTGTGTGTCTGTCCCCAAACCGGGGAAACGTGCTGCATCCCTCGGGAGCGGGAGCACGGCCGAGCCGGCACCGTTTTCTTGATATCTTATCAGGCTTTTTATTTTTAAAATATGAGAATAATATTTCTCTTTGCCTGAGTCGTGAGCGTTCTGGGTGGGTTTGCAGCCCTGCTTCTGGGAGAGCATCCAAGGCGCTCTGCCGTGTTTGGAAAGGGTGGCTCCGCCAGCCCCGCCGTTGATGACATTGGCAGCTGCGGCAGATTTGGCTCAAGGACCTTGCTCTCCTCGCTGATTTTCATCCCATATCTTGTGGTTTTTTCCACCCGACCTCCTCTCTCCAGGACAAAGATAATCGTCTTGCTGCCTGCTCCTTGCCCCGCTGTCCCCGCAGCCGCTGGTGCCACGCCTGTGTCCCCATCTCAGCCACCACGGTTCCCTTTTTTCCAGCGCTGTCAGCAGCCCAGGGACACAGCCTGACACCCGGCAGGAAGCTCCCCCTGTTCCCATCCCTCCCCAGCCGGGAGTCTCCTGTTTTTAGCAGCTTTTTGCACGGCCGCGAAGGTAACGAAGAGTCTCCCCGCAGCCCGGGACTGGCTCGGGAATCCCACAAATCTCTGGCTATTACGGTGTGAAAATGCTCATGAATGGAGGGTCACAGCAGCCAGAGCAGCCCCACCAGGCAGAGGCTGGGCAGGGACAGCATCCCTAAGGCTCTGGGAGGAGGCACAGAGCAAACTCTGCTGGAGCAACCTGCAGCTTGTCCCGGCCAAGGAGAGCAGGGAAGGATGGAGATGAGCTCCCTGCAGGTGCAGTGCAGGGAGGAAACCCAGAAAAAGTGGGTTAGCTCCTACACCAGTGGCTCTGTAAGCCCCCTGCGAGAGCATGAACATGCTGCCTTCCCAAGGGGCTGGAATTGTGTCCAGGCAAGCACACACAGGGTGTCCAAGCCAGCTCTGGCCATGTCCATGCTGGTGGCAGAAGTGTCCTTGCAGCCTGGCTGCTCACGGGCTCACAGCCACCCCTGCCAGGCCTGAATCCACTGGTGTCAGTGCCTCTCATGATAGACATGAGTCAGACAAATCTTGAAGGGACCCACCTGGCCCTTTTCCCCACCCTGAACTCTACAAATACACAAAATTTGAGAGCCAGGTTTTGCGAGCAGAAGAGAACAGAAACCGCTTTGGTGTAGAAAAAAAAAAAACAAAATTAGTTAGCAAAGAAGTAAATGATGTTTTCGGTTCAGACTGCTGCTGCAAAGGTGATTTTTCTCCCTGGGTTTCTGCAGCCCAGCTGTGTCCTCCTGCATGGAGACCAGTGCTTTCTGGGGATCAGCCCTCTCTCTTCACCACCTTCCAAGGCTGGGCTGTGTGCTATCCCTGTCTGTATCAAACAAACACAAAACTCTGCTCTGTGTCCTCCCTTATACAATTATAGAAGGATAACAGGAAAACAGGCAATTCCCTCTGAAAAGATCATAAATCTCCTGTCATGTCTTTGATGTACCTCAGCATAAATTTAGCCTGATACCCTGAGTCCCCTCACCAGTGTAAGCAGTTTCCTGTGTTTGCTGATGCTTTGAAAGCACCTAATTCTCAGATGTTTGTATTTCCCATGATAGCAAACCCACTTTGCTTTCTTTCCCCACTTTGGCACTCAGAGCTGAACCAATGTATTGTCCAAACAACTAAAGTCAGCATTGCTGTCCCCCTGTTTAAGGGGCAGCTACTTCTTGCCAACTGCTCAGAGCAGCTCAGTAGCAGTAACCCCTTCAGGCTCGTTCCCATTTGATGTGCAAGAGCAGCAACACTAGAAGTTCCAAATCTGTCCTTCAGGACTGTGGAGATGGCTTGGAAAAGTCAAGATAAGCTACACTGGGTGGGATTCAAAAATACATTCTAACTTTCAGTTAAAAAGAAATGAAACTTCTGCATCTAAGATCTGAGATTTTAAGAAAACAATGAATATTAAAATCACAAGACCTAGCAATGCTGTCATTATTAACAGTCATTTACTGAGGACACCAAATGGCTGGGCAGCCAAAGGCCAAGTTATGAGATCTGTGCAGCCAAGGCATCACCCTACTCACAAAAACAGTCTTTCATAATTTCTTTTTGTGTGCCAGTTGGGAGAATGCTCTTGTAAGGAAGATGCTTACCTGGATTGTTCTATAGCTCAAGATCTGATTTCCAGCTCTGCTGTGGTTTTTATCCTTGGGCCCAAAGAACTGATTTCCAATGCTTCCTGCTTCAGTTTCCCCATTTAAAACTAAGGAAGTCACTGACCTCTCAAAATGGCCAAGATTCTAAAACTTTCTTTTCTTTCATTTAAGTTTCCCAAGAACTTAGAATAAGTCACATAAACAGAGCTGTAAATTACAAAGTATTATTTTTATATTGATTTTGTCTTGAACCAAAAATCTCCTCTTTGACTCACAGTCCTTAATTGACACTGGCACATTCTTTCCTTCATGCCTTTATTTGCTTCAACATAAATTAATTAAAATGTAAATTAAATGATAGCTTGTGGGGAGATTGCGATTACCATAATTTCATCTTTCACTGCTACATCCTGTGGTACCAACAGGTCTGTGCAACAGGTATGCCAATTAATAGTAGATAATAAAAATGTCTGCAATCACTTACCTCTTTGCTGCAGATTATTCAGTAAATGTTGTCTTGCAAAATTAGTGTATGAGTATCTATCCCAAATCTCCAGCTCCATCAGATTGAGAGGTGAAAGGATGAGGTCTTCACTCTGCAAGAAAAAAGAGAAAGATTAACATTAGACAACCCTTTAAGAAACCTTACAAAATATTTTCCATGTGGTAAACAGATGGTTGTTGAGATAGTTAAATGAAGAAGAATATTTAAAGTTTTCTTTTTTTACTGTGCCTTCACCAGGGTCTAGCTGAGAACGGGTCAGCCTCTCCACTATCCCTGTGTGTTCAGAGCCATCGAGTTCAGAATGTCTTTAGGCTGAAATTACCAAGTGTTATTAAGAATGTCAGTAATTAACTTGATTATTCCAAATCTGAAGACAGAGATGGGAGAGTCATGTTTTTGCTTGCTTACCTAGAAAAGGAAAACAAATTATTTCTAACAGGGACATGAAGAAAAAAATCAACAGGCATTCCCAACAACTCTGAAAAAAAGTGCAGTTTATCAAACAGCCATCATAAAATCCGTAAGTTTTTTAGAAAAAAAAAAAGGTAGCGGAAACTGAAGTTGTTTATTGTCAGAAAAACCCAGAGCTTATGATGTTCACTGTCTGATAAGCTCTAGGAATAGCCACAGATCTGGCTATTCAGCAGGGGAACAGCCACAGCCAGGGCACTGAAAGTGTGTTACTCAGGGCCACTCAGTTTCTGAATATCTCCAAGGATGGAGACACCACCACCTGCCTGAGTAATCTCTTCTGATTTTCAGTCACAGTCAAGGCTGAAATAATGGGAGAGTGGGAAGAAACAGCTGCCTTGTTCAAGACATGAAGAATCATAGACTCACAGAGCAGTTTGGGTTGAAAGAAGTATTAGAGATCTTGTTTCAATCCCCTGCCATAGCCAGGACACCTTCCAGTAAACCAGGTTGCTCCAAGCCCCATCCATTTTGGCCTTGAACAGTTCCAGGGATGGGACATCCACAGCTTCTCTGGGTAACCTGTGCCAGTGCCTCACCATGCTCACTGCAATGAATTTCTTCCTATTTCAGTGTGGCAAGAGGGGTTTTGAAATCCTGCCATCCCCCCACAGTCATCCTTGCAGCCAGGGCAGTGTGGTGAGTTTTCCCAGTGGGATGTGGGCTGTAGGCAGAGCTGCAGCCTTTGGTGCAGGGCATGCAGGCAGCTCCAGCCACATCTCCAACAGCTCACCCAGAATCAGCCATCGCCGTCTCTGGGTGCATGTGGAAAATCAGCACTTGTGCCATGGTGCTACCTACATATGCTGCAATTTGTCCAGTCCCTGCAGTCAAACAAGCCTATTTTTGTAGGGCTGCTGAAAACATGACCCTTAATTACTGCCTTCAGCAGGGAGTGGGATTATCCAGCAGATGAGAGAAGCAGCCTTGCTGCTCTCAGGGATGACACATTGGCCGGCTGAACTCCAGTCAACAGTCCTTTTCTGAGTCACAATTTGTGTCCTCTCCAAAAGTAATAGTGCTGGTTTTTAAATTTATGGAAGAGTTTATCCCTTGTACTTTCATAATCAGTTCTTTCTTGGCTCTTTGCATGAAATGTTACAAAAAAAAAAAAAAAAAAGGACTGGCTTTCATCCTGTGACATGGTCACTGAAAATTCTTACTGCTGCTATGGTATGAAAATGATGTACCTAGTCCTACAGAGATGGGACAGGAAGCTACAGAGGGCCTCAGACCTGTCTGTGTCACAGGCACCTCTATGGGAATCAGAGCCAGACTGAGGAGTTACAGCCCACCAGAAGAACCTGCTCAGGGCAAAGGAAGGAAGGAAGAAGAGAGATTATCACCCCTTTTCAAATGGTGAATGAGTTTAGGCATTGTCATTTCAGAGCAGACCACCTCCCCTTTCCAGCCTTTAAATACATTTTGCTTTTGCAGTGCTTTCCCTTCTTCCCTGTTGCTTATTCCTTGCCACTGAGTGACATTAATGTGATTTTTTCTTAACTAGGACTCTTCTACTTGTGTCCCTGCACAAGAGTGGCTTCCCACATGTCCTGGAAAATCAGCAATTTTTGTTTACACAGAATTTTTTTTCCATTCTTTAACTTTTCCAAATTTAAGTTTTGAAAGGTTAGACAGTGGAAAAAGGAAGATTTGGAAAAAATATCTGAATATTGTACTTTCCCTGGCAGGCATATGGAGGAAAAGTTGAGAGGAGGTGGTGATGAGGGTAGGGAATGGAAAAGAAAAACTTGACCAAAAGAAAAAAATAGAAAAAGAATTTTTAATTTTGAAAATTGACAAGTGGAGACAAAATCAATATTTTCACATTTCCTGAAATTTCTCATGAAACTGCTGTTTTGCCAAAAATGAAATTTTCCAGTCAGTCCCCTCCCTTTTGTCGCAGTTAAGTATATTTCCATTGGAAAATACATGTGTATCAAATCCAGGATGAAGAACAAACTAATGCTGGAGTGCCATGTCCAGGGCACAGGGTGGGAGTAGTGGGGAGCTGGCATAGAAAAGATGCTTATTGTATTTGCAAATAGCTTCAGCATGGGAAAGGAAAATCCATGCTGGATCATAAGTGAGTGTAAAGTTACCCCCCAAAAATCAGAGAAATATTCTGAAAAAAAGTGGGATGAAATTTAATTAGATATTGAACTCTCAGCTACAGGAAGGAACAGACTTTCCTGCTTTTGGAAGATAAGAAGCTACTTTGGTATCAGCTGGGTAGGAAAAGAGCTGAAGGTTTTAGTGGGTCACACCTTGACTGCAAATCAACATTGCTGTGGTAAAAAGTCAGATACTGTACTGTGACACACAAACAGGATTGCAGCTGATAAGACACATGAAGTAATTCAAGTCTGTTAAACATCAGTAAAATTTTAGCTTCAACTACTGCATTCAGCTGGGAGGCATTTTAAGGTCTTGAATTCACTGGAGGGAGTTCAGAGGAGACAACAGCTGGGGTGAGCAAGGACCCAAAACCACAACGTGACCTTGGGAAGGTCAGAAGAGGTGGGTATGTTCTTCCTGGAGAAGAGAGGAATAATTCAAAGGAAGTAAAGAAAAGAAAAGAAAAAAAAAAAAAATTTCCCCATTACAGCTGTGAGTAGGACAAAAATAATGTGCTCAAGTTACAGCAGGGGAGATTCAGACAAAACCCAGCAGAGCTTTGGGTTGCTGCAGCTGGAGCTGCTGAGCAGAGGCATGTGGGGTCTCTGTCTTTGGGTATTTAACAAGAGATTGGACAAGTACTTTAAGAAATGGCACAGCATTTTGTCAGTGCCCTTCCACCCAGTTTTCTGTGATTTTTAACAGTTCAGCTAGTAATGATTTTTAAAAGAGCTCCCAAAAGTCTTGGAGCTTCCTGAAGACGCCCAAACCTTCTCTCTTTCTGCAACCTTTTCCCACTGCCTTGTATTTCCACTGGCTTCAGTGAAACGAGGGTTTGCTGGCTGCAGCTCTTGGACCACATCAATGACTGCTCACAGTCAAACATTTAATTTACCTCACAGCCACACTCAGAGCCTTGGGAGTGAACAGCTATTTTTAAAGCTGCCAGCCTGCCACACTGGAACGTTTGGTCGTCAGTAGAGAGTGTGCTCGAAGAAATAATGACTGCCTTTTTATCCAGAGACTGTTATGGCTTATGTTTAAAGTACATTAAAAAGCATGTTTCTGTGTATTTGTATGGAAGGTATATTTAAGGCAAATGTCCCTCCAACTCTACTCAATAAGCAAAGAGCACACAGAAATACTCCACTCCTGACATTCTTAAAGCTCTCTGATGTTCTTTTCTTCCTTTAACAATGGGGCCAATTTTCCTTTCCTGGCTGCCAGCCTGCCCTCACTTTTTTTTTTTTAGTATCTCTTGAAATTACCTTGACCTCACCTTTAAGCACTCCCTTCTCCAGGACACTGAGCTCAGGTGGTGTGGGAGGTGTTGCTGATGGAGGAATGAAGGAGCAGACATCACCATAAGGATGAGAATATTATCAGCCCTTGCTCTAATGAGGACCCAGCAACCCTCTGGGGCCATCATTAATATTGATCCTGGGTCCCTCCTCTGCTCTGTCCCTTCCCAAGGCTGCAAATCTGTGATGCTTTCTGGCCATATTTCTCCACAAAGGACTGGCTGACTGACTGACTGCCCGACTGCCCCTGTGTTTGGGAAGAGGCAGAGTATGGATCACATTCAGTCTAAGCACCTTTCCAGCCACCACCTTCATGGCACAGCTCTGTTTCTCCATGTTTTGCTGCTGACCTGACAGAGACAGATAGAGATTGCTGCTGCCACACACTCATCCTCAGCAGAGAGAAGGTACCCCTTTCTCACAGCTGCAAAAAAAAAAAAAAAAACAGTCTTCTCCTCTCACCTAGTGGTTTAAACAGCCCCACACAAAATAATTAAGAGCCTCCCTTTGATAAATAACAGAAAAGTCATCTACAGAAAAGACAGATAAATAACAGAAAAAGACAGATAAATAACAGAAAAGTCATCTACAAGCCCAAAACTGTGAGTGTATCTGTGCCAAGGGAATTGCATTCCTAGTCTGTAGGTACAGGGCCAGAACAACTCTGCAGCTGCATCACTTTCATTTCAGGCCAGGCCTAACACAAGTTTGTCACTGCCCAGGGACACCTGGGTGATGGACTTTGAGACCAGGAACAAGCAGCCATGCTCTACCTGTAACTGATTCAGTAAATCACTGCACTGAGCTCATCTCCTCATCAGTAAGCCCTGAGAGAGCTAAAAAAAAAAAAAAAAAAGTTTCTGAAAATCAATGGCATAGCCCTGAAGCTGGTGAAAGACTTCTCCTTTACCATCATTGTGAATGAAAACCTCTGTTTCTCCCTCTGGCAGCAAACAATACTGATCCAGCCCCATCAACACAGCTCAGTCTGCTACAGCAAAGGCTTCCCCCTGGGGCAACCAGCCCCACTGGCTCCTGGCCTGATTTTTGGGTTATGGCTATACTTGAAAGACAAATCAGATTCAAGTAGGGTGTTACTTGTAAGTGGAATCCCCACTCTTAAATATCTCAACTCATCTCAAGTGTGTTATGTTAGAACCAGAACAGGACATTCAACACAGAATAAAATGTGTCATTCATAAAAACAGGTAACTGCTATGGAAAAAGCTATTCCTGGTAATTCCAGACCAGCTCTGAGCATACCAGTGGCCTTGGAAAATGGCACATTTGTGAGGTGTCAGGAGACTCAGCCCATATCCATGAGACTGAAGAAACTTCATAGGCCTGGAGGAGAAAGGTTCTGCACCCTCTTAACTCATAGGCAGTGTACTTCTGAAGGCACTCTCCTCACAGTAATTAGCAATTCCCACTTTGCCAAGGCTCAGACAAGTCAGGTATTCAATTATTTTAACACCCTGGCCCTTCTGAATTACAGCCTAGGGACATTGTCTACAGGCAACTCCTACAGCTGGTTCCCCTTCCAGCTGGTTCAAAGGAGCAGGAAGAGCTGGAAAAGCAGGAAAGCCACTTTGCTTCAGCTGGTTCTGCAGCTGTGGTGTGCCAGCAGTGGGACCAGGGGTAACTGTCTCCTTTATAGTGGGAAATCCCTGCACATGGGGCTGCCACTAATTTGGGGCAACTTTTTGAGCCAAGAGGGTCTGTGTTTTTGTTCCTGGGAGATGTGTGCCAGCAGTGAGCACAGCATGAAACTACAGATGATGGAAAAGGAGAGATGCAGAGCCAGAGAACCAGTCAGGTCTGTCACAGCTGCACAGGCACTTTGCCCTGCCCTCAGGTGCTCGAGATGCAAACATGAACACTGCCCAACAGTGTGGAGGGCAGCAGTCCCACAGATAGGAAGAAGGCAGAAGACCTTGAGAGAGTGGCAGATCCACAGAGGATGTGTGATGTAGGGTAATGTTACACCGTGGGTGACAGCAGACATGTTTTGAGGAGATTTGAGCAATGAGACTTCTGTAGGTTGATGAATCATCTCTCTTTCCAGTAGACAGAGGCAACACCCCACTCCTGAGAGCTCAATTTAGGGCTGTGAAAATAGCTGAGGTTTTTTGGCTTTAATCCCAAATCAAAATATTTTAAGAAATCAGAACAACCTGAAAAAAACCTGTTATTCTTTTGGGCTAAGTAGGCTGGTTTGAGCCACCCATCCCTCTCCTTCTGTATGGTGATACTGCAGAAATATTTGTGTATAGAAGCACTTATTTTGGCTCACTTGAAGAAAAAGAAAAAAAAAAAAATAAATAAAAGAAATAAAGAAAAGAGAGGGCTGTCTTTCCCCCTGCTACAAATAACTCTGGGAGACTCCCCTCCCTGAGCTCTTCACAGCAAGAGGTTGGTGTCCTGGAGCTCTTGGCCCTATCCAGATGTTACCACAGAACAGAGCAGTGTCAGGAGCACTCGAGGCAGGGTTACACTCACAAGTACACAGAAGGTAATGGCAACCCTGTAGGGCATCCAGAGAGGGGAGAAATCAACACTGAGCCCTTAAAGGAGTCCCTTGCTCACTCATCCAAAGACCAGTGGGGTTTGTTCTGCCATGACCAGGAGCCATCACAAGGTGATTATACAGGAGCATTGCTGTGAAGAGGTCAGAATTGAGCCACCTGAGGAGGAGAGCTTGTCAGTACTGGGCAGGAAACCAAAGTTCTGCTTTATAGCAAACATCCTATTTAAAAATCTTGAAAATAGACCAGATGTCAACCAAAAATCTGAGTCAATTTCATAAGAAAGAATTTTAGGGCATTTGTTTTGATATAAGAGCCAAATTTGAGAATGAAGCCTTTCTGACCTCTTCTCCATCCTCAGCAATTTCATTCAAGTAATATCAGTTAGATTAAAAAAAATTTGCTCCTGCAAAAAATTTCATTCTTCTGGTGGAAAACCATCTATTAGTACTTTTTCCAACTGGGAAAAGCTGGGAGTTATTTGGTGTTATCTGTGATGAATTGGAAACCCATGACAAATGCATGCATATGAGCAAGTCCACAGGAAAATATTACTAGGAAGAGGAAAAACAGTTACAAATTTTATTTGTTTTATCATGAGTTCTGGTTATTTTTATGGAGTAATAGGATGCTGGCAACAAGATTTTATTTTTTTTAATATTATTAAAGCAAAATTCAGAAAGCAGTCCTTGGCTGGTATTTTTTAAACTTGTTTTAATCTTCTCCTTTAAAATGTAATTGAGTTTTCAATTTGAGGTTTCTCAAAGAGGAAAAAAAAGCTCTTTAAAAGCTATTTACATTGTTTTCAGAGAAGTGTGATTTCCACCTTTGTCAGCAGGCCCTTATGCTCTCAGGCAGGGCTTGCTCCAGTTGGAGCTTTGCAGTCCTGTCACTTCAAGACTGAAAATGGGCAGTTGCCTCCCTTCTCACCATTCCAGTTGTGGCAATGGATGATTAAAACTAGGGGAACAAAATAATTTTTGTTCTAAAACCCATCATACTCTGTTGCAGGAGAATGGTGTGGGGAGCACAGCTTCATGCCTTCCCCTAAAGCAGTGTCCCTCTGCATTGATTAAATTTATTGACCCCTCAGGGCCCTTTTATTTGCATATCCATCACCTCCTCTTCTCCCAAGCAGTGCTGCTCCCCTCAGCATGGTCCATGAATGGTCCATGCACCTCCTCCCAAATCTCCATCCTGGCCCTTAATTTCCTCCTCTGGAAGCCACATCCACACTCTGCCCAACCTGGGCTCATTGGTGCTGCTGTGTTTGGGACTGTCCATGGGTGCCACAGCCATCTGTCCCTATTTCTGGTCCTTGGGGGACCTTGGGGAAGGCACATCCCACCTGGGGCCATCTCAGCTCCTGGCTCCTCTCCCCTCACAGACAGCCTGGCCCTGGCTGCTCCCTAACACAGGGAGCACATTGGGAATGCCTTTCTGTCAGGAGACTGCCATACACAGCACCAGCACAGTCTGAGTTACAGATAATTTTGAATTGGAGGAGAAAGGAAAAATATTTAACAAAATTATGTAACTGAAGTTCAAAAATAGCCTATTGCCATCTGGTTGTGCTATTTTGACAACCAAAAAACCCTTGAGTCTTTATACAGCTAGATATACTGTTTGCAAACTCAGCCAAATTTTTTACAAAATGTTGAATTTCACATGCTGGATTTACCTCTGGAGTTTTCTGAACCATCTTTGCCTGTGCACGAGCCATACCCAGTCATACATCTCCATTCCAAATCTGCCATTAATATTTAAATGCTTTGTCATACTCCTGTAAAAGCAAGTACACAATGGCAGGAGACTGAAGAAAAAAACTTTGAGTAAAATATAAAATAAAATAATAATTTAAAAAATTTTAATATGTCCTCTCAAACACTGTGGATTAATCCCCAACCTGCTGCCCTGCCTCCATTGGCCACCAGGACACAGCTATTTTAGCAGCCCAAGTTGTAATGGAAACATCATTCTCAAGCTGTTCCATTTGCTAAAGCAACTGGGAATTGCAGAGAGCCTGAAACAGTGCCCAGACATGACCTTCCCTGCTAAACAGAGGACAGCTTCATGCCATCTGCACCCAGCTGAAATGTCAGCATGGAAAGGAGCATCACCCTTAAACTCCTCCAGGCCACAGGATGGGGCAGAGCTGTGCCAGGGTTGGTGCTGCAGTGTGCCAGGAGCTGTGGCTACCCAGCCTGTCCCAGGTCTGCCACACTGCAGCCCTGCTTAGATCTACTATTCCTGTGACTAACCTCATCAGAAATCCCAGAAACTGCCTTCCTGAAGCTGCAATTGAATCTCAAAGTTGTGCCTCAGTGAGAGTGACTTGTGTGGAAACCTTTAGAACTCAACATCAGTTATGTATTCTCCAGTATATGGAAGAAAATAAAAATGCTCTCAAGTGGATTCCCCTGTCATCTAGCCTGAATCTGCCCCCTGTAGCAGGGATGAGGGGCAGCAGCCTACCTGCTCAGCTCTCAGACTGGCCCCTACAATGCTGAAATAATGATTTCCCCAACCAATACACCAGGGAAAGACAGTTTTATGTACATTGATTTCATTCCATAAGGTAATTACCCCTGAGTTGCTCCCTCTGTACCACTTGGCATTACACACCTATTGCCTGCCCTGCTGCTTTGCAGTCTGAGCCCTTTCCACACCTGCCTTTAGTTAAGTTTGGGGTGGCTCAGCATAGCCCTCTGTCACTTCTGGAGACATCATCCACCTCCACTGATGCTCACAGGTGCCCAAGCCTGGCCTGAGGCAAAGCCTGGGACACGCCCATTTGACTCCAGGAGCAAGACTGAGGTGGCAAGTTCAAGATGACAATTCCAGCTGACAAGAAGTTTTAAAAAGAGCAAGGGTTTATACTAGTATTTCTGACAAAAAGCACTAAGCAGCATTTTTTGTTTTCAACTGATTTTTTTTTTCTTGAAAAGAGAAAGTCAAGAGGTGAAGAACCACATGGTCAGACAGAAGTTTCCCTCCCTCCATCTGTCTCCCTATCGTGCAGCCTTCATAGTACATCACCCTAAAGGCAGAAGAGGGGAGAATCTGAGTAACCCAATAAAATGTTAAAACTAAACAATCAGGAACTGACAAAACACATAATGAGCTCATGGAACACAATCTTCTCAGCAAATGCTCCACTGCTGGTGGAGATTATTAAAATTCTTGATGAAGTTTCTCCTTTGGTCCAGGACAAAATCTTCTGTCAAAGCCAGATAGCTTGGTTACTCTCAGAGCTTTCTAGTCCCCTCTGCTTTTAAAGGGCTTAGTTTTGTTCCAGCAGGGAATCACCTTTTCCCTGTGGTTTCAGGCCTGGTGGAGTGCACATCAGCCCCATGCTCTGTCACCACTGTGTACAGCTCTGTAAGGCACTCTCATCTCTTGTGTGTGTAATTATGATAAATGAGCAGCAGTTTCCAGTGCAGAGGTTAATGGCAATTCCCTTCACAGCTCGGGCAGCATGGTGGCAGTGCAGAAATGCAGTCACACACTCATCCATCACCTCCAGCCTGCTCCCAGGGAGGTGGAAGTGCAGAGATGCTGTCTTCCCTTAACTGCTTTGAGTGCTTTGGGATGGGTGCTGAGCAGGGAACCACAGCCAGAGTTATGCCTTAGGGCTGAGCAGAGAGGGATCCCTCTCTCTTAACCAACTATACAAGGAACCTGCTCCTACTTTCAAGACCACAGTTTGGTGCCTATTATAATATTAGGCAGGATGATCTCAGGCCATGCACAAGGCTCAGTCTCGTATCTCTCCCTCTATTTTCCAGCAGGCAGGAAAGATCAGGAATCCCAATATTTAACTTTCAAGCTGTCAATTTACTCTACAAGCTACTCAGAAAGGACAGGTCTTCAGGATTGTCATCCTAACATAGTTACTAATGTGATTTCCTGAGAACAATTAACTCAGGAAGGCAGCAGCCACCACCTCCAACCTGCAAACTTACAGAAAGCATTTCTGGAGAGGGGCTCTTTGAACAGCCCTTGTGATGGGGAAGAAAGGTCCTACCACTGGTGTAAGCTATCAGTGATGGGGGGATTTTTCACCTATGCTTCCTGAAGTAATGAAATTTCTGTACAGATTTGTGTGTTTAGCCTGGAGGCATTAGAGTGTTATCTGAGCTGTCCTGGGACAGGTGTGGGTGATGTGGGATGTTTGTCAGGTTGCACTATTGCTTGTTGAAAGGTTGCAAAAGAAGTCAAGCTTGAAGCAGGTTTCACATAGTGAGGGATCAAAGGGTATTTGAGGAGAAATTGGAAGAGCAGGGGGTGCTGACATTTCATTTTCCAGTGAATTGGACATGAGCTGAATTCAGACATGCACCAGGACTCTGCATTCCCCTGCTTACCAGATACTGAAGATTTCATTTGACTTTGTAGCACCTGATGAGTGTTTCATGAGAGACTGATGAATTCACAACACTCTGTTAAGAGCTAACTGGAAATATTTGTATTTTTGGACCATCAGTCAAACTGTGGTTGCAGCTGCCCTGTGACACAACAGTAGCAAGACCATGAGTTTGTAAAGCCAATTCATAGGATATCAGATTTCTCATGCAGGAAGGCATCCTATTGCATCCTTCAGGATGTCTAGAGACTGGAAACAAAGCAGGGGGGTTAGTCCACCTCCCAGGCAAACCGGCTTTGAGTTGTCCCAGACTGTACCTGCAGCTTTTGCTGAGCAGAGACAAGTTGTGCATTGTGAGTGAGACACCAGAGCTGTTGCTCACTCGTGGCAGGTAAAGTCTGGGAAGAGGTAACAGCCTCCCTGGAAGCTGTGGTCTTATAGGTAAGGAAACTTGTGGATTTAAAAACATTTTGAACATCTTCTTGGAGCTGACACTGCCTACATGTCAATGGGAACAGACTTGGCTAACTTCTCATGTGTGGTAGGAAAATAGACAGCTTGGCTGCTGTTAGGGGTTAGGAGCCTGCAGTGAAGTTTCCCAACTCATCAGCAGGTTTTAAGGAAAAGAGTTTCTAGACAGGAAAAAGAACCTCTTTTTAAAAGAGGTTTAAAAATCTCTTTTACTATTCCAGTTTCCTGCTGCCCTGCAGAATGCCCAGTGACCCTGGCACAGGCATTGGCCCACAGCAGCCAGGGACATTACACAGGGCTCTTCAATTGTCCCAGCTGGGACCTCACCCACAGGCTGGCCAGGAGCCCAGGCTGGGAGCTCTTCCATTTCCTTCACACAGACTTACCCACAGTGGAACAGGAGGCTGTTCCCAAGCCCTGGGCACAGCCCACTTCACTCCAGCACAGACTCTCCCTGATCCTGTCAGGAGACTGTGGGGCAGATGCTGCCTGCCTGCCACCTCCTGGGAAAGCCTTGGGAAGCCTGTCCCTGCTCTACTTCAAAATAACCCTCTACACCCACAAATTGCATGAGAAATGGTCAATGCCTGTAGAAACAATGCCTATGAGGAAGAACCAGTCTTCTCTGTAGACTGGTGTCATCACTGAGAAGTTTGTCTCAGGCTCACAAAGACAGCATCTCCTTTCTGCCAAACATTCAGAAGCCTGGGAAAGTCCCTGTTTTGATGCCCACCCTAAAGAACAAGATCATGTTTGAGCTAGCTTGATACAGAGAGCTGCAGCAAGGCTGGTGGATCGAGCTGTAGCAGAAAGCCTTGGTTGCCTCTGAGACAGTACACATTCAGGAAATATAGGAAGGGAAGCAAGTTGGACTCATGCCCTGCTCTGATTCTTTGTGTATGAGAAGCTGGAAGTATTTTGTTTTCTGCTTTTCATACTTAAAAGAAAAGAATCCTACATCAAGCTGTATTTTGGCAGAGGTCTCCTCAGAAGATCTAGAGAAGTAGAGTGGGAGGTTTTGCAGCTTCTAGTGAAATGGGGAGAGGAGGAGGTGTTGAACTGCAAAGATTTTTTTTCTTCCAACTGTTGGTTGGGAGTTGAGTTAGATAAATGTTAGCTAAATACAGATTGCTTAAAACATTTTGTAGGAAAAGCAATTTGAGTTGAAATTCATCAGCTTTTACTTGCACTGTCATAATACTATTAATTCTTCAGTAAAGAAAAAACAAACAGGGTAGACAAGGCTTGAATTGCTAATGTAAAAACAAGAAACAAAACAATTTTTGTACGAACTTCACAAAAAGAAGACGACTGAGTGCCCATTTCTCCTTAACTTTGCACATTCTTAGCTACCTCTCTTGCTGTAAGTATGAGAGAAAGGAGCACGTGGGATTTAAACTTCAACCCAGTGCAGTACAAGATGCCTCACCCTGTTCTCAGTGTACTCACAGTGCACAGGGTCAGGGGATTTCTGTCCTGACAATGACAGGGATTCAGGAAGTACAAGTACACAGCCTGGGCAAAACTGATTTCTCAGGTCTAGAAATGCAGATGAAGATTGGAGGCTCTAGGTGAAGGACAAAGCTGACAACTCAGCCTGTCAGAAGGTGTCTCTTAGATGGAGAAAAAGAATTCTGATGGCTATTTATGATCCTTGAACCAGTTAGTGATCCCCTACTGACTGACCCTAAACAGAAGTCAATACGATGAAGAGCAAGCCTGGAGAAACAGACTGATTGCAGGTTGGTTTCCACTATGAATCATCAGGAGCACCAGCTGGAAATCCAGCTCAGGTCGTCAGCAAGGTGGAGAGAGCAGTGACCTGCTTAGCAGCAGGGAGCACAGCCAGGAACAGGTTAAACCACCCAAGAAGGGTGCAGACAGAAAACAGAGACAAGTGCTGTCCTGTCATCAAAGACTGTTACAGCAAGGTTCCAATACCAAACCTTCCAGAGACAAGGTGACTGTACAAGTGAGGAGAGATAACAACAAACTAAGCAACATTAATGGGTATCAACAGCAGGGAACTGTTTCATACATTAGAAATAAAGACAGGAACTTTGCCAGTGAATCACTGGCAACTTCTCACTTTTCTCCCCAAGAAAAATTAAAAGTGAAATATGTATTACCAGAAAATTTTTCTCATCTTCACAAAGAGCTTGCATAAGTGCACCAGGCAGTATTACCAGGAACCAAAATGCTTCTCCTGCCCCCCAAGTAATGGTGCAAAAAGCAAATAAATAAAGCTTCTAAGATGCACAAGAAAACTTGAATTCCAGCCCTAGACAACTTAACCACATGGGATTCAGTTCTCAATAATGTATGCCAGGCATACGCATGTGAATATTGCAGAGTTTTGTGATTTCCTGAGGACAGAAGATAAAAGGCAAAAATTATGTCAAAATACCATAGGAGAAGCCCTCATGAAAATAAGCAGGCTGCTCTGAATTCCATCAGTATTAATATAGAGAAGAAAAAGACTGATGAAAAGTATGCTCCAGATTGAAGCTGCAAAAGATCAGCTAGAGAAAAAGCTAAATGTTATTGACAGCTTTGCCCAGGAACATGAGATGGCAAGCACAAAGGAGTGTGTGAGATCCCTCCCAAACCTCAAGTTGCAACCACAGTGACTCAATCACCACTGACATGGAAATGAAGGACAAAGAATACTTTAGGCAGACCTTTTAATTCATTATATTGAATAGATATTACTTGAATCAAAATCCATTTTTATCATCATAACGGTAGAATTTTATATTAATCATGAACAAATATCACCTTAGAGGATTTTGAAGTGACTGCCAACAAAGTACAGACTTAGAGACCACACATCATTATACCCCTGCCATTTTCTCTCAGCAGCTCTGTAAAGAAATTTTTGAAACAAAGATATATCTCCTTAGCTGAACCTGGGAAAAAAAAATCTACCCCAATGATGGGGAAATTAAAAATTTCCTCAGCAGGTTTACACTAAAACAACAATAAGAATGAAATCATGCTGTTGCCTGTTCCAAGGCCATCCTTCTGGCAAACCAGCACTAAGCAAAGCCCACAACACTGTCAAGAACAGGCTTCCAGTGCAATTGGGGTTTTTCCTATTCTCTCATTGACCATAATTTCCACATCCTTTAAACAAATGAAAGAACAACAGCTACTGTGTGACCATTTCATATTGGCTCTCAGAAAGTCTTTGACAGGACAGATTTCACATGGCAGAGGTCCAACACCAGGGCAGTCAACAGCTCACATGGAGGGTCTGTCCAGCCCAATGTCCTGGCTCCAACAGCAGCCAACAAGAGATGTTTAGGGCAAGAGCACAGGTATGGAGCATGCACAGAGTGATTTATTTCCCCCACCAGGGTGTCCTACTCTCACTTCCCACCCCAAACACCTATGATTTAAGGTTTCACTGAGCCAGAAAACCACCCTCTCATTTAATTGCCGTCAGTGGATTTTAATTTTCCTTGACTACCTACTCACTTTGTGAGTCCTCATAAAATTGTCATCTACATCCCTTGGCAACGCAATTCACAGATCAACTGTGTGGAAAAAAATTAACCGTTTTTAGATTTTGAGGCAACCTCCTGTTAATTGCACTTGATGGTTTCCAGTTCTCACACTGACAAGAGAACGGTATGACCTTCAGACATTCAGCTCTCCCATTGCCTCCTGTGATTTCATAGACCTCTCCTATATTCCCAGTTTCTCTCTTTCAGGCTAAAGATTTGTGATAAGCTAGAAATATTTAGTTATCTAAATCTAGAGGAACCATCCAGATACCTAGAACTGTTCAGTGCTACTACTGTGTAACAAGACCAAATGCTTCTCCTTCCCTATGCTGGAACCAATACTCACTCGTTGGAAGGAATTGGCCTTTCTCATGGCAACTGCAGTTCCAGGTTTGGAACAGTGATCTGGTCTTATCTAACAACATTTACATCCTGAGTGATAGATAGGATGCAACAGCATACCAACAGCTTGAACGAGCCAGCAAACAAAATCTTAAAATCAGAGGGAAAAGAAGTTAGTTTGTCCTCAAAGGACCTCCTAGAAACAGGATTCTTGAGACTTTCTGATGCATTTACTTAGCTTTTCAGCAGTTTTCCTAAATCTGGTAGCTTCATCCACTGCAGATAGCACTTTTGGGTATTTTTTCCCCACTATCAGTAGTGGACTTACAGCACTAATCTGCAGTTCTTTAGCAATAGTGCACTAAGCAGAGGTCAGAGTGTTAGAGGAAAGGCAAATCCAGCCAACAGCAGTGAAACAGCTTTTATCATGAATGCCTGCTGCAGATGTTCAGAATAAAGTGGTCAGGCACAACAAAAACTGCTCAGATCTTACAGTGCACAGGTTCACATGCAGCTGTACGAGCAGAAGGGGCAGGGAAGAATCATCTTGAGTGTGTCCTACAAAACTCGGGCAAAAGGCTCTCTGAACAAACCCTGTTACAGGCAAACCCCAAGTGAAAACCAGCCTAATGTCATCCCTCTAATATAAAAGCAAAGACATCAATGATTTTATACTGGAACAGGTTGGAAAAAAAAGAAAAGCATTTGTCCATTTTAGGACTGCCAGCAGGGAGAAGCTCTGCATCCTACATCTGGCAGGTGAGATATCTGTCAGGATGACCAGAGGGGTGGGCTGGAGCTCAGCAGCAGCATCAGAACTAAAGTGATCTTGAGGAAGACAATCCCTTCAGTACCACCAAGACTCTTACATGCTGTCAGAACTTTCTGTGTTGGTAGAACCTCCTTATTACAACTTTTGGGTTTTGAGATTTCCCCAATCCTTTGTCCGATCTCATGACACTCAGTGTTAATGATATTGTAATAAAAAGGGCCTCAGCTGTTCATATGACCAAAGAAAAGGCCTAATGTTATCTATCTGTAAAGTGTTAAAGATAATCCTAAATTTTTGCCTTTGAATTGGAGCATTGGTGTTACTTTGACTTCTGTCTCCTGGTATAGCATTAGGAAAGGAAAGAGAGCCAATTTTTAAAACATTTTCTATTGCTAACTTATATAACTTCACAAAATAATATTGCTAGACAACTCTGTTTGATAGTTTACAGATCTGTAAGGTTTTTAGTAGCAGTCCAAAATTATTGTCTCTCAATATTGCCTGACTTTGGAGGAGCCTTGCCAGTTTCTATCAGCCAGGAAATCTGTTACTTGGGCTCATTTACAGAACATTCTGAGCATCTTTGGCAAAACATTTGGCTTAAGGAAGAGAAGAAGTAGTCACTCTGAAATAAACTCCAAAATAAGTATATAGGCAGCAGTAAGCAAAATTCTATGGCAAATTCATTTTCATGGGGATGAATCAGCACCAAAATGCCCACAACCTGACATTTCAACATCCTCATGCCCCTAACACAATGCAAAATAGTCTTGTTTTCTCACCCCAAGGCCCTCTGTTCCAGATGCCCTTTCACACCAGAGCTTTCAGCATCTTTATGTTTACACATCCCCCAACCTAGAATTTAGCTTCAGTTCTCCCTCCCTCTGGCTCCTCCTGCGCTTACAGAGGGTCAGAGAGGAATCACTCTGGTCTCCAGAAGGTCCAAGGAACATTACTCACAAGAAAACAAACAGCATCACAGCAGCATCACAGCTCACCTCACTCTAACACTATCACAAAGCACAAAATAAAGTCATCAGAGATGCCTCTTTGTTGGTTTGCTTTACTAATTGCTGCACACAGCTGTGGAGAAATCCACCTCAGTAAAGGAGTTTGGTTGGCTGACATATTTCAGCTGTATAGCATCAGCTGATCAGGAGTATTTACTTATCATTAGCACCGATTAAATAATAACCTTAAGGAGCTCTTAGTGACACACACACACACAAAAAAAAAAAAAAAAAAAAAAAAAAAAAAAAAAAAAAAAAAAAATTAAGGGATTTCACCTGCTCTATATCACTTCTCACCTTCCAAAAATAATGTGGCTTTAATGACTCCTCAGTGGGGCTTTTTGCTGCCCACTGCCAGTTACACTCTGTTTTTTACAGATTTCTGCAAAGAGAAGGGTGATTTCTTGCTCAGACAAAACGAGATGTAAAGCCCTGGGCAGAGCTGTTTCAGAGGTTATCTGCACAGCAGAAGTCCCTGCCAAATCCCCATCAGCCCATCTCCATCCCCAAGGAGGTGACACCTCCCTCAGCAGTGGGGGGCTTTGGGCACAGCCTCGTTGTCTGCAGCCTCTTTCCCACCTTGTGGAAGGAAAAAAAAATCACGGCATAGAGTGGAGCCTCCTTTTGTTTGCCTCCCCAGCCCCCCTGAGTCACGGCGGAGGGTGCGGGTGGCACAGCGAGCCCCAGCCCCGCCGCAGAGCACGGGCGGCGGGAGGAGCCCCGTACAAACAAGGCGTGATTGTTCTCCTTGAATTACGTGAATCCGTGAATTACAGCGTGATCCTCACCCAAGTAACACAAAGCACGCTCTCCACCTCTCTGCTCCCACGTTTTTCTCCAGGTTACCGACTCCATGCCATCACCCAGGCTGTCAGCAGTGTCCCGAGGTCATTCCCTTCTGCTCAGCCCTTCCCGCAGGGATGCTGCTGGACCCGTGCTCTGCTGTGCCTGTGTCACTGCTCCCCAGCACGGTGGTGCTGGGGGCTCACAGGGCAGGACCACCTCACACAGGCCAGAGGGTTTGCCACCCACGCTAGGTACAAACACAGCCTCATCATCCTGCATTCACAAAGCTCATCTGGGAGCCCTGAAACAACGCTCAGAAAAACCTGTGTGCCTCACGCTTTCTGTGGATACTACAAAAAATAAATAAAATGTTTATGTTGTATCTGCTTTCGGCTTTTGATAGTCTGTTTCTCCAGCACAGATAGAAAAAATAAAGGGAGCTCTACAGGGAAGAGAGTGCACTGAGTAATATTTCTAAATCACTGATCAGTAAGGGAAATAAAGGGCCTTAGAGCTTGTTACTCACTTAAAGCAAACAAACAAACAAACAAAAAAGATTGTTGATTTTATTGGGACTCCTCTAGGCAGAGCATTTACCTAAAGTACAATATATTTTTATTGTACCACTGGGAGCTGGATGCAAATATTTATAAATCTTCTTTTGAGGAGGTTAGCACTCAGCTGTTTTAAATGGCTTTGTGTGCTAAGAAAATCTTTAAACCAGACATCTCTCACATTTAAAAGATGCCTCCAGAGAGGCACAGGCCTGTGTTTGGAAAACACCACACATCCTCATGGATGAAGCCACCCTCCCCAACAGGAGGCTGAGGCTGAATTACCCTGCAGCACACCCCCAGTGATGGTGTGTGGATGAGGACCCACCAGGTCTGGAGCAGCCCTGGAAGGGCAGAGCAGAGCTGGGCATCAGTGGAATCCCCTGGGGCAGGCTGAGGGAAGCAGCTCCCTTGTCCAGATGCACTGGATGCTGTGCCAGGCAGAAACACAGGGGCTCAAGGATACTGCAGCCTGGTGGGGTTAGCTGCTGGCCACTGAAAACAGGAACAGAGCTCATTTATTTAAAACTCATGCAGGTACCTCTGCACTCCCCATGCTCTCTTGGGAACTGCAAAGCCAGCACACTGTTGCTAACACACAGCTGTGCTAAGGCAGTGGCAGACCCAGGCTGTAAGGGAGGTAAGGAGTGAAGGAAGGTGATATCTTATAACAGCTGGTATGTTGGAAGAACTGGACAAACTCTGGCCCAGAAAGGGTTTGGATACCCTGCAACTTGTCTTTTTTTTGCAGTTGTGTTAATTTATCATCAAGGATATAGCCTGCAGAGGCTGTGGAGAGCACACAGGGCTGGCATGTGACCTGCTTGGTGCTGCTTAGCTGCACTGAACTGAAATCAGTGTCACCGGGGCAGTATAGCTCACTGTTCAGGCCACACAACAATTAATGGGTATCTTTTGAAACCATTTTCTCCTGTACATTGAAGGAAATATCCTTTGTCTCTTCCAGTACAGAAATTAGGGGCAGAAATTGAAGCCTGCTTCATAGTGAAGCCCAGCTTCTAAACAGCAAAACCAAGTTGTTCTTCACAGAGCAGATGGCCTTATGGGACCCTTTGGTGATGATGTTTTGCATACTAAAAGTCTGCATGCATTCAGGAGGAAGCTGGAGAAGTTCCTGGGAAAGGAACCTACAGAATGTTGCTACATGCACAGTGCAAACCATGTTTAGCTCAGGAAGCCCTGAGCTGAAAATGGTTGGAGGCTGGAGGAGTATTTGATATATCTGTTTTCTTCATGCTTTTCTCTGCATACCCATTTAAGATGCTCCCCAGAGACAAGGTGCTGGGCTGGATGGACCTACGGCCAGGACTGGTATTGCCAGATTTGTGGTGTTTTAAAGCAAGCCATCCTGATCCAAGTCATCTTTACACCAGTATGACAGTGTCTGCACATTGGGACAAAAATAAACTATGTGGGACCCATGAAAAGGAAGAGCTGAAGGATGCAGGAATCTAAAACAAGAAGTGAAAAGAGAAGCCAGCTCCCAGGAGCAGCCATGCCACAGAATGCAAAGTTTTCTCTAGATGATGACCTGGCCATTATCTTTCTTCTTTGGGCCGCAATGAGGACAACTGCAGCTCACCATTCCTGGACCAGGATGGTCACCAGCCCAGAAGGAAAGCCATTCTGCAGGGACATAAAAATACAGAAAGAAAAGGAGCAATTCCATTTTGGTCCAGTGTCTCACCCTTCCCACTCCTCACAGACAATCCTTTTTCTTTGCACTGGGCATTTTGTACATGTTTGTCTGGGAGAACTTGCCCTGGGTGGAGGAGCAAAGGGCACTCCACAATGTGGAGTACCACCATACAGCTAATCCTCAGCCACAAATATGTGCAAAATAAAGTGTCAGGCTGTTTTATCTTATTTTTTTTTCCCTCCTCATCTTTTGAAACTGTCAACAAGCAGTATTTTCCACTTCTCCTGCTCCCTGTGTTGCTGATTCCACTGAGCTCTCCACACCTCAGCTCTCCAGGGCAGCACATGCCCCATTTGGAGGCACTAAAGGAAGAATTGCTTGGCCAGCATCACTCTGAGGATGTCTGTCCTGCCCAGGGAGGCTCAGCAGGAGCACTGGAACCTCCTGGCCTGTACCCACAGGCAGGGAAGGCTCAGAAGCAGGAGTTACTGGGGGTTACCGGTGGCCACGTTTGGCAGCAGCCCAATGGTCCCAGCATGGGCACATTTGAAATATTTTGATCTTTCAGAAAATAGAATTAAGGATAACAGTGATAAAATACAAACCAGCATGTGGACATGTCCAAATACTGCTGGCCTGAAGGATGCAATGTAGGAAGCCAGCAAATGTGTGTGTCAGAGTAGCACAGGTCTGTCCCTGCACCACAGTGAGTCTCACCAAGGCCACCAAGCATGAGTGAAACATGAAATCCAGGTGACAACAGGAAGGGGCTGTTGTCATACCTAGAGAGGCTACCTAGAACAGACACTAGACAGTGTTAAAGGAATGAAGCAGGTATTTATTAAAAAGGCCTTCAGAGGATACACCTTGGGCAGTGCAAGGTCCTGGCCGTGGCTACAGCCAAGATGAACCCAAGAGGAACGGTGTGTCATGAGTTTTCACACTTTTATAAGTTTTGATCCATTTACATATTTGGGTTAACAGTCCAATTCCAGCTCCAGGTTATGAAGTCCTGTTCTCCCAGATTGCTCTCCTCAATTTGCTGCTGTTTGCACTTTTCGGGTCTGAAACTGCAACAGTGTCCTGGTTCTCAAGTTGGAAAAGGATTGTTTAGTCTAATTAAGAGAACTTAGTAACACTTTATATGAAGGTCAGAGTTATATACTAATGCAGTACAGAATCTGGAAAATATGAAAGCTAAAACTTAAGGCATTGGTTGACATTATTATTCTAGATCAAGAAGCAAATCCTACATGTTAGTTACTTAGCAGATGAAGTTACCATGCCAACTCATATGCTACCTTTTTTTTTTAATTATTATTATTGCAAGAGTAGGCAGCACTCCCTTGAGATTTCACAAAAGGGGAGGAAAAATGTCAAAGTGCCAAGAATATAATGGAATTTCTAGCCTCAGCCCTATTTTCCATAGATCTGTTTTTCAGCTTACATCCTGCTCCTTCTCATGGCAGCAGCAAGCCTAAGCCAAGAGACTCTCTGAATGGTAATTTAGTGGCCAGCCCACGATATTGTGGTGCTACACTCCAGTAATCCGCAGTTCTCTACCCCCGCTTCACACAATTTTCAGGGAACTAATGCAAGGAGCTGGTGCCAAATGATTGCACAGCCTTCCCCCAACCCCTCCTTGACTTCTTTGCATTTCTTTCTTTGTTCACTGTTTCTCATTGCCTTCCCATCTGTCTTCATTGGTCTGCTAAAAGGATTTTTATTTCTGACAGCTATTTTAATTTTTTTTCCTCTGTTGTCTTTACTTGTTTTCCTTCACAAAAGATATTATATTCCTGTCTCTTCCCCCCCGCCCCCCCCCCCCACTTAGTGCTGCCTCTTCTGCTCTCCATCATCTCTAGGGCCCCCTTGCAGAGTGTGGACCCTCAGAGAGCAGATGTGGGAGCCACCACTGGGATGCAGGGAAGCAGGGAATTAGCTGTCCGTACCAGTAACAATTTCAAATATGCACTAATTCAGCCTGAAGCCTTCGCCTAACAGACCCGGTGTGTAAGATCTTCCTGGAGGTAGAACGAAAAGTCTCCCTAAACTTAGTGCACTTTGCTTTCTGTCTTGGGATTAAAAGCCACTCAACTCCAAAAAGCACTGGTGCTGTAGCCTCTGCAGGGAAAATCCGGTGATGGAAGATGTATGAAAGAAGAGGGGCTGCAGGTAGGAGGATGGGGGCAGGATGAGACTGCCAGCTTCCTACAGCTCTCTGGGAACCTGCGGGGGACTGGTGTGTTGAGGCACAACAGGACTCTTGAGTGCCCACAAAAGGAGCGGATCCAGCGGAGCGCAGCCTCTGCCAGCGGTGCTGCCAGCACAGCCGGGAGCCCTTGGCACAGCCGGGAGTTCTTGGCACAGCCGGGAGCCCTCGCTCGGCCCTCGGCACCGCCGGGAGCCCTTGGCACAGCCGGGAGTTCCTGGCACAGCCGGGAGCCCTTGGCACAGCCGGGAGCCCTCGCTCGGCACCGCGCTCCGCCGGATCGGCGCGGGAGCCACTCGTGCCCAGCTTGTGCCAACTCCGCCGTGTGTGTGTTTGCTCCGCACGCCGCGCCACGGGGAGGATTCCTGGCAGGGGCTGTGCAGCTGCTGGGGGGACGTGGGAGGGGTCTGGGAACTCGCTATTCTTGCAGCAGACCTGGGCAGGGTGACACCAAACAGCGCTGTCAGATCTTGGTGCTGACCTTACACCCCTTGTTGTAAAAAGACATTGAACCCAGGGCTCGCCTTCACCAAGAATCAGCTCCACCTCCTAAGAGGCAGAAGCGCTACACCCGCACTAGTTTCACACCCTATCTTCTTTAAGATATCTGTGTGAACCAGAAAAACATTACTTTGTCCCAAGTAATGGTTCTTTCACGACTCGCATGGCTTTATCCTGCTTATCTGTCCACAGTCCGGGTCAGTAAAGTTCAAGGACGTGATATGGGCTGTGACTCAGCAGCTGGCTTGTGACCAGAACCAAACAGGATGCATTAATTTGTCCTGATCAACATCCACTGCCAAGCCCTGCTTTTTATCTTACTGAGAGATCTTGGCTATTGACCATTGTATTCAAATGCTGTCAGGTGCACTGGCCATGCAGAGATGCTCCTCAGGTAAATATTTACAGCAGGTAAATATAAATAATTACTTCAGTTCTAACTTTCTACAATGTATTCTGATACTTGGCTTTTCAATGTCTGGTTTTACATATCTATTTGACTTTTTCTGTTGCCACTAGACTCCACAACATATGGAAGCCTGACTCAGTGATCTGTAACAGGACTTCCCAAAAGTGCACAGTGTCTGGCAGCTGTGCTTCCACCAAAGCTGTTGGGTATGAGGCAAATCCAGACCAATTTCATGCCACCTGCTCCTCAAAAAGGAAAAAAAAAAAAAAATACCTTGGAAGTATCAAGCTGAAGCAGAAGCAGTCCTTAGACTTTGGAGAGGCTGCTCACAGGATGGAGGACTGTCTTCATGTATCAGTGCCGCTGAAGGCTTGGAGAGATTGGAGGCTGTGGATTCAATTCAGTGCAATTACTGGTTTGCACATAATGACCTGAGTCATGGCTTGTGGGGGAGATTGTTTTCATCTCAGTGCAGTGCTGTAGCACTGTGGGTTGTACAAGGTGATGCAGCGTGTAGTAAATCTGAAACCAAACTGCACTTGCACTGAGTAACTCAGATCCCACAACTGCAGCTTGAGTGGAGTGTGAATTGTGTGCCAGAATATGATGGTTGAAAGAAACAACAAAAGCCTAACAGGGAAGGAACAGAGAAACTAAGTAAGAAAAACAAAAAAGGTTTGTTGGTTATATTCTTTCAATCTGATAAAAGTCAATAATATATTAGAGACAAGTATTTAATAGGTCAAAGAATAGATGACTGACATTCCTCTGCAATGTGGAACAAAGATAAACACCACGAGGCCAAATTTTCTAAACATCAGTCTAACAGATGAGGCCAGAGAGGCAATTAAAATGCAGGAGACAAAATGCACCATAGTCACAGAAGCAATACAAATTTGGCTTCATTGTTTATCCTTTGATTTTTCAGCAGGCTGGGGAAGATATTTGTGCTGTGATTTAAAATGTGATTTACTGCTCCCCTTGCTTTTTTGCAATCATAGAGAGGGAGGATTTACACACCTTAGTGTCATCTTCTCTCATCCTCATTCACACCTTCCAAGAAAATGTGTCTCAAAAGGCTGATTAGGAAACAATGCAGAAGAGTCAGTGCCCTTGGAGTCTGGTTAATTTAAACACATCTATGTTTGCTGTTCTGGAGAACTGCTAGACATGGACCAAAATCCAAATTCCTGCATGAGAGAGGACTGAAGCCTGACTCAGAACAAAACTCTGTGGTTCCAACATGCCTGCCAGGCACTGCCCTGGGAGGATGGTCCAGTATCCCTTTTGGAGACAACAAAGCAGTCCCTGATGCAAGGCCAGGCAGCCACCTCTGGCTGGGCAACTTTGTACCTATCTGGGTGAGGGTCTGGCTGCCAAGGTGTACTTGCATAATGAGGAACACCAAAGAGGACACCAGGCATCACCTTCCACCTCCTGCTGGCCAGTTCTAACCACAGAATGAAAGTAAAAATTGGAGAGGAGCAGGAAAGATCAAGCAAGATTTCATGTAAAACACTTGGAAAAAAAAACCCAATAAAACAAAACAAAACATAGAAAAAAATTAACATTTAGTTGAATCATAAATTGATTTCTCTCTTTCCCCCCTCAGATTCCTCAGTGTGGCTGCTGGTCTGGGAAATCAGGCAAGAGGGATGTCCCCCAGCATGGCACCAGCCTGCACTGGGTGCTGAAGCTCCCTCTGGGACTGCCCAGCTCCAAGGTGTCCATCTGCATGGCCAAGGCAGAGCTCTGCAGTGCTGTTCAGTGCGTGGGACGAGTGTTTGAAGCAGCTGGGTGCTCAGGAAGGAGCTGCTGCTTCCCTGCAGGGAGAAAGGAAAAAGTCTCCCTCTGGGAAAGGATGCTGTTGACAGCCACCAGGAGCCAGGAACTCATGTGAGGCTCCATGAAAACAGACAGAGAGCTGAACTCACTACCCTCTGACGAGCTGAAAATGATTTTTAAAATTGTTCTTTCTTTCCTGTAGTGGCAGTGGAAAAGCCACGTGACACTGGCAGCATTGAGAAGCAGCCAAGTGTCCCAGGCTCTGGGCTGGGGACCCCATCCCTGGGGTGGTGTGGGTGCTGTGCTCACAGCAATGTGCTCAGCAGGGAGACAGGCACCTCTGCAAACTGCAGGGCTGGCTCCAGGACAGTGCCCAGGCAGTGGGAACAGAGCTCCATGGTGGCACAGCTGAGGGAGCTGCACTGACACAGCACTGGGAGCTCCATCCGTCTTCCAGCTTTCCAACTCACACCAGACTTTCCAGCACACCCTTGGCTCTACAGAGGTGAGTTTGGCTCAGTCGTAGGAGGGATGTGAACCAGAGTTTTCTGCATACCAAGGCTGTGCTGTGACTTGTAGGGCATATCGTGTCCTCAAAACAGTGTCAGTAGCATAAGGTCAAATTAAACTACATCTGCTGGTGAAAGAGGAGAGAGGTTGGCAGGGTTTGCCCAGCTAGGAGGTGGTGCAGATGATGCCAAATGCTCAATCTCATCTGTGCCACAGCGTGTTTGATGCTGCAGGAACTTCACAAACGTTGCTTGGAGGAATTTTTGGTGGGCTCAGGAATAAAGCCATGGCTGTGTTGCCTTGAAGCTTGACCCCACCTCAGCAGAGGGGTACAGAGTGGTCCAGGGCACTGTTGGCATGAGGACCAGGAGAGCAGTAGGGTCTGGACTGTCAGATCCCTGAGGAATGTGGGTCTCTGCAATCTCTATCTTGTACTCTCATGCCTCTGTGACTGCTGGATTTCATTCCTTTTCCACAGAGAAAAGTTGAATCTTAAGTTTGTGTAGTGGTTTGCTTCCATTTCTGCAAGATTTGTTGGGCAAAGTCAAACTGACTTTCAGACTCAGAAGCAGATGATGTCTCATGAACACTATTCGGAGAGTAAAATAAAAAATTATTTTGTGCTTTAATCCTCACCCTGCTGCCACTGCAGCATCGCAGAAGGAAAGAAGCAGACATAAACACTACAGGAGGGTGAAATGTTCAGTGCAAGTGTTGGAATGAAGGGAGATGGGATATCCTGGGATCCTTTGCTGTCCCCTGTATAGACACATGTGTGTGAACATAGCCATCTCTCTGCAAACACATACAGACAGGTTACAACTGCAGCATGCATTTGTGATGTAGTGGCACGTGGAGGTAGAGAAACACTGTAAATCTGAAGCCTTTGTTTCCCAAATTGGAAGAAAGTCGGTTTTGTCTCCCCAGATCCAACACTACCTCACTGATTTTTGATGCTGGAGCAGATAGAAGCAATTAAGCAGATATTTTACTTTCATGTTCTGGCTCCAGCATTGCGAGATTTTTGCAAGAGCACCCTGGGAGCCGGGACACCCACACATCCCGGTGAGAGCTCTGCCCTCCCAGCGGCACGAACCCCGCGGCAGAGGGAGCGCAAACCCAGGCAGCTTCTCCTTGTTTCACCCTGCACAAACCCCAGCTTCTCGCTGACATACTCACACAGTCAGCCCAGCACTGCAGAATTACATCTGCTCCACTTGCCTTCTTGTTTTTGCCCGTGGGGAAATGCGATGTATAGACTTTCTTAAAGGGCCACACTGCACACGGAAACCCACCGGGGTGTGCGCCAGAGTCCGGTTTGTGACAGCCGCGACACTGCGGGGCTCATCGGGGGAATCGCTGCCGGAGGAAGGGCAGGCACGGCCGGGGATGGGCAGAGGGGCGGCTGGGCGCTCTGCAGGGCGCTGGTCAAGGCGGCGATGCCGCAGGAAGGGCAGGGGATGGGCAGAGGGGCGGCTGAGCGCTCTGCAGGGCGCTGGCCAGGGCGGCGATGCCGCAGGAAGGGCAGGGGATGGGCAGAGGGGCGGCTGGGCGCTCTGCAGGGCGCTGGCCAAGGCGGCGATGCCGTACGAACCGGGCTGCTGCCGCCCAGCGGGAACTGGTGGCGGGGAGCCCGTGGGCGAGAGGTGGCCCTGAAGCACGGCCGCGAAGGGCAGTGCAAGCGGCCACACTCCCCACAAGCAGCCAGCCCCTGTTTGGCAGCAGGGTGGCCCGTGGCCCCAAAATGCCAGTCCCCACGGGGGAGCCTGCACACGAGTGGGCTTGCCCTGTGTCCCTGCCGCTGGAACTCGTTGGAGACACGGCGTCAGGCTGACACTGGCAGCCTCTCCAGTGGCACATGCTGCCGTACATCGCCCTCGCACCCATTTCATTGGGAGCCACCAGGAGCGGGACACGGTCCGCCAGCGCATATGAGCAATGCTCGGCCCTCCTGTCACTGCTGTAAACCAAATAAGACCCTGCAAAAAAGATGGTGTTTTTGCAGCAGCACCTGTTATGCTGCTGCAATTAGGGATCCATTATAGGCCCCCACACCAAATGGTTTCAAAACATGGCTATATAAATCCCCTTGGGCTGGGGAAGAAAAACACTGCCAGTGAACTGGTCCACTTGAAAGGACAAGCAGGATTGACAGACACCTGTCAGGGCAGAGTGCTTTGGGGCTGTTCAAATTACACACCTGCATCCCTTGACTGCCACGATGACATGCAGTTTCCCACCTATCTCCTTGGCAGCTGCCCACACTCCTGCTGCTCCAGGAGATTCTGGCACTGTTTTCTACTGGTCTCCAGTTTTCCAAAGGGATTATGCATTTATGAAAATAAAGGACAAGCTCCTAGGACTGGTTTGCAATAGCGTCATTAGACGGATTCCAGTCAGCTGGAAGAGGTGCCCAGTGTTTTGCAGCAGCAGGAGCAAGGGTTTGCAAACACTCTAATAACTGGTTAGGAGCTACTGCCTTTGTTGGCTTAATAACCAGCTATGGCTTAACCAGCTCACTCTGAACAAAATGACATCATGATTTCTGCACCAGCTGGTTCCACCCACCCCACCATCACATGGAAATGATGCCCAGCTCTCTCCACATAATGGGAAAGATTCTGAGGGTCAGACTGATGGACTGCACATGAAATAATCTGGAGCATATCAACCAAAAAGAGTGACTGGGCTCTAATGCTCGCCCTGAGAGTGGCTCGGTTATAAAACCTTCAGCTGCCTCACAGAGATGAAGCCCCTCTGCCATCATCAACCACCCATCCTCATAGGGGCAGCTCCTTAAGTGAATTATCTCTGCAATGATGAGCTCCTGCAAGCATTCAGTAGCACAATAGATTTGAGCAGTTTCAGCAGGTTTATGGGTTTAGGATTTATGGAGTCATTGATATGTGAATTAAGCACTGACTGACTGAGACTAACTCTTAAAAAAGAATCATTATAATCTCTATAGAAAGATAATGATTACAGTGACAACATCTTCAATGAAACTTCAAAAACACTCATTTAAAAAATGGTAGAGAAGTATATGTTTAAACAAAGCACAGTTCTCAGTTTTTCTCATCAACCAAAGGTAAAGAAAATTCAGATTTCCAGAGGTCAGGCTTCATCCAGGGAGATATTTAGTAAAAGTTGCTTCCCAATTCCCTAGGACATTGCTATGGGCACCAAAGCTCACACTGGTATGGGCAATAAAAAGGTGTGATATAAGAACCCTTCAGCACTGGAAGAAAGCCAGGGACTCAAAGTGTTACACAGATAAGACCCAGCCTACACCTTTCCTCCCTCTATCAAACCAAGCCTGGGATTAACCTGGAGAAAGTTCATCCAGGAAAAGGCCAAAGAAGTTTCTCCCAAGGCTCCATTGGTTTTTCTCAAGGTCCTTTTGCTTTAGAATGTCCTGCAGCAATGTGGCAAACAAATGTTAACCTGGCTTTGGAAAAGTTTTTGAGCACTAGAGTGGAAATTTTGGTGCAGTAAAGCAAAATCCTGCTAAGGAGAAGCACAAGCTCCTGCTTTATGCAATCTCCCCATCATCTGCAGCAGAAGCAGTGCTGAGCTCCCAGCTCAGTCCTTGGCCTCAATGACACATTTTCAACAGCAGACACCTAGCGTGGTGCAGGCAGGTGCCTTGGCTCCAGAAGTGGTCTGCTCTTAATCACCTAATTTACATGACAGAGTAGTCTAACTTTTCTTGAATTGCTCAGCAGGGCTTTATTCCTGCTCAAAAGGCTGCTATCCACTGGGAACAGTCAGCCCTAGCCAGCTCCAAGGGGAAACTGTCACTGTTAATTTCGGTGCCCCAGCTCCAGGAGATGGGGCTGGTTGCCCCCCGCTCTTTTGGACATCAGACTCCTCCCACTGAAGCCGGTGGAGTCACACCACAGTGAAAAGCTGTGGCAGCAGGCTGGTGTTTTGGCAAAGCAGGGTGAATTAAGAGCAGAAGCACAATCACATAGATAATCCACTGTCAGTGTCATGCACAAAGAACTTCTGCTCTTTGAGTTCTGGTTTGGCAGCTCCTATATGAGAGGGATGAGGGCACCCTGCTCAGTAGGACCCAGCAGCTTCCTCCTGAAGCCAATGAGCTGTGACATTTCAATCTCGAGGCTGAGGTGATGGACTCCACCCTGGCCTTGCTGGTGCTCACTGCAAACTAATGGGCTATGGGGCACACAACCTGCACAGCCAGGTTTTTGCAATTACCTTCCATCTACTCATCAGCTCGCAGCAATCACAAACAAGCAGAAGGAAATGCTCAGCAGGCACCACCACAGTGCATCCCTTATGCTTCAGCTGAGCATCCCAGAAGCAGAGCTGCTGCCAGGCTGGGGGAGCACACAGGCACTGCCCCAGCCCTGGCTGCACCACGCAGCTCTGGGGCCAGTGGGGGCTGGTCTGTGCCTGCTGGCAAAATGTGCTTGTGGGGCTGTTGGAGCAACAGTCAGGAGAGAGGGGAAGCCTGTCTCCCAGCCCTGCCATCTCTGTTGGGCTCACATGAGTCCTGGCTTGCTTCAGCACAGCTGGCATAGCATACAGGGCTGGTGGCTTGCTGAAAGTGTTAAAACAATTTCACTGCAAAAGAAGAAAACCAGTGTGAGAGATCCTGCTCAAACAGGCCTGTTTCAGACCTTTTCAGAGAGGAGAGAAAGGAAAACTTTGATGCTTATCCTTCAAAAGCACCTAGGATGGACTTCCACAGCAGTGGCAGCTCTCATGGAAAATCCTCCTGGGCTACCTTTCTGCAACAAAATAAGTACTTGTGATTTTGTTCGCTGGTCTGATATATAGTAGTTCAACTGGTCTCCTCCCATGGCTACACAGGAACAGTGTAGGACACCATCCTTAGGTCTGGAGCACATCCTCTCCCAGATGTGGTAGCTATTGTGTTTTGCAGAAATGTACCTTCCAAATTCTTCCACTCAAACCCAGGGGCCAGCATCCCTTCTGTAAAAGCCAGCCTCCAAATCACAACCTGCTTCTTTCCTGCAAATGCACTTTTCAGCTTAAGGCTCAAACCTCCCTCAACCTAAAAGCAGAAAGAAAAATATTTCAGGTGAAACAATATCTCTCATTTCCCTGCAAACCACCCCTGAGGAGGAAATGGCTGCATGGGCATGTGCAGACTCTGAGCATGTCTTTGCCTCATCCATCACCATTGAGGCTGTGAGAAATATCAAGCCTCTCAGCTGCAATAAATCACTGCAGCTCTGTGGTCTCCCCCACCCACACAGGCTGAGATTTCAAATGAAATCTGCAGAAAGGGAGTGGGTCACAGCACACCCCACCCCACCAGGGTAGTGCCAGCTGGGTTTCCAAGGCTGTGAGGGGGCACAGTTTTCTGAATAAGCATCATAGCAGTATCTCCCTGGAGCCTCAGCAGTGTGTTTTTCTCCTGACCTTTGGAACTTATGAAAACCTTGGTGCTGTGAAGGGAATTGCAGGATCCCCTCAAACCACTCTCCCTGTCCCTTGCCTCTGCCAAGGAGCACTGCACCTCTGTAGTCTTACACTGACCAGGGGTATTATTGCAGAAAAAGAAACAAGAAAGAAGACAACAAATGTGATCAAAAGACACAGAGAAGAGATAAGGGATCAAATAAATGCCAAACCAAATATTCCAAAGGGTCAGGAGGCAAAGCAGAAGTCGAAAGGCTCACAGAGGTGAGTGGGTGCAGGGCATTAGGGAGCTGTTAGACAGCAACAGCAACACCCCTGCAGATTTTAATGCACCTACAACTGGAAAAAACTCTTTTCAAAAGCCATTATTCAAGAAAAATGTAAAATAACTGCAAAACCTAGTACATTTTTAAATTTCCACGACCTTCTGTGGACAGACACCTAGAAACAGCATTGCCCTAATGGCACTTCCAGGAACAGGAGTGTTCCCTGAGAGCTGCTGCTAGGAGAGAGAACCAGAAAGGGTTGTAGGGAGAGAGGTGACCTAGACTGTGGGATTCAGAGCTCCCTCAGGGTTGTGTTTATCAACATCCCTGCACGCCCTGGTGCCAGCTGGATTTTAGGGTAGTTGACAGCCCCCAGAGAGGCCCAGATCAGACCTCATCCATGCTGGACCTGCTGCCTGGCAGCACCCCAATCACAGTGAGCCTGTCTGTACAAACCACACCATGTAAATAATTTATGGATGAGGCAATGAAAACCAGGATGGAAAGAGATTTTGTTGGACTTTGTGTCCAAAGGGGCTTTCCACCCCTCAACCTGTGCCTGAATAAATAGCTCATTCCTTTGTTCACACTGTCAACCTGCCAGGTGGCAGAAGCATTATCAGTAATGGTTTTCCCCAGGACAGCAGGGCAGTCTCTGGCTTACATGACTTTGAAAAGCCCAAGGACAGAAAGCTCAGCACTGCACTTCCTGGCTGAGGGAGGCTTCAGGAAGGACTCCCCCCTGCACCATGGGGCAGCCACAAAGGATGCTCTGCCCAGTCCCATCTCTCCATCAGGCCAATTCCACGCCAAGTCCATGCTGCCACGCTTCTCTGTTTAATATGATCATAATTATTCCCATCCGACACACTTTCCATGTCCTGGACACACAGTCTCTCCCAGAGGTAGACTGTTATCTTCTGTTCTTTCCCTCTGTTCTCCTCTGCACAGCTCAAAGTCCAAATGTCATTTATTGCATCTATCCATCACTAACCCCTCTGATGTCCCTTATCACACTGACAGGTGACATGCTGGCAGCTCCTAAAGCAAAGAAGAGCTCACTGCCCATGGCATGGTGGCACCTCCAACTTACCCCTCTTGCTTTACACCAGGACAGCTTGCTTGGACATCTGGCAGCCTGACTTGCCTCTGTCTGGGCACTAAAGGAGCCCCAGGGTTAAATAACTTTACACAACTCAAAGACAAACCAAGTGCCTGTGTTTAATGTTTTTTAAACCTTCAAGGCCCCTTTTTTCATGCTCTTTTGCTTTGACTTCCCTCCAAGGTTCCCAAATGCTCTGAGAATGGAGGCATCCAGGGCTAGAAATCCTATCGAAATAAGTGCCCACAGGGCAAAGTGAGGAGGTGAATATATAAATATTCAACCAGGGAACACATTACTCCCTGTTCCTCACCCACGTCTGGCAATCATTACTGGAACCAAGCCACCCATGACCTGCAGAAACAGGGCAGAAGGGGCTGAAATGCAGCCATTCCACACAGCAGCTGTGGGGCTGCTTTTGAACCCCCTACCCAGATAATTTGGGCTTCAGCCCATCAAGACAGGACCTCCTCCTGAAATCCTCCTTCCCCTCATTGTCCCAGCCATCACAAGGCAGCAGCTCACCCCACTGTAGAACCTCTGGTTCTAGGCCCCATCTCCACTCGTAAGGTAATAATTAACTGCGAGTATTTTCCCCACCTCTTCTTTTAAATGCTCAGACATAGTGAAAGTGAAACAGTGCCGAGTCTTTTCCAGAGATCAAACAGGAGAAGGTGTTGGAGCTCTCGGGCAGGTGTGGACAGGCCTTATTTTCCACTTTTAACAGCCCTTTTCAGAGGGTAAAGGACAATGGAGAGCAGCACCATTCCCAGAGGGAGCCCCTCGGCCAGCACATGTGTGAGGGATGGTGCCCCAGTCAGCTGAGGTGTGTGAGCTGGCCCAGACCTCTGTCCTGCAGAGCTGCTCACCTGCCCCTGCATTTGCACTGGATTTCCTGCAGCGTGCACCGGCTCTCAGTTTCTGTGGATCACACCTGGGCTATCCCAGCTTGCTGCAGAGGGGATCACTTCAGTCACTACTGGGGTATGTATTCCTTTCCTTTCTCATGGGCTCACACCTTTTATTCCTTTTCCTCTGGCTCTCTCCATGTAGGTCACTCCTTTGACCACTGCTGCTGCTCCTCTCTGTCTGCAGAACCCCCATGCAAGTCTGAGCTGAGATCTCAGCCTCCTTTCACTGAAATCCCTGGGCAGTGGGGTGCCCTCCTCTCCCTCCCACCCTCTGGATAGGTGTGATGGGTGAGCTCCTGAGCAAGGCAGTGAATGGTTAAACACTTCCTCCCATGAGAGTGTGTGAGGCAGAGTCTGAGCCCCACTGGGCGAGCAGCTCAGCAAACCCACGGGAAGATGCAGCCCCTGCAGTTCACAGCCTGTGAAATAACCATGCACAGGGGAGCAAAACTCTGGCTGAGGAATGATGAGATCTATATCCAGAGTCCCAATACATCTATTGACTGCAATAATTTTTCAATCTCTGGTTTCTGTGGGCTGGACAGACCCAAGACAGGTAGTTCCTGTGTCACCTCAAGAATAGCTTTTTCTAATAATTTGAACTGTTCACTCAGCTGCCTTAAGCCTGCTGTGGAAGAACATGGCATTTTCCATCCTCAGGGCATTGCAATGTACAATGGCTCCATGAACTGGCTGTATCTGGTGGTCTGATGGGAGCCCTTTGCAAGGGAGGAAAGGCAAAACCTCTCTCCTCCCTCCTCCCAAACACCTGGGCCAGCCCTCAGGGTGGGCAGACGGGAGTTTGTCTGCAGCAGGGCAGGAGCTGAGCAAGTGCAGAGGCTGTGACTGCAGCCCAGCAGCACTGACATGAGCACTTCTGCCAAAATCTGGAATCACCTGCAGCAGCCCCTGCACCTTGTGCAGAGAGGTTCGCTTGACCTTGGAGATGCCTGTCCTTGGCATGTTGGGATGCAGTGCTCTGAGGCAGGATGAGTGATGTGTACTGCCTCCTGTGCTGTAACCATGACGATTCAGAGTGCAGAGAGAGCTGTGGCTTTAGTGGAAGGGGCTAGAGCACAGCTCAGCCACCTGCTGGGAACCACTCACCCCTGAGCAACCTCCAGCAGCAGCAGCAGCTCAGGGTTTGAGCAGGGCAGAAGAAGCAACAAAACCCAAAGTTGCCATATTCACATCAGAAAGTGGAAATCACCCAGTGAGATTCAGGAAAATTATTATTCCTGCATGGCTGGAAATCCACCTAGAAGAATGAAAAGTAAAACTATATCTTGTTATCCACTGAAACAGTATGTTTACACAGATTTTTAACATCTCTGGTATCTCGTGATTCCTTGGTGCTGGAGAAATAGTTGCCACTTGTCTGTTTTATGGAGTTAAGTGAAGCTTTCCAGAGCACCAGGTACAGGCCAGCATCTGCTGTCTGTGGATAGAGAGATTTCAGCAGCTACAGGCTACATCTTACTCTGTCCTTGTATTTAGGCACAGGAAAGGAATGACTCAGATTTTCAGTCCAGGACTGATTTTGGAAACACAGTAATACCTTGTTAAGGACATCTCTAATTCTGCTGTTTTATGCATTTTAGTGATTGCCATCAACCTATTTGGTAAACCTCCTGTTGTAAGATAAGATAAACAGAAATATGGAATTAGACACAAGGAGTGTGACCTCAGAACCAGCCTCTCCAATGAACAGTCCAGAGAAGGATAAGATGGAAGTCTGTTCTGAACTGAGCAGCCCAGATTCCCAGAGCAGGGACAGTGGGTTCTTTGAAAGAGGTATTAAAACAGTGTTTAGCATCCGGAAATCAATACGAAGTCTGAAAAAAGAGAGAGAGAAGGAAGACACTGGCACTTGGAATGCAAAAAGACTTCTGCGAACACTCAGGAGCTACGAGGAGAACAAACCCACAATCTGCAATAGTGTGGAGAAGATTGTTGAAATATGTGAGCCCATTGAAGCAAAACCTCTTTCAGGTAAGAGACAAAGCCACCAGTGCCATTTTCTTGGCAGGATAAATGTAACATTAATTTACAGTGTGCAACGCTTGGGCCCAACAGAGATGCTAAAGAACCGGGCATCCCTTCACAAGGGAGAGGCAGCTGCACCTCTTGCATGGACTTGTTGGGTGTTACCTGGCCCAGCCTGGACAAGGCTCTGCCATTGAACAAGCTGCTCTGTGGCCTCCTCTAGCCATAGCAGCCTACCTATCAGTGTGATATTGCCCATCACACACAGCAGTCACCAACCTGCTGAGCACACTTTGGGAACTGCTGGTCCGACATTACTATAAGTGTGGGGCTATTGTCTGCATTGCCATCTTGGACAATTTCTGCTCTTCAGCTCTCAGACTGATGGTCCTCCAACTGTGCTCTGTAAGGTGCTGCAAGGCCTAGAGGGGAAGAAAGATGGTTTGGTTATGATCTGGTTTGGAAGCTCCACTTTGGTTCCTAATCTTAGAGACCACCTAGCAAAGAGACTTCCACAGATATTTTGTTCTCTTGCATTGACTTTCCGCCTGTCCTCATAACAGCAGTGCTGCAAGTATTTGATTTTTGTCTTCCTCAGGCTGGTTATTCTCATGTGTTTTGTCAGCATAGATCTCAGACAAATTATAACAATTCCCTTTCCTCAAGTGTGAGCAGGCTGCAGTGACTTTGATCATAGTTTGAGCACTGCTGTCCTCCACCTTCTCAAGGCAGAGGTTCTACAATGCATTCACCTGGAGATAGACTGAGGTGAAACAACATGATTTGGCCTTTCTTCAGTCTAAATTTCTAGAAAGAAATTATTGGTGTACTGCATAGGGTGTCACAGGGATCAGATGCATGGGCTGACAGTGTCTCACTGCTGTAATGTGCTCTACCCTGCTGGGAAGTGATTTACTGCTTTGCATTGATATACTGTGAACTTGGTAAGCTGGATCTGAGCCCATCTCATAAACTTTGCTAGTCTGATCTCCAAGGGTCAGAGATGAGGAGTGGCAGAAAATGTTATCACAAGCTTTCTGATCTGAAATAAACCAGCTGAGAAATTGCACGAATAAGGCCCATTCTCTGCCCAATAGTTTGTGTTTGGCCTGGACTAGAGCAGCTCTGTCAGAAACACATCCCATCCTGAGATAATATGGCAAGTGATGGAGATTCCACCATGTGCACCATTAAGCTGCATAATAGTTAATTGCCTTTCAATTGTCTTCCTTCAACCACCAGCTGGCTGATCTTGTATTGCTGAATTAAAGATCCATTTAGCACCCAACATCACCTCCCTGAATAATTATCATAGATGGTGATTAAATGGTGTTTTCTCACTTTGATAAACAGAACAGAATGTATTCCTCTAGTCTCTCACTGCAAGCATTTGTGTAAACACAGGTTTTATATTAATTTATCTAGAACAGACTAAGTTAATTGGTAGAATTTCCCACCCTTCTGAGTGCAGAAGCAACTATAGCACCATACAGGCACTCAAAGATCTATGTGTTCTGTGATGCATCAATAGTTTGGTTATTTGGCATATTTCTGTCTTCAAACAAATATTCTTATGCTACAAAGATTACTTGGCACATATGGTATGAAACCTGTGTGCAGACAAGCCTAAGGGCAGCAATTATGTGCTATGAATCAGTCTTTCTTTGAGTGCACTCCAATTTTTCCATATAATTTTGTATGTGTATGCCCCAGAAGTAGTGGCCACCCATGCCTAAGGGATACTCTTTCCCTACTTCTCAGAATTTTTCTTATGCCCAGTGTCAGAGTGTGATTTCCTGTTCAAAGCATCTGTTACAATGCTGGAGACAGTGAGAGCTTCCTGGGGTCTCTCAAGAGCGAACAGTGCTCTTGGATCTCCTTAACACATGGCAAATACTTCTTATCTTACTGGCAATAGGCAGTGGTTCTTGCACAAGCAAGACTTTGCATAACAAATGGGAAACTCAGAATATCTCAGCCACTTTGGGGGTAGCAGTATCAGATGACCTCCCCCCAGCCAACACCAGCAGTTCTGGCAGTGCATGCCAAAAGCAAAGGAGGTGGAGAAAACCCACATGAGACCTGAGCACCAGAAGCACCACAAATCCACAGGTTTGGATGCCCTTACAATGCCCACACCTCCCCAAACCACTGAGGACAGCAGTGATCAGCACTTGGGAAAAAAGCATCATTGGTGAGAGGCTGTGCTGGGCACCTGACCGTGGGCTCACGTACTGGAGGCTCCCTCAGGGCCCTGGCATCTCTGAGGAAGTCCTTGTGGGTGGGCTGGGACAGCCATAACCATTGAGAGAGATATCTGACCCAAGAGCACAGGACAACCAAAGGTGTCTGTCCTGCTGTGCTCCCTCCCACTACCCCAGCCAGTCCCACTGCTGGGACCTGGCTACTCTGAACAGCCCCAGCAAGTCTCCCTGTCAGGCACCTTGTCCTGTTACCAATTGTCTAATGCCTGCTTTGTCCCAACCCCTTCCCACCTGTTTCTGCAGTAATGGAAATCAATGAACTTATTCAGAAAAGACAACTTTTGGAAGCATTTGCAAGTATCAAGTTAATGGAAGATGAGACTATCTCTGGACGGGATTCTGAGAAATACAGTGATAATCCCCAGGAGTTTGTACGGAAATCCAAGGATGTGGATTTGCTTTATAACTCCATCACAAATGCAATCCAGTCCATAGTGGAGGAAACACTGGAGGATCCCACTTTACAGCCTACCATGCTGATCTCCATGGTGACTTTAATTGCCCATGAAGAAGCAGCTCATCCCAACACAGACAATGCTGCTCATCCTGGGTCAGACTTGCTCGGCAGGCCCAGAAAGTGGAGGGAGAAATGGAGGGAAGCTATCAACGAGAGCGCAAGAAAAAGGGTTCTGAAGGCACCCATGGCACCAAGGCAAGAAGGAACTTCTTGGCTCGATTTCCACTTACACTTCCTCCAGGAACACCTGAGGGAAGATTTACTGAAAATCAAGTCATCAGTTAAAAAATGCTATCCAGAGGAGTACCAGGTGTGTGACACATATGTGGAAGCTTTTCACAATGCCATTGCCTCGCATTTGCAAGAACTCTCCCAGGGACCACTGGATTTCCAGGAACTCTACACCTTGCTTGACTGGGTGGCCAACACCTACCACAGGTGAGCTGCTGTGTTTGCCACAGTGCCTCTGCCTCCTCCAGGGAGCCATGGGGCTGTGGGGTACTTCAAAAGCACCAAGCCATTCTTGTTTTCCAAGCAAACAAGTGAGATGTAGTGACTACAGTGGAGCAAATAGCAAATCTATTAATAGGTGGGGACAAAGGTCTGTGGATAAAGCATTTACTGCTTTTTACAGATCTACATCACCCCATCTTGCCCTCCCTCTCTCACTTGCTGGTCCCACATGCCAGGAAGCTACTCCCTGCATTTGATAAGCCTGCTCTGATAAACCTGCTCCTTTCTGCATATATTTTGCAAGATCCAACAGCCATTCAGTGACTTTTCCAGGCACAGGCAGGGGCCTGTGGGGAGGTCTTCTTCCTGTTTAATTAAAATTGTGATGCATTTGGAAATGGGCCATGTGAACCCCCATGCATGGGTCAGAGTCCTCTTAAAGAGGAGTCAAGACATCATTGAGGGTAATTAGACACATGAAAACAGAGGCTCTGTCTCAGATGTGTCCACTGTTGAATTGGATGGGTTTAAGACATAGCTCCTTGCAGCTCAGGGGTCTGAAAAATAAGCATGTGAAACAGCTATGTCAAAGCAAAATTGTGTCTGTGTGTCTGTCATGGTAGCTGGCCTCCAGGCATGGCCTGAACCAGATGCTCAAGAAAGGGGCAAACACAAACCTATTGGCAGCCCTCAAATAAGACAAAGAAGGATCGAAGGCAGGAGTATCAGCACTGAGCCAAACAGTGGGTTAGAATGGCCAGAAAGGGAGCAGTGACACAGCAGGGCAAGCAGCAGCACCCTGTTGCCCAGAACACCCCTAGCCTGGGGGAGCTTTTGGGGAAGAAACATTTGTACTCCAGGTGGTCTTTGTTTTGAACAGCCCTGAACAGGTTTTTTCTGTGAACTTATCCAGTTCTGCTCTAAAAACCCCACCTAGTGTGTGGTGACCATAATGACATATGTAACCCCCTCATCTTCACAAATCCCTGCAGATCTCAGCTGAAGGGAAATTCCTGCATGGCCCCTCCCCAGCATTGCAGGAGAGCAGGGAAAGAAATGAACTTCAGCAGCCAGGTTCTGTACCAAAGAAAAGTGCCCCCACCATATTTCTCTAAATTGCTGTGAAGGGGTTTATTGAGAGTTTGCAGTTGTTTTGTGCACTGCTTGTAATCACCTGGCTGTCCTGTGCTGTTTCCATTTGATTTTCCCATTCAAAGAAACTTCATTGTCTCTTGGAATACGTAATGGAAAAGGGAGAGACAGACCCAAACTCATTATTGATGTTCCAATTCAAACAAATGGGAAAAAAACATAAAAAAAACCCAAAAAACCAAAAAAACCAACCAACCAACCAACCAACCAACCAACCAAAAAAAAAAAAAAAAAAAAAAAAAAAAAGAGGTGGGCAGCAGCTGGGTTGTGCAATGCTCCCTGTGTGGAGATGTTCCTCTCTGGGAAATCTGAACCATGACCATGGAAGCATTGACTCCAGGACACTATCAGCAGCCTGAACTTGTTTTCTGCTGAGCAGTCACTCTGCTGCAGTCTGACCTTGTGCACTACAGTCCTCACTTGTATCTGAAGCTACCTGTGGGTGCAGTGCTGGTGTGGAAATGGGAACCCTTTTTGGTGGCAAATGTGTATAGGACATTGCAGCTGTGTTCCCCGATTAACAAGGTGACAGCTCAGAACTTAGACACCTCTATCAAGTGCATGAATATTTTCTCCTTTCCCTTTTCCACCTTCACTGCCCCGTGACATGCAGTGCCTCCACAGTCTGTGGCAGGTTGCAGGAGTAGCACATTCAGTTGTAGGCTAATAACAATTTTCCAGCCCCAGAGAGAGGAACACAGGCACTCCCTCCCTTCCCCTGCTTCCGTGCTAATCAGCTGGCCTGATTGCATGTCAGTCTGGAGGAAAGTGAGCAGCAAAGCCTGGTGTCAGCTGAGCCCTCTTTGGAGTCACGTCCACCCACCGCTTCCACCTGCAGGGGAGCATGGCTCGTGTCCCAGGCATGGGAGAGCCTTCCAGGTCCTGCTCTGCCACCTCCCCTGGACCAGGACAAGGCACACAGACAAATCACAGGCTGGCATGAGCTGGGATATGACACTGCAGAGGAGGCAGGGAGATGGGCTAACTCCAAAGCAACGCGCTACTACAGGAATTACCCTGAAAGGCATTTTGCAAGCTTCTAGTCGAATGAATCAGCTTCACGTTGTTTATTTTAAAAAGTAAATTCTCATAGCACTTTTCATGTCCAAACAACTCAGAAGTCTCATGATTTCTGAAGTGGGCTGGAACCTTAGATCATTTTGGGTTTGAATAATTATGATTTTGAATAGAAAGGAAAGATTTTCTTGTTAAACCTTGAAAACAAGCAGCACAATTTAAGCTTTAAGTATATTTCTCATGGCTTAATAATTATGTAGCTCATGCTGCATGAATATTCCATCAGTTTATTCACACTCTGAGGCATTATAATTTGTTCATTTGATTCTTTCCAGTGAACTCTTTCTGGGTCATCCTGAGCTCAAACCAGAGGTTAAGACAGAAAACCTGTCCTTGCTGTTAACACCAGCTGATTGGGATAAACTGAAAAACGATTACATTGCTTCTGCAAAGGTGAGAGTTTTGACCTAGTCCCCACATGCCCCCAGGGAAGGTACAGGAGCCCCAGCCTCCCAGACAGAGGTCTTGGATGACTGCATTGTGGCTTCCAGCCCCACCAGGTGCTGAGTCCTACTGGCCCCACACAGAGTGGCCTATGCTCTAAAGCAAAAAATTCCTGAATATCACTTTGGGGACCCAAGCAGAGCCCACAGGACTGTACCAGACCCACTCAGTATGGCAGACACTTGCTGGAAGGTCACAGATGGTCTTCAGCAGATTGTACACACTGCAAAGTTAGTTAGCTGCAATTTGTACAATGCAAAGGCATTTTATTGGCTACTGTCACTGTGTGGGATCTACCCCAGCACATCTGAGGTTTGCTATTGGCAGACTTTGGGTATCCACACCAGAGGAC